>NC_052406.1:7841525-8161844 GCF_009389715.1 Phoenix dactylifera
TGTATTTTTTTAAATTGACCGCGACAGAAGATTTTCTATTCATAGATGTGGATAAATGCGCTTGTGTATGTGTATGTGTATGTGTATGTGTGTGCGCATGTATGCATGTGTATGTGTCTGTATGAGTGTATATACAGTTATACTGATTAACCATAACAATTTAATTAATCAATGAAAAAGATTAATGAAGATTTTCATAGTTAACATCATTAATGCTTAACAATCGCTTGTAGAAACTATCGTAAACCCAAGCAATTATAAACTAGCTAGTTAGCTAGAGTAATTACAACACATAATAATCATAACATTTATATTTAAGAATATCAATTAATAACTACCATTGATGCTAACGTTTTAAGAAATATAAACTTTTATATTTAAAAAATAATTTTAAATATTACATGTCCTGATCGTCATAAGAACAGATATTAAACGAATGTCTTTGTCCTTTCTTTCTTCTTAATGCTTCTGCCGACTTCTGTTTCTCGTTTAATTTAATCCACGAAATAACTTAATTTGAACCTGATTAGTACAAATTATAATTAATACGATCATTATTTGAATTATAATGAGAAGTAAGTAACGGTTTTGAAGGGGGTATGCTGTTGGAAGACGTTGGCGTTATTAAATATTGGAACTGAAATGATGCAATACGATACCTGTTCGTCTTCCAGATTAAAAGGAATGCTGTGGGAGCATGACCTCATACAATGGCGTTTTCCTCCATTGAGGCTGTGTCACCTCGAAAGCCCAAAAATATGGAGATATTATGTCCTACACAGCATGCATGCATGCATGGGCACACCATGCATGCAGGATATAATTTCTCAAACAAATGGGCGACAAAATAAGTTAACCCCTCCAATATCATTTTCTCATCCCATTTGCTAATCCAACGATGTACAAGCTATATTGCTTCGATAGTATGGAAAACTTCACAGCTTTCTTGACATTCGTACGATTTGTACGCCCTACTAATTAACTTCACAGGAATTGTACGTCAGGAGAAGATTCGTTCAAGAACGTACTAAAGTGGCGTTGTTTCCCAAAAATCTGATAACAAGAAATCATTTCTTTTAACGGATCCTCTGCCGGAATCCTGAAGAAATGTCAATAGGAGCGAGCTGATAAAAACTAGGCATTCACGTATAAATCCCATAATTAGCATATAGAATTTAGCCGTAGAAAACGGTAAGGCCGTAATGATACGTAGTGGGCGTTTTGAGCTGACGCCACCCTACTTAATTTCAATTATCCGCTCCTTTATTTATGTTAATAGATGACAGCCAACCAATGAGGAGCTCTCACTCCAATCGACTCGCCTCCTCTCAATTAATTCCTTCTGCATGGCTGTTATTTTCCACGCACACAATATCTGGTGCACGTTCTCCCATCCTCGCTTATATTCTACTACCGTCTCCATTCATTTCATCATCTCCCTCCCCCACTCTCTATCTCTATCTATCTATCTCTCTCTCCCTCTCTAAGATGGACAACGAGCAACTCGGGAACTGGCAGCTTGTCTATGATGGAGTAGGATTTGGAGAAGAAAGTCCAGATTTCAGGTAATATTTTGAGTCATAAGTGGTCCTCGGTTTTGAATCACTTGTGCAAACCAAAAAAAAAAGAAAAATTGTAACTTCTATTTCTGTTTGGAGTTGGATAAGTATGAGCAGAAGGTCTTACTGGTAGCTTTTCCACTTCTTTGTAGTGTATTGCCAATTTGGACCTGGCAATTAGACAGTTTCTTAGGGGAAGAAGTGCTTGATGTTGCTCCTCTGATGCAAAGTTATCCTTCAGAGCCTTTGTTTCCTACTCAGAACCTGTTTCAAGGTCAGTTTACTAGTCTTTATTTTGTTAGGAAGTTTTCTACCTCGGTGTCTCTCTGAGTCTCCCTTCCTTTTCTTTTCTTTTTTTTTTCCCCACTTTTTTCCTGCGTTTTGGTTGGTGATTCAGATGAATACTTTAGCATGTTTGATGGAGAGAACGGGTTTTGGGATGATATGAAGGACGGGACCGAGAACAAGAAGGCGGCTTTGGTTTGTCAAGGGGAGAAGAGAGGGGAGAAGAAAATGAGGAAGCTAAGAGAGAGTAGGGAGGAGAAGGCTTTAACTTTCGAGGAGGTGTCTCACTACTTCTACATGCCCATCACGCAGGCAGCCAAGGAACTCAATATTGGGGTTACGCTGTTGAAGAAGAAGTGCAGGGAGCTAGGCATCCCAAGATGGCCTCATCGCAAGTTGAAGAGCTTGCAGGCCCTCATTAAAAATGTTAAGGTAAGCCTACAACTTCTTCATAATTCTTTGGATTGAGTTGGTCAAGCTGTGCTCTGCCTTCTAAGTTTCTGAATTTGTTATCACCTGACTGTACGCCGACCGAAAATAGTCCATCATTAGCAAATGGTTTATTGACAAGATTGGTTTTATGTAGCAATATGGGAGGGAGGAGGGGGATGTGGGAGAGGCAAAGCTAATAAGGAGTGCAATAGAGATTTTGGAGCAAGAAAAGAAGCTGATGGAGAAGGAGCCTGCGACGCAGCTGGAGGAGAAGACCAAGAGGTTAAGGCAAGCTTGTTTCAAGGCCAATTACAAGAAGAGAAGGCTCACGGCGCTCGAGGAATCGCAAGATTCTGCAGCTCCTAGCTACCTTTGTATGGAAGATTGTGAGTGTATTTACTGACAGGATGATGTTTTGATGGAAAAGGTTCAGATAAAAATGAGAGAATGCAGACCATTTTTTTGCATCTACAGAAGAGCTATGCTATATTAAGTTTTCTAGTGGAATATCTATCCTTATTTTGTATACTGTAACCACTAAAAAGAGCCAAGCAGAAACATAATCTTAATGCATCTTGTGTTTGTATCTTTCGGTCTTTTTATTGTTTAACACTTTCTTTATCAGGTCGTCTGTCCATTACTTTCAATGTTTTACATATATATATATATATATACTGCCCGGATACATCCAAAAACAACAACAGCGGACACAGGTCAACCGGAAAAGGATAGGTGGAGAGCATGTACTGGAGTATACTAGTACTGATCATTAGATAAATAATAAATATGATCAAATATATAGAGGATTCTTGATTGTAATTAGACAAACACAGGCATAAATGATACCATGCCAAACATTGCCATGTTTAGGTTGCATCTGACCCAAATGTCAGCAATCTGATATCCAACTCAACCAGGCACTAGCATTGCAAGTTGGACTGAGTGATCCTCGAGATGGATCATTAAGATATATAATAGTGATCCTATAGTTGCAACTTGGATGGAAAGAGATGCTAGGGCTATCTAAGATTGTTTGTGTGTATTGTGCAATATTTCAGCATATATATCACCAATTCCACATCGATCGAAAAGGAGCCCTGGTTATGGGAAACCTTTGCTATGGAGTCGAAGACAAAGCTTCTGACCAGTGAGAATTATGAATTGCCAATGGCCCTCTAGGCATGTATCTTACATTTCATTTCAGGATTGACTAACTCGTGTCTCTAAAAATTTTTGAACCCTCTAGGCAGTAGATTGATCTATCTTCATTGAAAGCAATTTCATTAGTGATATCTTGGCTTCTCTCTCTAATTTTTCTTAAGTAATATGGGAGAAATAGTCCACCACCAAGGTTTGAATCCTGGACCTCTTCCAAGAGCAAGCTCTTTGGAGCATTATAGCATGGAAAACTGCATCTGGATTTTTCAGTTTCTAATTGTAATAGCGATATCGAATTGGGAGGCCTTAGCTTTGAATGATTGGAAGATGTTTTTAAGACAACATTCTGCATTGACAATATCTTATGAAATAACTAAAGGCAAACAAGAAGGGTGAGTCGACGCTCTTGTTCTGAAGCTCAGAAACCTCTGTGGTTGAGCTTGAAGATGGACTTTATGCTCAACGGCCCAATGTAAGGTAGGTGACGACATATTTGTGTAGATGGTACTAACCCTTTTGTTTGAGCTCTTCATCTTCTTGCTTCCAAAGAAACTTAACCAAAAAGTATTATATAGTTGTGGTGAGTGATGCCAAAGTATTTTTGGATGGTATAGCATTTATGTTTTCAGATGTTCTCTCTCTGGCGTTTGCAGCTTAATGATTATGGCGATCACTTTCTCTATGATAAGTGATGTTTAATGAGGCATGATTAATCCATTAATTGTAGTTTCAGTTGCATTATGTGTTGAAAAACTTTAAATTATTTTATTAATTCAATATTAGTTTATTAAAATATTTTTTGTGTGCTTTAGAAATTTTGAATTTTAGGTGTTTTGCCATTTTTACAGGTGTGCTGTGGCATGACTTGGTGAGACTAGACACGTTAGGCATCAGTGCAGTTTGATGTGGCATTTAATGGCATGTGTTTTTACCATGTCTTGAGCACTCATGTGTTTTATTTGAATTCTTATAGTTATGTTTTTAGTCATTTAATATGAGTTCTTTTGACTTAATTTTATCATATATTTTTACCATTTTTGTATCTAGGAGACTACTATGATTATATCTCGACCAGTATGACTTGATTGACTCGATCAACTAATTCTTTTTTCTTTATTGTCTAGTCTTTCCTTTAAGGATCATTATAAAACTTTATTTGATTAAAAATCATTCGCCAAAGCAGAATATTTATTATTTGGGATGGGTCCGTTTATGAATAAAATTGAAATCAAACTAATTTAAATCAGTTTCTTAAAGCCAAAACCTAGAGTGAACCAATAAAGAACAAAAGTTTTGGGTAATAATAATCCAAATAATAAGAATCAGTCATCAATCCCGAAACCTTTCTCCTACTTTTATCTATTATTTCCTACACTATAAATTGTTAAAGCAGAATAATTATTCTTTCAAATAAAATTCTCAAAACAGTTTTTTTTCCCCATAACAATTAGGCATAAGCTAACAACCATTATTCCGGTATCAACCCTTTCAATGGTTTAAGCAGATCAGGTACAGGATGCTGCAAAGAGGAAAAGCTCATCAGGTTCACTTTGATGGCTTGGGGTCCTAATGGTGACATTAGTTCTTCCATCTTAATGAGAGATTGCTTGTCCCATATCTTGATCATTGTTTCAGAAACTTTCGGTGAGAGAAGGGACAAATTAAGCAAAGTTCTGGAAATTAGGTGCAAATGCCTACATACATTATCTTACGCAAATTTATTTTTCGCATACACAATCTATGTGTTTGATCGCTTGAAATAGCTGTAATTTATTTTTATCCAAAATAAGTTATGCATGCATCTGCAGGAGAACTCTGTCCATTTATCATCCTATTTTTCCAGAATCGTAGGATGCCTGCCTTGATGTAAAGTTGTCCCTATATTAATCTCTATGTGGATTTACTTCTGCATGGAAATTTTATGTGTGTGCTTGCAGATATCTACATAATCCTTTATATGTGGATTTATTTCTGCAAGGTTTCAAACTCCACTCCCGCCTTCTCTTTCTCTATGTAGTATTTCGTTTTTAATTTTTCTTCACTTATATTCTCTTGAATATGAATCATAAATGGTTGAAAAATCCTCTTTGCACATGATTTGCCTTCAAAAAATCTTGTTGGTAGGTCTTTTTATTGTACTGCTTTCAATAGGTAAAAAGGATATATACTTATGAAGTTATTATATATGAAACAATAAAGGTATTTTATCCAAAGGGATCGATGTTACTTCCATCCTTGTTTGTTCTTTAAATTCAACTGACTACAATATCTAACCTCCGGAATCACATTGCAGCAAGAGACTCATTCCAATGCTATCATCTCTTATCAATCCATTAGCAATTGTAGTATAGCACCTCAATATGGTTGGAGTTTCACCGAACAAACATAGTTTTGCAATACACAATCTATTTAATCTGCAAAAAATTGTTCGAACCAACATATAGTGAAGTGCTTTTATAAACCTTAGAATTGCAGATTGTAATTTATGTACATATGCGAAATCTTCAACGATCCTATAAACCACGTATTTACTACTAAACATGCTTCATGTTTTTTTTTTTTGAGGAAAATACGGAGGTAGAAGACCACCCAAAGTTTATTCAAAGGAAATACTTACAAATCAGCTACAAGCTGAATGATTGACAACTCATAGAAGAACGAACATAAAGCAAGGAATCAGATTGATAATATATTAGGCAGCAGAGAGGCTAGAGGTTATCTTCCTACCTCTTAACCAAAATTTTCCAAAATCAGGTAGAAGGTTGTGGTCACAGAGGGTAGACCAATCATTGAACAAAAGCAATCCATCCGAAGCCACCGAGGCAATCGAGCGCCTCTTGTTGAGGAATAGCCCGGTGTTTCTCTTCTTCCAGCATATCCATGCAAAAGCAGCATACGACATAAGATTTAGAGGTTGCAACTTTTTAGAAAAATTCTTATTGAGCCATTTCAGACAAAGAAAAGTAAGAGAAGCTTGTGGATGAAGTACTCCCAGAGTTGGACATATAGTCTTCTAAATCGAAGAGAATAAATGACAAAAGGAGAATAAATGGTCGATCGTCTCTGGAGCTTGGTTGCAAATCATGCACCCACCAAGGTTATTTCCGAGCCTTCTACCAATTAGATCCCTTGTGTTCAGTTTCTTTTTCCAATAGAGCCATAAAAAACACTTGATTTTAAGAGGAATAGGCAAGCACCGAAGTGAGGAAGCAAAGCTGCATTCACCCCTCTTAGATTTGAGGAATTGATATGGGGATGAGGGGGAAAAGGTCCCCTGCTGTTGGCCTGCCACAGAACATGATCCTCCTCCTAATTAAGAGTAACAGATGCCAAGAGAGAAGATAACTGAGTGAATTGAGCACGGATCACAGCAGGAATAGCTTCACGCAATCTAATTCTCCAAGTTAAAAGCTTTGTAGTTGGAAAACCGTGCCATAGTGCTGCTTAAGACAGAGAGGTCCGAAAAGATCTCTTGGAGGGGTACATCATATAGCCAAGCATCCTTTCAGAAGAGTGCACCATGACCATTCCCAACCCTATATCCAGAAAGATGGAAGTACACCTATAACCTTTTTTCAAAGGCTTGAGAACCTTCGCAAAGTCTTCCAATTTGGGGAGAGCTTGACTTTTCTGTGATGGGCAAAAAGAATTCATTTCTTCCATAGCCCTGGATCAGGAGAGAGCAATCTCCAGCTCCATTTGGCCAAGAGAGACAAGTTAAGTTGCTGGAGATCTTTCACCCCGAATCCGCCCTCCTTGAGCATGCAAACAGTTTGCCAATTCACCTTGCAAGATAGGCCCCTTCCATTGGCCGAGCCAGACCACAGAAAAGACCTTCTGTACCTCAATCCTCTTAGAGATCCAAACTGGCATCTTGAAAAGAGACAAATGATAGAGAGGAAGGGAAGTAAGGACCGAGTTCACAAGCATGAGCCTTCCTGCAAAAGAGAGAAATTTGCCTTTCCGCATGGCCAGCCTAGAATCCTCTTAGAAGGTTTACCTCAGCTCAAAGGAAGGCCAAGATAATGAATTGGGAGGGGGGATGCCGAGCAGTTGAACCAAGTTGCACAATCTTTGCTGGTATTCGTCTGCGAGTTGGTAGGAGAGAAAGAGCTCTATTGAAAACTGATTGAGAGGCCTGAAACTAGATCAAAACTGTAGAGGATGATCTTCAAAGCAGCAATGTATTTTCTTTTGGCCTTAGCAAAAATGAGGTTGTCGTCGCTATAATGGAGATTCTTTGTGCCGCCTCTGACCCACGAGTTTCCTAGTCCCTCAACCAAGCTTTGTTGAGCATCCTGCACAAGAGGTCTACAGCAAGAATGAATAGAAATGGGGATAGGGGAGCACCTTGTCTAAGGCCTCTCCTGCAAAGGACCCAGTCTCCCAGCTCACTATTGATATTTGCAGCAATTTTTATTGAGCAGAAGAAATTTTCCACCCACTTAATTCACAAGGTAGGGAATTTTCGCATGGTGAGGGTGGTAATCAGGTGTCTATGAGTGAGTTTATCAAAGGCCTTCGAGAAGTTCAATTTGCAAAGCACTCCATCATAGGCCTCTTTCTTGGAGTGGTGAAGGATCTCACTTGCACCAAAAAAATTGTCGAGGATAGAGTGCCCTTTAATGTAGGCAATTTGGGCAGGATCGATAAGAGAATCCATAAGAGATTGGAGACTAATGAATGAATTCGGGCAGTTGCGGTGTCTTAAATTTTCACCTCTGCTCCTAGTGGAGGTAGGCAAGGAGTTATGGCCATTCCTAAGTGCTCGACCATGAACTACAATGGATGCAAAGATGGGTTTCCTGCCTAGAGCACCTGCCGAGGAAGAGAATGCTTGGGGCTTGTTGAAGGTGGAAGGGGCTCCATAATTCACTCTAGTTCTAACGGGAACGGCGTTTGCCCCGTAGCAACTCCTCGATAAAAATGGTTTCCAGTTTTCATGTGAGAATAAAAGCCTCATGCTGAAAACCCTGAACACCGGATGTAGAAATAGTTCTTGATCTCGTCGAAGCCGATATCTGTCAACCTCGGCCTCCCATTCATTCTCCTCTGAAACAGATTAGTACTTGTTCAGAACAGGGGTTTGGGGAGAGGGGAGAAGGGGATGGAGGCGTTGGTCGGGATGCCGTACGAAGCGGTGGTGCGGGTGGTGCCGCCGTCTCACACATATGCTCCTCGCCGGGCGCCTCGGCTCTAGCCACCTCCTCTCCATGTCATGATTCACCGGTCATCCTTTCATTCGAGAGTTCGGTAGATTGGTTCAGGAGCTGAGCGATTTTCAGATTGCACATGTGTTCAGAAAGGTGATCAATGCAGCAGATTGGGTCGTTTTCTTCATCGCCCGGCACTTCATAGAGTTTCTGTGGACATCAACAGTGGACATACCTTCTCTTCTGTACTTTTTATTTTATCTTGATTTGGCAGGATGTTCTCAATATGAATTGCCGTTTTTATTAAAAAAATAATAATCTTTTTTGTTTCTTTTGCAGTGGATGGAGAGAATCCGGATGCTGATGGGATGCAGGAGAGGTATATGGAGGAGGGAACCGCTCGGTTTCCGAGAGAAGAAGAGCGTGCTATTCCAGACCATGGGGTACTTACTTTCCAACTATCATGACTTCATGTTATTTAACAATATCAGGCTTACAGTTCTGTCATGAGGAACTACAGCATGAATCAAATTGGATGACTCAAGCCGCAAGCAGCTCAGTAACAGTTTGCCTTTCGCTTCTGTCCACCTCATCATCGGTGAACTCGGACAAAATGGCTCTGAATTCATCTCCAGTGAGAGTTTCCTTCTCTAGCAACACCTCAACCAACTGGTCCATAGCTGCTCGATTATTCCTTATGTGAGTCTTTGCAATTTCATAAGCTCTGTCAATTATTGCTTTCACTGCCTTGTCGATATCTTCTGCAAGTTTTTCGGACATAGAATTCCTAGCTAGCATTCTCAATACTACATCACCGCTTCGCACTGCTGGATCCATCAGTGCCCATGGCCCAATCTCAGACATCCCAAACATGGTGACCATCTGGTAAGAATCACAAAACATGAAGTAATAATAACTGTAAGTGCATCAGTTGTGAACCTTCAATTCTCTAGTTTTGGAAAAGATGAACCATACTGAGACCTCCTTTCTTCTTCTTCTTCTTCTCCTCTTTTTTTGGTGAGAACCTCTTTTTTGATTTAAGAAGCAAAGGGTGTTACACTCACTTAGCCCAAACGAAAAATATACCTGTTTTGCAATCTGTGTTATCTGCTGCAGGTCCCCAGCTGCGCCAGTAGTGACCTCTGGTTCACCAAATACTACTTCCTCTGTTGCCCGACCTCCTAGGCCGCCTACTATTCTTGCAAAGATTTGTTGCTTTGAAATCAGAGTTGGGTCTTCGCCTGGCAGGAACCAGGTAAGACCTCGAGCTTGGCCCCGGGGAATCAGAGTAACCTTTTGCACTGGGTCATGCCCAGGAGTGAGCGTCCTGTATGTGATAAATCAGTTTAGGTCCTTGGAGTGGACTTACTCATCCAAGAAAGAAAGTGAGAATTGATATCTAATGGTTATACAGCTAGCTTATAGCTTTGTTGGTGATTTCATGGATATTATTGTGACCTAGATATGCATGTGTCCAATAGTTTGCAACCATCACATCCAGCCATTGTTGAAACATTATTCATCTTCTTTATTTTTGAAGATGACTCCTGTCCTCATAGTTTTGCATGTCTGTTCTAAAGCCACTAAGTTTTTGATACATTGATCAGAAAAATATCTTTTTTCTTATTCAGTTTCTGTTGTGTCATAAACAGAAGAAAGCAATCTCTTCTCTCGCCTTTTTTTTTTGAGTAATAATTAAGATAGATACTTCCCCTAGCTTTATTAAAGTATGGTAGAATATTTACAAGTTATGGATACAAAATATTATGAAGGAGAAGATTTAGAGATCATAACATAAAAATCTTTAATTGGAGCTTAAGTGCATCAGTGGGTTAAGGGAATTCATTGATACGATGGATCGACATTGATGCATTTATATTGACTGTATGTGCATATAGAAATCTAGAAAAGAGTGTTGTTTTTAGATTTCTTTCTTCTTTCAACTCAAATGGCTAATTGAGCAAACCTTCTCTTTTTTTCTTTTTATTTTGAGAATATGAATGTTGGTGCTACCACCTTCTAGATTTGAACAACCAACCTCTCCCCAGAGCATGAGCTTAGGAGAGGTTCCAACCAGGGAACCAAAGTCCCATTGGCATCGACAAAGGGAGTTCAGGACTTACGCACAAATGGCATGCCCAATCTCATGATACGCCACCAGCATCTTGCTTTTCCCATCTGTCATTTTGGTTCCTTCCAAGCCCGCAACAATCCGATCAATTGAATCATCAATCTCTTTCGCTGTTATTTTATCTTTGCCTCTTCTTCCTGCGAGAATAGCTGCTTCATTCATCAGGTTTGCTAGGTCTGCGCCACTAAACCCTGGTGTTCTCATGGCTATGACAGTGAGAGAGACACCCTTGTCAAGCTTCTTGTTGCTGCTATGGACCTTCAGTATTTCTTCCCTTCCTCTGACATCAGGCAATCCGACTGTCACCTGTCAAGAGATAAGAACTATATGTTATATTTCTGAGAATTTATATATATATATTTGCTTTGTTTTGTTGTTACTGGTTCCCAATTAAAAATAATCATCATCATTTTTAGAAAGGTTACGATCAAACATGAGAGGGTCCAAATAACAATATCATATGCTTCTTAAGTTCACAAAGAAAAGGAGAAGACATGAACATTTGCCAAAGCAAACAAATCAAGCATACTTTTTCATATTTTTGTAGATACATAGAAGAGCAGTAGTTGTAGAAATTTATAGAAGCAAGCAAGTTTCTTACCAGGAGGGCAATAGCTGCCAGCTCAACAAAGACCTTACATGACCTATAGCTACTACATTTCTTGTGACTAATAATGTGAAAGCAATATTTCGTAATCGAGAAAAGCTTCTGAAATTACTGGAATTCAATATTCAGATACAATTACTCATGTCATTTAATGAGTTCTAAATAAAAAATATACTAGTGAATTTATGGAGGAATGAACTACATGCAGCATCCAAAGCAGAGTGGAAACATGGCGACCTTAGTGTGGAGGAACATCTCTACTTTGCTAACATCCACTCAGTTGAAATTAAACAAGCACAGTAACATGGATAAACATGAATTTGCCATTTCTAGTTAAAGTAGATTGCGACATTTTTATCTCTTGCTAATTTGTAACATTTTATAGTTTTCCCCCAATTTTTACTGGAGCGCTAATTTGTACAGTGAACATTGTGCAATTCAGCAACCTGCTCTCCATTTTACATGGTTCACTTAGTAGTAACATATTAATAATCTGGATGATTCATATTCTTTGGCATACTTCATCATCCAGTAAAAACTGCATCTTTTATGTAATGCAAGGAAAAATTGTCTCAAAACAATGATAATTATGAAGTATGTTATGATATAATTTCATAGTCAATATCAAATGTGCTTCTCATAGCACTGTGTGTGGAGCTCAGAAACATACTCTTAACTGTCTTTTTGTGAAGAAAAAAAAAAGTTGCTGTGATGCTTGATGATTTTCTTTGGGTATCTCCTTCGACATCATGCTATCATTTGATGATAATGATGTGCTTTCTAAATTCTTAGTTGTAATGGCTAATCCAAAAATTCTTTCGTGTCTATAAGATCCCATGGATTATGTTGCTAGGGGAGAACTTAGTTAAAATTAACTATACTAATGGTTTCCTTGGCTAATTAAAGCAGCTGAATCAGGGTACAAGTTCCTTGCCTGTCTATCAAATCTTCCTGGTCTCAGCAAGGCTGAATCAAGAATTTCCGGCCGGTTCGTCGCAGCAATTACAATAACTCCACTATCCCCACTGAAACCATCCATTTCAGTAAGCAGTTGGTTCAATGTTTGTTCTCGTTCATCATTCCCTCCTCCAATTCCAGTTCCTCTCTGTCTTCCGACCGCATCAATCTCGTCGATGAAGACCAGGCATGGAGAGTTCGCTTTTGCCTTATTAAACAAGTCCCTCACTCTGGAAGCCCCTACCCCGACGAACATCTCGATGAACTCAGAACCTGACAAGGAAAAGAAAGGGACCCCTGCTTCCCCTGCTATGGCTTTAGCCAGCAAAGTCTTCCCAGTTCCAGGCGGGCCAACCAGGAGAACACCCTTTGGGATCCTTGCTCCCACGGCAGCAAATTTCTCTGGGGACTTCAAGAACTCAACAATCTCTTTGAAGTCTTGCTTTGCTTCATCAACACCGGCCACGTCGTCGAATGTGATTCCTGTGTTTGGTTCCATCTGAAACTTGGCTTTAGACCTGTTCAGAGTTCCATTATCATTAATGAATCTATAGTAAACCTAGTTATACGCTACAGATCCAAATCCAGCATTAAAAAATCCTAGTGACCACGAACTACGACTCCAGATGCGAGGCATAGAAGTTCAAGTTTTCATCAGACAAGACCTATATGTATTAACCTTAAGAAATTAACTTCTTCTGGTGGAAGAAGACATTACCTTCCCAGGCCAAAAGGCAAGTTGGGGCCTCCCGGAGTATTCACTGATGAATTTCTCAGAAACAGCAACCCAAGAAAGAGCAGAGGGAATCCCCAGTTCACCAAAAAATCCAGGATTGAGAGTCCTACATTGGGTTCCACAGGATGAGCAGCAAAATTCACATCTTTTTCCTTCAGTTTCCTCAGCAGCTCCTGCGGCAGCCCAGGCAGCTCCACTTTGACTCTCTGAATTTTATTCAGGGTTGGGTTGGAGATCTCGGCGATGGCAACGGTGCCGTTCTCGAACAGGTCCACCTTCTTCACTGCTCCTTCATTCAAGTACCGCAAGAATCTCGAGTATGACATCCTGCTGGAAGTAGACTCTTGAGGGCTTTCTGGCTCAGCCTTTGTTGGCCGAGCTGCGGCAAAGCCAGTACCTATAAGTCCCAGGCCAGCAGATTTTAGTAGCTTCCTTCTGCCGAGATTGACATCTAGGAGTGCTCTCTGATTTGGACTCCCTCCTCTAAGGGGAGTTTTGATGGTGTTCTCTTTGGAGACCTCCTGGGACTTGCAGATGGGAAGATGGGCTGTTGTGAGAGACAGTGCAGGTGGCATGTTGCTTCTCAGTTGTGGATTCCAGTCTGAGCTACAAAACTGGAGATGGAAGTCTTGGGACTTTGGCTGCTTCTATTCTACAACGTCAGTTGGGCTCTCACAGGTGATGGAGTCTGGAAGGGAGGGAATGTGGAGGATAGTTTAAATAGCCCGAACTGTTGTGTTATGCTGAGTCGCAGATGCGTGTAGGCTAAGGTGTGCCTTCATCCATGCTCTGCTTTTCATCCTTGCCTCTGTGCAAGGTACCAGCTCGAATTTATTAATCCATTTGGCCAAAAGAGCGGCATGAGGTTAGATTCTTTGAAGGATACCAGAAACAATCTCCAGAACATGATTTGCACTATAAAGTATTATTCAATACCTGATGGCTGCTATCAGAGGATGGAAAGATACCACAATAGCTGTTCATCTTTTGATGAAGAGTATCGGATGCTGCACAGCAGTCTATGGTGCAAATTGTGCTATGTCGAAAAATTAAAAAGAAATAAGGATGAGAGACTGCGGAACATTTTAACTTATGCTACATGTTTAGAGTCGATGCAACGGAACATTCTTTAGATTAAAATTAGATGCTTCGAGGTCTCCAGTCATTTTTAGCTGTCACACTCTTGCTGAGTATCTTATCTTCCTTCTTGAAAGATCCAGAGGGTTGTTGATGCATGAATCTAGAGTGGGCTAAATTGTGGTGGGGCACTGCTACGGCTCATCCATGGGCGGCGTGTGGCACACTTGGAACGGGTTCTTTTCTACAAGGTTCAAATCCAAATTCCATGGAAGTAGTTTTATTTTGACCTGAACACACAAGTGGGTGAGTTGTATCCACCCGTTTGATTTATAATCTACCTTTTGTTCCCTCTCGCGTGGGCTTCATTTGTGTTCCAAGAATTTTGAGATGACTTATAAAAAAAACACACAGGGAGAGAATTTTGACCTGGAGCACAGAATTTTTGCATATAAATCCTCCTAAATATATGATATTGAATGAATACCCTCATAAAATTACTATTTGCATGTATATCCTTCTTTTTTTTTTTTTTGCATATGTACCCATACCATCTAACATCATTAAAAAATAAACGGCTTAACATTAAAATGACTGAAATATTCTTATGGATAGATATGCAAAAAAATTTATAAGGGTATACACGCAAATAGCAACTTTATGAAAATATTTATGTAATTTTTTATATTTAGAAGGGTATACATTCAAAAAATTATTAAAAAAATTAAAATTCAGATGAAATGTTCTAAGTCTCTTATAATCCAGTTGGATCGAGAAGTCAAAAAAAAGATTAAGCCATATTATCAATTTTTTTTTTAAGATCATAACTCGGTCAAGTTGGAATATCAGGTTATCATTTTGGTAATGCTATTGTCCATTTGATTTTGATATAATTATTATTATTGAATCTATGATATTTATATATTCTTCATTATTTTTAAAAAATTAAAGGATATTAAATTTAAATTAATTATAGATGTTTAGATTAGTAAAATATTTTTTTGGCAATTTGTAAATATTGAGTTGTTATTTATTTTTGAGGCGAGAATTTTGTAAAAGCAATATGATTCATTCTATAAAAGTGGATATTAGCATGTGATCATGTGATATAATAATAATAATTTTCTTGCCACTTTTTTTTATTAAGAATAACTGAATTGTCTTTACTGAATTTTGATCATTTTATTAGATTTTTGCAAGTGTAAATCCTTCTAAATATACATAATTACATAAATACCCTTGCAAAGTTGCTATTTGTATGTTTACCATCATAAAGTTTTTTTTTCACATTTACTTATAAGGGTATTTTAGTCATTTCAAATTTAAATAGCTTATTTTTAACAGCATCAGATAGTATGTGTACATATATAAAAAAAGAAAGAAAAAAAAGAGTATACATGCAAAATAAGTATTTTATGACGGTATATATGCAAATAATAAGTTTATGAAAGTATTCATACAATTTTGTATATATTGGAGGATATACATGCAAAAAAACCTTTCTTTTTATTCATCAGGTTGGATAAGGCTGTAAATGGATCGGGTCGACCCGTGACCCAACCTAACCTGCATAGATCCGATCCGATCCGAATTTCAGGACCCACGGGTCCGGATCGGATTCTAAAATTGAACTCGAATCATGTTCTGGGTTGGATTTGGGTTTACCGAATGAATCCGACCTGACCTGAATGGATCTGAAAAGAGAGAGAGAGAGAGGGGGGAAAAAAAAAAAAGGAAAAGCCTTAAGGCCTAAGGGAAGTTGGGTTTGAAGGATAACAACAAGCATAGGTTCACTAGATCCAAAGGAACCTCGGCCCGTCAGGATTCTCTCTCGATCTATTATTGCACAGTTGATACCTCTCGTGTCTCGGTAGTGGGTTTTTTTTTCCCCTCTGTTTTTTGGTTTTTAACTGAATATGGGTCATGTGCCTGTTTTCTGCGATGGAATTGGATTTTGGAAGAAGGTCTGGGATTTTTTTGTCCTCGTTGAGAGGGGAGCTGGGAGACACCAAGTTCCGTCCAATCAGTCATAGATAAAAAATAGTGTGGTACGAAATTTGGCTTGTAGACCGACTTAATTAGTAAGTCATGGGTACCGAAGGTCCATTGCAAGTCTTTGGAGTCATGGGTCCCCCAGCATCTCATAATTATGATATGACCAAATTAGATTTGCCCAAATCTTTGCACAAAAAAATGGGTCCTACGAAATTTGGCTTGTAGACCGACTTAGTTAGCAAGTCATGGGTGACTGAAGGTCAATTGCAAGTCTTTCGAGTCATGGGTCCCCGGCATCTCATAATTATGATATCACCAAATTAGGTTTGACCAAATTTTTGTACAAAAAAAATGGATCCGATCCGATCCGATCTTCAACTGAATCGGATCTGGATCCAAAATTAGAACTCGAATAAAAAACAAATCAGATCGAAATCACTTAGAATCCGACCCGACTCGATCCATTTGCACCCCTAAGGTTGGATGAGAGATACAAACTCTTACTTAATTAATCTCTATACATGTTTAGTAATTATATTTTAGACCATTAACATGCTATGATGCATCACTTGTAAATATGATAGTGGCTTTCGTATTCATCCTTTACTATTTTGTCATTTATTTAATCTAATATAGATATACGTAATTTCTGAATTATATTCGTATTCATTTATAACAAATATAAATTTCTAAAATTTTGTATTCATTACAAATATTAATATGGTAGAGCTGTGGATTACCTTTTCTGTGTTATTCTTTTAATATTTTCCTCTTCCGGTTTTGCGTCTTATATTGTCCGCTCAACGGGTCCCATTTGGATATGGAATCTGCGTTAACGCCCCCCTAAATCAACCTTCGAAACGCCTCTCTCTCTTTTGTTTTTTTTAAGATGTAACCTTCCAAACGTCGCCTATAAATATGGGCAATGCAGGAGAGCTGATCCTCACACAACCTTACATCACGCATCCTAGAACAAGTACGAGCCAATAATCTACCATGAGGATCCCAACCCCAGTCTCTCTCATCCTTCTGCTTCTGTCTCTCCTCGCAGTTGTTTCCGCTGCTCAAGATTTCGATTTCTTCTACTTTGTTCAGCAGGTGAGTCTCTTCCTCTCCCCCATCCTGATCACATACCTCTATTTCTCTGCATATAATTACTCAACAAACTAGACTCTTTTTATGTGGTAGATAAATTGACCTTTTGATATCCTACAACTCATATAAGAAAAAGAAAAGAAAAAAGTAGACACAAGTCTCTCTCCCCATGTCTCTTATCCTTGCACTCCTCTCCCCATGTCTCTTTTTTGTCTCTCTTGATCACACTGTGATCACAAGTCTTTTATTTTTTTAAGAAATGTTTTTTCGATTAAGTGCTAGCTATTTTGTTGTTTGGTTTGTGTATGTACCAGTGGCCGGGTTCTTACTGTGACACAGCAAAGAGCTGCTGCTATCCCACGACTGGAAAGCCGGCTGCCGACTTCGGGATCCATGGCCTTTGGCCCAACTACAATGATGGCTCTTACCCATCCAACTGTGATCCTGATAACGATTACGATGAATCTAAGGTAATTGTCTTAATTCTTCTTAGTATTTATCGCTGTATTATTTCTATTTAATGGTGATTGTTTTAATCTGCGGAAGAACTAATGATGAACAAGGTTATAAATATGTATGTATGTATTATTTGAAGCTCTGAGTGAAGGAAATCACAAGTCCCTTCTCTCTGTCTTAGTTCTTTTATTCTCTATATTTAACTTTGCTTCATTTCATCTTTTGCTGCTATGGGGATTAAATAATTTGCTCGTCTTTTCTGTCCATTGGTTTAATGTGAGAAGAGACATCCAAGATGTTTGTGGTGATTCTTTCTTTCCAAAAAGAAGAACAAAAGAGTATTTCTGGTGCTTTTGTTAAAGGTCACGTATAAGGAAAGGAAAATAGGGGTGAAGATATGAATGGACTTTCCTAGAATAGCCCTAAATTTTGCAATTAATTAACTAACAAAAATGGAGACATACAACTGTACAAATGATTAGTTGAAAAGCTAGTGAGAATAGATATACTCGAGATATAATCTGATATTTTTATAAATAAAATAAGATTTGTTGAAGATATGATCTAAAATATAACAAATATTTAATTTATCCTAAAAAATTAAAGATCACACTAGGCAAGTCCTATTGCAGAGGTGGCCATAGAATCGGATTGGATATAAGATTGGTTAGAAATCTGCAGCTCAAATCCGATCTTTTTATTAAACAGGTCAAAAGTCTAAATCTATCATTGGGATGACCGGACTCTTCATCCATAATAACATCAAAGGTTTGCCCCAAAGTTTCAGTTGGCGTGAAACTAATGTAGAGGACATCACAAATTTTGTTTGTAGAAAGAAAAGATATCTGAGACCCCGTTAGCATTTGTTTATTTGTGTTCGGAACGTAGATGAGATTTTTCTTTGGACATGGTGTCGGCATTCATAAAGGAGTTCATGCACCAACTGCCTTTGATATCTCCCGACTGGGTTAAGTTCTATCTTTGAATAGTTTTGCTTAGGGAAAAATCGTAATGACTAATCTAAAAAATAAATAAATTTTGATAATTAAGGGTTTTTTGAGGAGTGTTTATTTGTTAATAGAAGAAAAGAGATGAACAGAAACAAGAACCGAAGAAACACAGTTTACCAAATCCATTGTAGCCCTTACGGATTGCATGCATGCAGATTAAAGACAGCATATTAAGCCTCGATATCGTTTAGGCTCTACAAAGATGACGCTTATATTTCATGCATGCCAGTTTCCAGGAAATTTGATAAGCTTCTCTCGCTATGCAGATTAAGGACCTGATAACTGCGATGGAAGCAGAATGGCCAACCTTGGCATGCCCGAGTGGCGATGGCTCGAAATTTTGGTCGCATGAATGGGAGAAGCACGGCACCTGCTCCGAGTCCATCCTCGACGAGCATTCGTACTTCGAGGCAGCTCTTAGCCTCAAGAAGCAGGCGGACATCCTCCAAAGCTTAAAGAGCGCAGGAATTGAACCAGACGGTGGATTCTACAGTGTGAGCAGCATCTCTAGGGCCATCAAGGATGCAACCGGTTTCACCCCAGGAATAGAGTGCAATGTGGATGAATCTGGCAACACCCAACTGTATCAGGTTTACGTATGTGTGGACGCTAATGCAAAAGATCTCATCGAGTGCCCTGTGTATCCGAGAAGCAAGTGTTCTTCCAGCGTCGAGTTCCCTACCTTCTGATATGCCACCCTAGTAGTTTGCTTTGCATTGTTTATTCTGTATTAAAAGCCAAAAGCAGCACTTCGTGCTGCTTGACCGCTCTTAATAAATATATACCGTAGCTTTATTGTCAGGGAGCTTTTCCTTACGCTAACTGAAGGAGGAATTATGTTCTAACACAGGTAAAATAAAAAGAGTGATCGAAGCCCTTGCTCCTGCTGCTAACTGCAATATTAGAGCGTACGCCCTATGTAAGCCGAGCAGTATTTTTGCTGATGTTTGAGGTAGGGCTGTAGGAGAAAATTTAGGGGTGGCAATTGGGTCGGACCGGATCAGATATAGGTTTGATTAGATGCGGATTGGATCAAGAATTCATCAACCCAAATTTTGATTTATTTATTAAATTGATCGAAGTTTCGGATCTGAATTCAACTGGTTTATTAAATAGGTAACTTGAATGGACTCAATCTAATTATTAAATGGGTCAAAATAAGCATAACATTCCAATCGCCACTCCAAGGACTCGATGCCAAAAGAAGTTGCTCATGGATTGTGGTATATTGCTCATGTTGGACAGAAACAGGTTCTTGTTAATATGGAGTCATCGAACAGGGACTAAAAAATGGTCATGGAAAAAATCTGATTATAGAATTACGCTGGAAAATGCAAGGCTTGAAAAAAATGTTCAGGTATTTTCTTGAGAACATGTGTCTCCATATGGACTACATGCTTATGGTTCTAGAGATACGGGGTCTGAAGAAAAGTCCTTTTCTTGGATACGAATACACAAATTTCCCACAAGGATCCTTGGGATCTTTCCCACAAGAGAAGAAAGAGATGGCGAACCGACAGAATGCTCGATTCATCATTCTGTAAGTTTTGCTGCATCAAGGGCTTCTTTACGCATTATTTATCCATTTTCGATCCTGTATAAAATGAGCCTTGCTGCATTAGCTAAAGATGAAAGAGAAGTAGATTTATGTCAACTATACTCCAAGTTGCATGCAAGTGTTGATATATCACTACAACAAATGTGAGTTTTGTCCGTTTGGTTATCACTGACGCTTTATAAGCATCGGCAAATTTTTGTTTTGCCGACGCTTTCGTTTTACGTCGGCAAAAAATTTTGCCCCTCCGATATCACCGACGCTTTCGTTTTGTGTCGGCAAAAAGTTTTACTACTCCGATATCGCCAACGCTTTGGCAACGCTTCGCATTGTATCGGTGGAACTTTAGCCGACGCTTATAAGCGTCGCTAAAGGTCGAAAAAAGCATCGGAATAGGTTGGTTTTCCTGTAGTGTATCGAATTAAAAAGAATTTTACCAGTGCAGCTCAACATTTATTATATTTGGACATCCCGGATAGGAAATCCAAAAGCAGCCTTCGCTGGAGAACCTAATTTACACGACACCTTCTCTGATGTCAAAAGAAGCTCTCATCTTCCCCCTTTTTCTTATACCATACATTCAGGAAAAGAGTCAAAACTACATCGGAACCTCAAAAAAGGAAGCCACAAACAGAAAGGTTGGAAACAAATTCAAGGGAAAAGAAGATACATGTCATATGTTAGGCTGTCATAATGCCATCCATAGCCCTTCACTAATACGAAAACTAATATTTGGCAAGCCTGTTGTTACAATTGCTATTATCATGCAAACAAACAGGTATCAAAACTACATTCAAGATTTTCAAATTCCTTAACAAGAACAAAATGGTGGCCCATCACAGACACCGAACAAACAGTTTTGAGTCATTTATAGCAAAATATTCCATGCTATAATGCATTGCTTTGCTTGCAAATAATAAATTCTTCTCAAGATACATCTCCCTTCCGACCACTGCAGGGCTAATGATTTTCTCTAGGTCGAACAACATCAAGACTACAACATTGAAGAAACTAGTCAAAACAAGAAAGCAAAATCATGTACATGGTAATACCAACGAGATTTCCATGTAACCATGATAGCATGTCCTAACATATGAGTCATGTATTTTCTCTCTTCGTAATATCCTTCAAAACAGCGATCTCCTACATCTCATCAAGAGCATTTCTCCAGTATGGAAACAAGAAAATGTTCCATGCTGCAAAACTGAAAGCATTCGAGCATGGCTCTATCTTTATTCTTTTCTTGTATAACTGTTTGGGACAAACGAGAAAGACTCAGATAGATGCAGCTGCTGCTGCCTGTTTCTGGACAAACGCCACACCCTTCTCAATGCTGGCCTTCAGCTCTGGCTTTAATGCTTCTAGTGCTTTCGTCTCAAACTCAGTCAGCCCCTGCAGATCTGCAGATATCACAGCTTCCACGCCTTTCTTCCCAAGCTTGACTCTTGATGCAAAGAAAGGCAGTTCAGTTAGTTCAGACTGAACGAAAGAGCACTCATAGACATCCCCATCTCCATCCAATGCTCGGAGAGATGACTCAACAAATCTAGCTGCTGCATAGGCCATGGACAGGGTAGCAGATCCAGCACCAGCTTTTGCCTCCACAACCTCTGTCCCAGCATTCTGTATTCTCACGGTTAGCTCTTCAACTTCTTCATCTGTGAAGGTCACCGACGGTCTCGTCTTGGACAACAGTGGTAAGATGGTAATGCCAGCATGGCCCCCAACAACTGGAACATCCACATCAATGAGCTTGAGGTTCTTCTTTTCTGCAACAAATGTGTTAGCTCTAACAACATCCAGAGTGGTAACACCAAAAAGTTTCTTTGGATTGTAGACACCCTTCTGCTTGAGAACCTCTGCCGCTATTGGGACAGTAGAGTTGACAGGGTTGCTGATGATGTGGATGAAAGCATCTGGACAATTGTCTGCAACAGCCTCAACCAATGTCTTCACAATGTTGGCATTGATGTTGAATAGATCATCACGAGTCATGCCTGGCTTCCTTGGAACTCCTGCAGGGATCACAACCGCATCCATACCTTTCAAACAATTGGCAAGTTGTGATGGTCCTGTGAAATCCAGAATCTGAGAGGGAGTATTGCAATGGCTGAGATCAGCAGCAACTCCTTTCACATTTGCAATATCATAGAGATGCAAAGCCGAGACCAGCGGAGACATCTTGATAAGAAGTGCTAGGGGTTGACCGATCCCACCAGCAGCCCCAAGGATAGCCACTTTATAAGTGGATGCTCGGGGCTGGAGTTTATTTGTGAACCTCTGTCTTGCTTTGATCTTTGGAACAAAAGATGCCTGGAGGGCAGCATTGCTTTCCTTGCCCAAAAAGGATGCCTCTGATTCAATATCAATTGCTGCTGCTGCTTTTAGACCGCTAAAACTCTTAAAGGACTTTGGGCTACTAAAATTCAAGCCTAAGGGCTTGGATTTTGGTCCAAAACCAGTCCGAGCATATATTGAACTGACGGACACAGTTGAGATTGCTGTTGATGCCATAGAACCTGAAGGCCTGACATTTAAAGCAAACAAGATTCAGAGTAGGAGAAAAAAGCACAAACAGATTTTGCAAGTAAATACTCAAAAAGCTCCAAGTGTTTCCATCTTATTCAAGTAGTAGTGACAATTAAAGCCCCATAACATAGTTACTCTGTTAGGTTTAGCAAGTTACCCCAGACAAGTGGTTCCTTATAGTTGCTAAAGTTGGGCTACAGTCCTCGAATGTATAACAAGGGATTTACAGAGCTCGTTCTGCATGGCTGACTTTTCCTCATATAATTTTAGTCACAATAAAGTCAGCAAATGGAATTGAACATGTTTACTAACATCAAGTTATGGAGTCCCACCCAACAATTGTAACTAATTTCCAAATGGTAGCTTTATCTAACATCAAGAGACAACAAAAAAATAATGGACTTGCGGTTGAGAAACCATAAAAGTATGAAACTTTTGGACATGTGAACAGAACAAAGAGGAACAGAAAAGTTGAAGTCAGTGACGACAGAAAGAATAATCTTCTTTTCTGTATTAAAAATTAATAATATCCCTTGGAAGATAACTGTAATAAAAAATTAACATATGATAAATTATGCTAAACAAAATGTGATTTACCGAATGTTGTTCCAGCAATAAGTAGCCGATAAAAATAAAATATCACTTTCTAGAAGATTTTTAAGTCCCTGTTTCTTTTTTTCATTTGAAGACACTCGAAGTTACTGATTTTTTCAGACTCCATTAACCATTTTGGGTGAAAATTTTGAGAAGATTTTCAAAAATATATAGCAAACAACGATGTCAATAAAGGATAATATTCTCACTAAAGAAGGTAGGCCCCAAGTGTCAACTCTTCATATGACATTAACAAAAAGCCAGTTATATTCAAAATGATGGAGAATTTCTCATGTCTACCAATCTAAGCAGCTAGTCTAAGTTCTGAATTGATCAAACATAATATCCTTTCAACTTAGCATTGAACCAAGAATTATGCATTCAATAATCTTAGCTAATTAAACAAAGTGAGATAAGTTTGCTACTTTCACAATAAAAGTGCCTTTTTTTGAGATGTGATAGAAATGCCACTTTCCATGTTCAAAAACCTGGAACTTTTCCCTAGCGCATGTACTGGAGAAGGATGTCGACCAACATATTCTAGCCCTCTTGACCACATTTAGATCTAACTATATCACAAATTAATTGTCCTGTTCAAGAATGTTATCCTTGTATATTAAGCGACTAAGTTTCTATTAGCATTTGAGTTTATGGATGTGAAGCAACACACAGGAAACTTAAATTCTCATGGAAACACTAGTAACAGTAGGTCTTTAATTTCAAACATAATGAGGTTCAGAGACATAAATCAAGCACATAAAACGATACAAATGGCAGTACTTTTTTTCTTTTTTTAAAAAGTCAATGGAAGAATTACAAATAAAAAAAAATCACCAACAAAAACTAACAAGGAATTCACAATCCAGAAAAGGGCATAAGAAACAACAAGTGTTAGCATTTAGAACTTATGATTCTTTGATTAATTTTTAGTTTAGCACACCTATTGGGAAACACATCACAAAACAAAAGTGCACACTGTTACTGTTTAAATTTCTAGATCCTCTAACAGAAAACTAGGTGTTTCTCAACAAAAATTTCGATTTCAACACTTATTTTTACATAAAGGGAGGACGAAACATTCAGCTTGCCACAAAGAATATTTCCTACTATACAGAATTGAAGATTCAAACTCCCACAAAGAAAGAGGGAGAAAAAAGAAATCACATAAAACCACACCAAATATGCATGACAATCGAAGAGTGTTACAAAATATAGAGCTAAAAACATGATTAAATCACACCAGAAACTAGAAATTAGGAACCCTACATAAACTGAACAGTGATCCCAAAAGGTCTAGATCCACAACCCCAATATGGAAATTCCATCATAGATTTACGAGACGCATCTGCTTTCAGCTTCAAAACAAGAAAAATGACAATTAAAGGCCCTATATCAAGTCATCTGAAAGAGAATACTTCTGTACTTAACTACTCTTCTCAATCTAGAATGCCTACTCCACTAATAAAAACAAAACCACGGACATCTAATAACAGGTTAGAAAAGTGTTTTTAGCAAAAAAAATAAAAAAAAGTATTTTTATGAAGATGAAGATCTAAGGCTCTGACTCTCTACCAACTCAAACAATCAAACCCCTGAAACTTTCTCGAAACACCTAAGTGAAAACCATGAATTCTACCCAACAACCATATAACTCACGCCGGCTCAATTAACCAAATCCAGATCTACGATTGTATAAATCCAGGCAAAAAAATCGACAAAAATGTCCATCTTTTCATATGAAAAATTCCCCAAAAACTCAAAACTCACAGCCCATGCTCCAAAACTTCATCAGAAATCACAAAACCCTCCCCAAGAACGCCGAATCCCTATCAAAAACTAAAAACCAAAAGCCTTTTGCTACTGCTCGTGATGCTGTACCCATTCCAAGCTAAAAGAATCCAGAAACCCCGCTAGAAAAACGAGTTTCCAAAGATCAAGACATCAAAATTTCCCAAGATCTGCACGTCCTAATCAAAATCTAAGACCGGAAACACAAACCCGTTACCTCCCACTCTCTCTTGCGCGAATCCGGAACCAAAAACATCGGAATCAAACCCAATCAACAAATCAAGGCATCCAATTTCATCAAATAGACGGAAATGGAAACAAAAGTCGGGTGAAACAACGAAGGAGAAGCATACCTAACGAAAGAGCTCACCACTCTCTCGTTCTCTCGAGACGCAACTGGCGAGGATGGGGAGGAGAAAAATAGAGGCGTCTCCTTTTATAGACGAAACCTACCGCCTCTGAGCCTACACCAAATCTCGTAGCACGCAGAAGCCAAAAAATAAAAGAGAGAGTCTTTTTCTTGGTACAAAAAGGAGAGTCTTTTTTTTTTGATGAAAAAGGAGAGAGTCTTTTCGCACCCTTTCCTTTTGCCGTTGGTTGTCCCCACGGCACGAGAGCCAGCTTTCGCCGTTGGTTCTTCAGTTGTCTGTATCTAATCGACGGCGGATATAACGCGAGCACCCCGGATTGGGGACCACCAATGCTTCGTTTGAATCGGGCGGCGAATAGGGATCACCGAGGGTGACACGTCCACTTCTGTTTCTGCGGGTCCAACCACAGATCTTTTCTTTTTTTATATATTTTTTGCTTTTTCCGACGGTTGCCTGCTTTATAATTCATGGTTATTCATAATTGAGAGGGAGGAAAAAAAAAAAGAAAGAAAATCTAAATAACACCAGTCAATTTCCCACCTAAGTATTGCATAAAAAATTACTTGATTATTGATTTTGTAAGGTAAAATTTTTTATATCATATATATTTTAATGTTTTCCATATACAGTATAAAGAAATTTAAAGTACTTGATATATAATTACTTATCATCTGAAATATCTAATAAATATTTATTAATGATAAAAATAGTCTGGAAACCTATAAATACATGACTTTTAGAACCAATGATAAAAATAATTGAAAAACCTCTGAAAATATGATGTTTTATGATTTTTTTTACAAAATCAATAATTAAATAAATTTTTAATTTAATTATTTTTAAAAAAACAAAACTATTTTTGCTTTGGTGTTCTCACCATGCTAATCTAGGAAATAGACGTAACATTACATATGATACATGTTGGGTCGCGTTGAATACAAGTCAGTGGATCGAGTCGACTATCTACCAACCCGATCCATTTGTTAAATATATCAAAAATTAAATTCAGATGTGGTTTTTTTATTGAATAGGTAACCCAACTCGGCTCGCATAACTCTTTTAATAAATAGATCGAATCAAATTAGATAATAAATGGTTAAACGAGTTTGAAATGAGTTAAATGGATTAAATAGATTAGGTCACGATTCAATCCAACCATGAAATGGGTCAAAACAAATTAAGCAGGTAAAAACTCTAAATTTAAACCTGATTCATTTAGGTCAGATTGATTTGCTCGTGATTCAAGCCTATTTGTATGAATTATGAACTTAAAATAGAATCAAATTATAAATTGCCATCGTTAACTCCATCTACATGAAAGGCCTCTCTTTACAAGAGATGGAGAGGATGTATCATTCTAAAGATTGTTATATATAGAAATCCAATTCATTTCATTCTTATAATGCCTACTTGCTCATCTTCATTATTATATCATCAAATTTGAGCCTCCCCATTTTATGGATTTATTCAATACAGTAATTCAGGGAGGAGTATTTGAAAGGTGCATGATGTAAAATTGAATAGTATCCTTTTTTGTGATCCTTTCATTTGAGATGCACGCTATAATATCGGTAAGAGTATATCATGTTTGCGATCTAACTACCTTATGAATTATTTGGATTCAAGATATATTTGTCTTGAATACAATTTATTTATCTATAGTTACATTAAATTTATCAACAAAATTGATCATACATGGATGGAATCGAGAGGAAGGATGCTCAATACTATTTACTTATTTAAAAAATGCTAAATATTACATGCTAGATCATCCTAAGTTCACCGGTTTGATATGAAAATCGATGATTACCGAGAGGCGGATAGGGCCCGACCGATTCTACCGACCCTTATCAATCTCTAATTACCAAATGAACCAGGTGAATTGAGCAGTGACACAAATATTCATCTATTCATTCATTGTGTTCGTTGTAAGAAATCTTTGCATGACTGGATTCTTATTCTGATACATTGCAGAAGAACAATCTACATTTCTTTCTATTTCGACTTTTTTTTTATTTTAAAGCCAATCTGCTGGGCATCATAGTGGCTTAATGAAATCACAGTTCCCACATGGTAATAAAAAGTGCATGCCAAGGCCGCTAGATTATAGTTTGTGGACAAGGAACAAGAACCTCTCATTACCAAATCATGAAAGGAACAAATAACCCATTATAACACGATGGATTGTATAATGCCTTTCTACTCATCGAAGAAAACACACCCCTGTGAAGAATCTTGTGCTTGAAGTTGGTGGCAATCCCTTTGGTCCAAATATCGCTTCGCTCCAGTTTGCTGGCCCCTGCCTTCAAACCACTCAATAAACTTCCCTAATCCAATAAATGCAATCATCTAGGACCATGTACGAAAAAAAATCAAATGCAATCTAATACCAGAAAAGATAAAGAGACTTCATGCCCAACACAAGATTGTGAACTGAAGCACTCCAAGGCTTCAAATTGTTAGACAATTAGTTCATCAAACACTGAAATAATAATACTGTACAACCAGTAATCCGGTCGCGGTGTGTTTGACGTTGATCAGGTGGCCATGCACCCAATGCCATATCTTGTATTGGGAAACACCAGGAACAAGCCACTGCATACAACTCCCACCATCAACGGGAAACTCTCCATCACCTCATCCATCTCCTTCCTGTGCCCCGGGAACAGACAGTTGGTAACCCTCTGATCGGAGAAGGCGATCGCCGCGAACACCATCACCGACATGAGCGCATGCACCAAGTCGGCAAATCCCATCCGATACCGGTCATCCTTGGGGACCTCGACGCCGAGGCCGGTCTTGAAGAGGGCCAATCCCCTCGGTGTCACGACCCCATAATACACCTTGCCGTCGGGGCTGCGGAAGCTATCGGTGAAGTGGAAGAAGAAGCAAGTGAAGGCGCAGAGGCCGAGGAGGGCGTTGATCATGGTGGTGCTGACAGGGGAGCAGGACCCGTCGCCGGAGACCGAGGGGAGGAGCATCTCAAAGGTGAGGAGAGTGCCAGTTGGAAGGAAGTTGACCAGCATCGAAGTCTTGGAGAGGGTGTTCTGGACTCCCTTGGCCACGGCTCGCCGCTTCCGGCCACCGTGGACCGTGGATGACCTCGGAGAAATCGGGTACGAGCCTGACCTCGGAGAAATCGGGTACGAGCCTTCGTCTTGAACCTTCACGGAGATCCCCTCGCTTTGATCCATTTCTCAGGCGAGATTTGGAGTCTATAGCGATGGTGGCTGCGAAGAGGGTTGGAGAGAGGGTCCGCGGTCGGCCTTTTTATGTGTGGAAATTTTTCATTCTACCAACGGCCGGCAACCGTTCCCTCCGAATCCTGGAGTTGAGGAACTCCGGTTTTAGCAACCGTAGGGTTAGATTTGGTCCGACCCTCACTCGACCTGTTTGACAGTTGGACGCAGCACCAGTTCCACAGGCATCAAGACCATGGAAAAAATATATTCCGAGCCTCCTGTGTTCCTGTTCTCATTGCACAACAGATTTATATGGAATCCATTCTGTAACATGGAAAAGTAGAGATAAAAGCACCTCAATTTGCCCAAGAGATGAATAAGAATCAATCGAGTGTAACCTTATGTTACAAGGGATTGAAGTTACAGTAACACTAAAACCACTTCGCACCTTCAATGCCAGTAAACAAATTAAGCATTTCGAAAAGTACTACAAGAATGCTGTGTCTTTCCAGCTAGCCAATGCCGATACGATACGCCGGAATCATCCCTAACTTGACTTGGCAAAGCTACCTTGGTATGATTAAAGTAACCTCATTTCTTATGTCGATCGAGCTTACAAGGTGATCTTGTTCATCTCTCTCTTCAATGCACTGGCCCTCACCAGGCTTCCAATTGTGTTCACTGCAAGCTTAAGATCCTCCATGGGGTTCCCAGGCACGACCCTCTTGTACAAGTAGCTGTCGAATGTCATCTTTTGCACATATTCGTCTGCACACATCTCCACAAAGGCCTCCCTCGCCGAGTTGGAGCGGTAGAAGACCTTCTGCAGCACGTCCAGGACCTTGTAAGTTGGCCAATACATCTGATCAAATTTCTTCAGGTACTTCCTCAAGTCGCTCTCGTCAATCATCCGGGTGCCACTTTCTGAGCCTGCCACTATGGCTTCGGCGCACATCCTCCCACTCTTTGCAGCGAAGTAGATCCCCTCGCCGGAGCACTTGGTCACATACCCAGCTGCATCGCCGATGAGTGCCACTCGTCCCAACACCCTGCGCCATTTTACAGATATCCGACGAACTTAAAAAATTTTCAAGTGGAGATGGGCAAATTAGTTGAAACATAGATGGCACGGATGGGAGTGTTGAAGTATCAAGCTTCACTAATGACCATCCTAAAGACCTGTTTCTTGCTTATTATAGAAAATCCATAAGATGCAATGGGAAACTTCCCAACTCCTAAGTGCAGGTTATTTGCCTGCCATTTTTGTTTGCCAAACGGACACAGGGAAATAGTTATCCTTGAACTTCAGTTATGGAAGGAACCAGAGTATATAAAAGACTATGCGTGCGTTCGTGTGTCATGATTAGATCATAAGAAGTGAAATAAATCAGCCAATAAGGGCATAAGAAATTTAAGAAGAACCAAAAGAATTACATATTAATAAAAAACACCAAATTAAGATCTTGTTGAATTTAAAGACAAAATTGCAGGAATCATGAAATGCTGAATTTTATGAATAATGTAATCATTCATTACATTTTCTGTGAGGATTCATACGGTCGTGTGTTTAGTCCCATATTAGTTATTCGCTGGATAGATCTTGAGTACTTAGACATGATTAAGGAACCTAAAGAATACTTTCCAACTAGCTAGTTTGGATGATGTCCTAGATTGTTACAAATAATATCAAAGCGGATCCGACCCATAACCTATGTAGAACAAGGAATACTGCAGCACGAATTCATTAGGGCTGACCACAAGCCGACCGTGGTGTTTGTGATTAGATTTAAATGAATTTGAACCTTTAGCCTGACGAGGATGTCAGAGCTTAAACGAGAAGAGTATGTGAGAACCCGTGCGAGCGTGTGTTTAGTCCCACATTAGTTATTCGTTGAATAAAATTTGGATATTTATACAAAATTAAGAAATCCAAATAATATCTTTCGGCCAATCTTTTTAAGTGAGGTTCACGGATATTAAGAACTCTGTTCCCAGTAATTAAGAAGTCTACCCGATCAACTTACTATATATTTCTTGTTTGACGGGCCAATTAAATTGAAATGAATACTAGCATCAGCCAGCTGCCGTAACAGATCTATATGATTCCACCTCGGGTCTAAAATGAAGTATTATTCCAGCTCAGATCTAAAATGAAGTATTCTCAATGCGGTGTTCAAATGAACTATACTATATATTTATACCTGCGAGGCCGCGGGTGCTCCGGGATTGGGTGTGCCTCCACCCGGATGATCTTCCCACCCTCGATCTTGTCCCTTGCCCGCAGCCTTGTCGCTGCTTGGAACCGCTTGATCTCCCCCTTATGCGTTACCGTCCCTGTCCCCACCGCCACATGGTCGCACTTGGGGAACACCCACCCATAGAAGTCCGGCGAAACGTCGTCCCCGACGTACATCTCCGCCCTCTCCTCGTAGTACTTCATCTTCTCCTCCGGTATCTTCACTCTTTCCTACAGACATCAGATCATGGAATAAACTAACCCCCGTCATAATTTATAACATCCGTCATAACGCTTGTTTAGAAAAAAACATGTAGAAGTTAGCGACGCCGTCGTGTTTCGTTACTTTCCGTCATAACACTCAACAATGACCGTTAGGTTCCGTTAGGGAGGAGCAACGGCCGGGCGTATCGAGAACTTGCCTGGAATGCGATGGCGTAGTCGTAGTCGCCGGCGCCGATGGACTTGGCGACGCGGGAGTTGGCGCCGTCGGCGCCGACGACGGCGTCGACCTCGACTGTCTGGCGATCGCCGGCGGCGGAGGGTCTGCCCCTGTCGTAGAGGTTGTAGTGCAGGCGGTAGGGCCCCTCGCCGGACTCCGGCGGGTCGAGGTGGAGGAAGAGGCCATTGATGACTTGGGCGCCGGCTTCGGCGGCGCGGTCGCGGAGGTAGGCGTCGAGGACCTCGCGGCGGACCATGCCGATGAACTCGTGGGGCTTGAGGGTGCGGCCGATGTCGACGGCGACGTTGGAGGGGGAGATCATCTTCATCTTGGTGACTCGCCGGTCGATCAGCTCGAGGGGGAGGTCGAATTCTTCCACCATGCAGAGGGGGATCGCGCCGCCGCAGGGCTTGCAGTTGTCGAGCTTGCGCTCGATGAGGATCGTTTCCACGCCGCCCTTGGCGAGGCTCTCGGCGGCGGCACCGCCAGCCGGGCCGCCTCCCACCACCGCCACGCGGAGGGGGCGGCCGGGGAGGCGGGGGCTGGACTTGGCGGCGCAGATCTGCAGGCGGCGACGGGAGGAAACGGCATTTCGGGACGTCGGCATGCAGTTATCGGAAGGTGATCGACGGAGGCCGACGAAGGGTAGGAGGGGGGAATCTTGCCGGCGGGCGGCGGCGGTGGGAGAGGAGAGGGAAGCCATGTCGGGGATTGGGGGATTTTTCAAATCTGGCAGTGAGGTTTTAATTTGGGGGTTTGGATAGGGCCGGGGAGATTGTGTGCTTTCGCCGTTGGATCGGAGTGGTTGGAGGGGTGTGATTTGATATGGATGAGGTTTTGGATTTTTTTGATTTTTATAAAGCATTTATATATTTATAATGTCCTTTATTTATTTATTTATTTAAGTGGATGACATTTAGAAACGTAGCATGTGAATTGTCGACAGAATCCAGCAGCAAATCAAACTTTGCCACGTCTCCTCGTACAAAATGTTGTCGGATACAAGCACCATCAGTTGATAGATTTCTTTTTTTCGCGCAAATTACACCCACCTCAAGTAATTGCAGATTTCACCTAAAAAATATATATTTCACCATCTAATTTTTATTATGCGCATAACATATAACTTTCTGCCCTTATTCTTTTATTAAATAAGCAAATGAAGTTATTACTCTCTAACCTATTTAACTTTTAAAATATTTTAATTAATTTTAGAGAAAGTTAAAAAAAATAAAGTATTCTAAATCAGCTAACTTAACCTTAAGTCTTTTTAAGATTAATTTGATCATTTTAACCATGCTCCAAATCAGCAAAGATATTTTAAGACTCAAGAAGGTTAGAACGATGATATTGGCAAGGCCGGTTAACTTATTTAGAAGATAGATAACCATATGGGATTATAAGTTATGCACATAGCTAAAATTAGGTAGTGTTAGCTAAAGTTAGGTAGTGTAACGTACATTTTCCAAATGCTTAGGTTGGAAATTTGTCGGCCCTTGCTTTGGACCCAAACTTCAAACTTCAAAGTTTTTGAACAAGGTCAGGCCCGAGCATGAACCCGAACTTGGCCAAACCAGAAACGAGGTTAGATCATGCATTAGAAATCAATTTGAATTTACTACTATATTTGTTCTATCCACCAACCATTTTTTCAATCTTTCAAGTTAACTGTCTTGTGATGAACTGGGGCTTGTCTCGGTCACCACCCCTTTGCTTGGCAATTAGGACTACTGGGTTCAAGTCTTCGATGGTGCATCTAGATATTGAGAATTAGATAATTATAGCACAGATGTGTCTCCCTTTCTTCCTCTTAATGAAATAAGGTTGGGTCCTCCTATCTTTTCGTAGAAATGTTGGTGTTAACACTAGAATTCTTTGTACGTTTCCTTGCTTTGGATTAAATATATGTGATGACTCGAGCTTGTAGGTCAAGCGCACAAAATTTAGTCGTCTACAATATTTGATCAGCCATGGAGAGAGCATGCAGGTCATCAAGGAAATCCATTAGGCCAACTCCTCACGAGCCGTTAAACCAAGACATTGGAATTTCTCATGTTAGGAACTGGTTGTAGGTTGAAGTAGGTCCGCTGGTTGGTGCATCCAACTTTTCTAACTCCACTTGTCATCATCTCGCAATGGTCTTCACATAAAATCTCATCCCCAGCAAAGTACAAACGATCTCACCAATTTTACCTGCTTCCCACCTCTCAGAACTCCCAAGAGTCTCAACTGCTCAGGTTCTCATCATAATCCTAATAGCACTCTGGTAGTTCTCCTGCACACATTTAAATTGAACCAGTCCCTTCCAAAGCCTATCAAACTTGCCTTTTAACCAGAACCTGGTTCCTGTAGAAGCCATTGCGATGGAGCAAAAGAATGTGAAGCTAGCCATGGCCATGGCTTGGTTAGTAGTCTTCGGTCTTGCAAACAAGAGATGTTCCTGCGCAGTCGTGCAGTTCATCTTTGGAGACTCCTTGTCTGATAACGGGAACAACAATTACCTAACCAAGAGCTTGGCTCGGGCAGCACTGCCGTGGTATGGGATCGACTTTGGGAGTGGACTGCCAAACGGGAGATTCTGCAATGGTCGCACTGTTGCTGACATAGTGGGTAATTCTTTTATCCCTCCATGTAATCAATGACAAAGTTTGTTTCTCGTCATACGAACTGATGCTATCTAGTTTCCAGGAGACAAGATGGGCCTCCCAAGGCCACCAGCATTTCTAGACCCCTCCCTAGATGAGGATATGATACTTGAGAACGGAGTGAATTATGCATCTGGTGGTGGTGGAATTCTGAATGAAACCTCTTCATTGTTTGTAAGTTGAATTCACCCATGCAACCTGGGAATCACTTTGCTTTCCATCTCCATGAAGGACTAACAGTGGTTCTATGGGATCTTATGCGATCCAGATACAGAGGTTCTCCCTCTACAAGCAAATTGAACTGTTCCAAGGAACCCAAGAGCTGATAAGGATGAAGATTGGTCGTGAGGCTGCCGACGAATTCTTCAGAGAAGCTCGTTATGTGGTCGCACTGGGAAGCAATGACTTCATCAACAACTACCTCCTCCCTTTGTACAGTGACTCATGGACCTACAATGGAGAAACCTTCGTTAGCTACCTCATAAGTACACTGGACGCACAGCTCAGAGTAAGATCGCAGAACTTCTTAGACTGCATTCTACTCTGGGGCTTCTATGACACCAAGTAGCTAATTTGCTCCCTTTTTTTTTCATCCTTTACCTCCCTGGATCTGTCAATATACAGCTCTTGCATAAGTTAGGGGCTCGGCAGCTGACGTTCTTCGGCCTGGGACCTATGGGCTGCATTCCCTTGCAGCGATTCATGACTTCCTCGGGGGGTTGTCAGAAGTCGACGAACAAACTCGCTATGGCCTTCAACAAGCAAGCAACCCAGGTCTTAGAGAACATATCAAGCAGCCTTCCTAATGCGACCTTCAGATTTGGAGATGCATATGATTTTTTCCAGGATCTCATCGATCGGCCTCACATGTATGGTGAGTCCACCTTGCAGGCTTTTTGTGGGCACAGATTATGTTGTTTGGCTTCTGCTTTCTTCTTCCTTTTTGGTTTCGGTGATCACTCTGTTTGGATGATGGCAGGCTTTAACAACTCGGCTGGCCCATGTTGCTCCTTGGGACGGATTCGACCTACTCTCACTTGCACTCCTTTATCAACTCTGTGCAAAGACAGAAGCGAGTATGTGTTTTGGGATGAGTATCACCCGACAGACAGGGCTAATGAGTTGATCGCAAATGAGATCTTTAGAAAGCTTGGGTATAAGACAATTAATGAAACAGGGCCCACCAATGGAACAGTGCCAACCAATGGAACAGTGCCAACCAATGGAACAGTGCCAACCAATGGAACAGGGCCCACCAATGGAACAATGCCAACCAATGGAACAACGCCAACCAATTAGTTATATCTGCTTAATGCTTGCTCCTTATGTAACTTTTGCCATTGTAGCAAAGCAGCTGTTGTAATTACTAGAAAATTTTCATATCATACAAAGGTTTCTTGTCTTCCTTTCCTTTTCTTTTTTTTTTTCCCTCCATGTGGAGAAACTGTGTTCTGATTTTTACTTTTGCAATTTTGTATGAAGCATCCAATGCTAAAAAGAGCATCTACGGTAAAAATAGAAAAGAGGCCAAGCAAGTTTATAGAGATGCTAGTAGTGCCGCGGATTGGATAGCCTCACATGTAGCTGACCACTCCGAAAAAGCCCTGTGGGTGAAGGAGAGGGAGTAGTCTAGAACACTCCAAAACTTGTTGTTTTTTGACTTTTTTTGGATGTATCCATACTAGAAATGTATGAATTATCTATTGCAACAAGAAAAAAAATATAAAATCCAATGGTGAACATGGAACTCTAATGGTGAAAATTAGGTGGTAGTTGGCACCGCTTCAACAACAACAAAATGGGCAATTGCGCACACGTTCTCTTCATAAACCTTCATTCATTAATTGTTTTATCTATGCTTAGTCATTTAGAGGATGAGAAAAGGAAATCAAAAAGTGGGTAGGATTTTTTTTTTTTTGATGAATGGTGGAATTCTAATTGTAGCATTTCCTCCTTGTTCATTAATTATTTGCTCTGAACACAGACAGACCGGCTAATTCCATGTACTTTATAATCTTACTTCTGATTTGTCTTGTTTTCCTTCTATGCTTCTCTCTTTATACCTATTTAAGATATAAATCTTGTTTGCCAATGCAACAGGAGGAGACTACTAAGTCAGGCTAATCCTCTCAATTTGTGCATGCCTGTTAGAAAACAGTGATCCTAATCTCGACAAGATTTTATCTTCTCATTTAAATGTTCCAGTTTTTGGCAGTAAGACCTTGTCCTTAGGCTTCTCATTTTCCATGCCTGTAAAGCACTAATTCTCACAGAGTCCTAGAAGTTGTATATTTTACTAGGCCTTCTTTTAAGCAAAATCTTTTTCGAAGCCTTTGGTTGATCAAGTCTGTTATTGGATACTCTTACAAAAAAGATGAAGCTGCTCAAAACTTAGATAACCAGTGGCAAAATAAATATCAGGGCGGCCCAATGCATTTGGGGGCCTAAGGCAAACTCGTTAAGAGAGGCCTTTTTTTTAAAAAAATGATAAAAAAAATTTAATAAGGGTAAAATACTCTAAAAATTTATTTAAAAATAATTCGTCTATCAAACAAAGCAATTAAGACAATCACTACAAACAAATCAAAATATAAAAGAGTTGAAAATGATAAAACTTGATAATGTCAAGAAAAACGAACTCAAATACCAACAAAGCAAGGACGAACTTGACGGTGAGAAGCGGTGCCGGAGACTGATGGATGGAGTTGGAGAAGAGGCCGAAGACGCAACCGTCGAGATTCGAGAACGCCCAGGATGCAAACTATCCAAAAACAATAAGATGAAACCAACAATCAAAATTAGAAGAGAACAATGAGAGGTTAGATGATAGAATACGCCCTGAGAGCTTATTTGACAGACAAAGCACTCGTTAGCAGCCCTGGCCCAGTCCACTATGCTGCTGTCTTTTTATATCGTTAGCCTAATCTATGTGCTATAATCTTTGGCCCAGTTGGCCCAGACCACTAGCATCACTAAAGGATAAAAGAAGGCGTATTATGCATAATGAGTTGTTCCAAACATGGATGGAGAGAGAGGCTGCAAATTGTGACAGAATCTACAAACAATCCCCATTACAAATCAGATTTAGATGATCTTATAAAAAGAAGTTGAGCCCAACTTTAAATGCGATCTTGGTCCTCTTCCCAGGATTACAAGCACTCAAATCCAACACCCTTAAACATAAAATCAGGAAGAAATTTTGTGATCCTAACTACTCCCCTGAGTCCCCTCATGGAAGATCTCAAGTTTGCAAGCCCATCTGAGAGTCTGAGATTATTGAGTGGATTTGAGAATGGAAGATAAAAGGAATTATTTTGGTATTTTGCTTTCTATTTGTTCATAGGCATTTCCTCAAACATCTTTCTTGTCCATCTAGAGAGACTGAGAGAGAGACTTACAACTACAGATACTGAGATACAGTGGTAGTATACAGACGGAAGAGGCAAACCTCTTGGTCCTCTTCCCAAGATTTATAAGCACTCAAATCCAACACCTTTAAAGTTTAAACATAAAATCAGGAAGAAATTTTGTGATCCTAGCTACTCCCCTGAGTCCCCCCATGGAAGATCTCAAGTTTGCAAGCCCATCTGAGAGTCTGAGACTATTGAGTGGATTTGAGAATGGAAGATAAAAGGAATTATTTTGGTATTTTGCTTTCTATTTTTTCATAGGCATGTCCTCAAACATCTTTCTTGTCCATCTAGAGAGACTGAGAGAGACTTACAAGTGCAGCGGGCTGACGTGAAGAAGACGGGAGTCAGGGACTCAGGGGACGGGAGGGAGGCGAGGAGGTTGCGGGAGATCAAGGTGGGCACGGGCGGTTCTGCGGCCGGGGGATGCCGGGGAGGTGGAGGAGACGACCGCGCCGGCGAGCGGTCGGTGAAGACTGAAGCAGATCTGCAGAAGAGGAGGTCAGGAGTCAGGAGGACGATGAGGATTGAGGAGTGGAAGACGATGAGGATTTTAAAGAAAGGGACGATGGGCAATGCCGCGATAGGATTGGGACGGCATCGCGGCGACTCACCCTCAGTGTTCAGCAATGTCTTAAGCTTTGCCAAAAAAAATCCTATTATATATTTGTTTATCTTAGAAGAGAGAATTAAGACAGTGTTATCATATTAGCAAATAGATATACTAAAAAAAAAAATAAATCAATGTCATATACTACCTATCTTATATATCATAATAAATTGCTAATATTAGTATTAGGTATGCACGATGCATATGAGTGGATAAGTTTATTTTTCACTTTTTCCATCCTTCATTTTTTATTTAGCCAACTTACAAATATTAAGTTTGCCAGCTTTTTCCCAACCATGATGAGAGTTTTTCTTTATTTTTTTCCCTATCAGAATAGCTGGACTTTTTTCTTACACTTTGTTTCCAAAATCAATTAAAATTCTAATCCCATGGGATTTTTAGATAAGCAGGCAATTAGTAAGTATAAATTACAACAAACTCATTTCAAGTGGATAAGACACCACCAATACGATCATCACTGATAAATAATATCGACAAAAATATATTTTTCAAGAACTCTTTAATTGTTAAAAAATATCAAGATACAATCATATATTCGTAGAATCCCAAATTTGTCTCCTTGTCCAACTGCCGCAATTCTAAACGCCAACATACCCTCTTCTCTCTCCACGTTTTCCTCAAGCCTGCTCTCTAATGCAAACAACAAACTGGACTCGTTCTTTCCACTTGGAATCCGCTGTGGCCTCTCATTCCCCACAATCCTCTGGCTTTCCTTCACCTGTCCCGCAGAAGATCTCGACCGCAAGCCGCATGGGCATTCCCTCTCTGTGGACCCACCACAGAGGAATGCCGACTTCTACGTCCCCCTTCCCTCCCCAAATGCACCTACCCCCATCTCCTTCCCTGATTCTGCCTTCCTCTCTGCTCTCTTTAAGTCTCTTTTGCTGTCTTTTGTGAAGATAAACAGCAGGAAGAGAGATGGCATCGCTTGGATCTCTTCCTTTCCTCCTCGAAGTGTCGCGTGGGAGTAATTCTGTTCTCCTTCAGAACAGAGCCGTCTGCCGTGGCTGGCCGTCCGCTGCGGCATTTTGTCGAGCGAGTTCTACGGATGTTGACGGAGGTGCTTGTAAAGTGAGGTTTCTGAGGGTCGGAAAAGGCGAGATTTTGGTGGGCCTTTCATTAGTTAGTGGAAAGAAGGGGCTGCGCGCTATCGGAAAAGGTGGCAGCTTTGAGGGTGAGGAGGGCGGGGATGATGGTGGTATAAATGATGGCGATAATGCCCTTCAGGCGACTGCCGATAAGAGAGAGAAGCTTCGGGCGATGCGGAGGAAGCTACTTCAGAAGGTACCTCTCTCTCTCTGCAAGTCATTATGTCACTACAGGAAGGTTCAGACTTGACTAGTTTTTGGATACATGATGCAGGAGTTTTTGCCCCAATTGAATCTTGATATATGTATATACGTATGTATGTTCGTATGTATGAATCTGCTATAAGTTCAGAACAGATCCTAACCAAAATTATGAAATAGTCTCGTGTATACTGGTTGCAGAGTCTTCGTTTGAGAAAGAAAAAAGAAAGAATTTTGAAGTCAAGATTAGTTGCACTCACCGAGTAAAGCCGCACAATGCACTTGCAAGGATGTTGTCTTTAGTCCTACTTGTGTTCAACTCGATTGTGCTACATTTAGAAAAGGAAAATTTTTTAACCAAAATAAGGGGTTTGTTTTCTTAGTTTTTGTGTACAATCATTGTTAATTATTGTACTATATTGACCATTGAAAGAAGTTATGCATTGTTCTTCATAATTATTGCATAAGAATTAAACTGAGGCTATATCCTTGATATATTTGATTTGCTTCTCTTGTGAATTTAGTTTCAATCAAACTCCTATGAACATAGATGCTCCTGGGTGAGACTTGCAGAACTTTAAGTCTGTGATATCTTTAGAAAAAAAATTTACTCAAATATCAGAGTTTGTTTTTTATCATTAGATTACTCATCATGTGTTGTTTGAGTTATTGGAGTGAACAGTTCATTAGGAATTAAGAAATCAACAGATATGTAACCTTCATTACCATTTTACAATTGGTAAATTCTTGAGCAGAGTCCAGCATAGATTGGAAGCTATGAAATTTCATGCTCTATGATGTGCATTGCTCAGATCATGAATGCTGAAATATATCGTAGGTCATATAAAATAAGTATCCAGACAATTAGTTTTGATTTGGACAGCTTAAGATACATATAGACTACGACTCAAACTAATTTGTATGCTTATAGATTGTCAATCATATCAAGGTATGGTATCATGCCATTACATTGACTACTTTGGGGCCTCTTCATGCATAAGGAAGAAATCTTTAAAAAAATGATTTCTGATGAACATATTGGTAATAGAACCTTCTTCAAAAAGCTCTAAAGGATATGCTACATGAGCAATATTAATGATTTTCCACCCTAACAACAGTTTTGATGTGGTAGCTTTGTCCTTTGTAATGATCACAAGTGGTAAATGTTTAGTCGTTGACCAGTTTGTAACCATTTCAGAATTTGTACACCAAGTTTAGTGACAAGAATTTTCAGTTTAAATGTTTTCGTAATCAAATTTGCATTAGTAGGCTACAAGCTTTAGTCCTAGAGTCATACTAGAAGTATACATACATACATTCATATGATACACCACAAAAAAAACATCTGGATGGATATGAATGAAAGAGGTTGGAATAAGTAAACGAGTATCACACGTTGACTTAAACCAAAAAAAAAAAAAAAAATTGCAGGATGACATATCATATAATAGCATTTTCTTTTGCTTCATTCTAAAAGACTTGCATGCTTGCTCAAATTAGATAGAAAGCAAAAGAGTCGAACAAATTCTTATTTTCATTATTTACAATGTTCAGTCATTGAAAAAAGTACTATTTCTCAAATATGTGAGTTTTCAGGATTGGTAAACACTTATTGGCACCTCAAAACTGGAGTGGCTCTAATTGGAGGTGCTATCATTGGCACTTCAAAAAGTTCAATGTGCCGTCAGCACAGATTTTTAAGTGTTCTATCAAATGACACTTCTGTGCAAGTAGGGTTAGAAATAGGTTAGGTTTGGGTGAGGCCACTCCTTGCTAGAGCGCTTAAATTATTTTGTTAGGCTTCAGGGTGGGCTCAACTTGAACTTTTCTGAGAACAAAGGTCCAAACTCGGCCTAAGTCTAATCCCCTTGCACAACTTTAAGCCAAATGAGCTTGGCTATCTCCAATAGCCAGTAAGGTCCATGGGTTTGTGCTGATGGATGAAGCAGGAGTGGGGGTAGGTGGAGGGCAGGACATCAGAAGTGGGTTGTGGAGTTATATGATGGAGAAGCAAAACATGTCATTGATGGATGAACGGTTATTAGGGGCTTCATGGAGGAGCTGGAGGGAAGTCAAGGGAATGCATCCTGAGTTAGAGGGATCTGGGAAAGGTGGTGGATTAGAAAGGTACTAAGTTATCATTTATCTATTTAATGGAAAGATACATCCAATTTTGACAAAGGAGCAAATGAATCCATAGCTGCGATCTCAATTTTTTACATTGAGAAGAAAGATTCTCTACAGATAAGGATATCTCATTGTTGGTTGTTATTCATAGGCCTAGAGCATGCGGAAAACTTGGCTAGTAGACAAGTCAACACTTCTCTCAGTAAAATAAAATATCACCTTTAGAGCATAGGCCCTGAAATGCAACTGAACACCTAAATTTATTTTTCCATAGAGGATGTGACAATTTAGAGCCCTGCCTTTCTCATGTTCTAGATTCAAGTAAATTCTGGGAAAACCCCTACTTGGTCATTAATTGCTTTTGCCAACATTTAGCATGATGTCAGCGAGTTTCCAACAAATATATTCATCCAAGTGGTTGCATCAGGGAGATTAAAATGGAATGATAAAATTTAAGTGCACCACCTAGTAAAATTTTTGCTGTTGCATGAAACTTGATGGAGGCTGTACAGGAATTTTCTGGAAGTAGTTGTTAACAAGATTTTGGAAAGCAGTACCTTCATGGTAACCAATATACTAGTTTAATGGAATTTGATGCTAGCAGTGGCCCACATTATTTTTTGACGAAAAGCTTTTGTCCATCTGTGTTCCATAAGTAAAATATTTTCTTTACACTGGGAGGGCACGAACTGGCTGAGTTGGTAGAGCTCTCTTGTGTTGATACAAGAGATCTTATTCAGTTGGTCTTCCACCCATTCTAGTTCTCTAGAAAGATAAAATGATGAGATGTTCAGTATACAATATTGATTGAAATTATGCAATACCATAAACTGATTGGACATCGTGGCTTGCGTTACAACATTTTACTAGATGTTTTCTGCTACTTTTCATCATCCGTGAAAATTTCATCAGTAGTTATTGTTAGATTATGCGGCCATCTAGCATAAATTTTTGGATGCACATAGACTAATGTATGCTATCTAAACATAAACCAGCTTAGCCTTATTTTCCAACATACAACTAGTGTTAATTCCTTTAGTGTTGTTTAAGCTAATGTTATTATCACTTTTACGTTTGAATGAGCATATATCTTACCTATTGTCTTCCACTGGGAACCAATAACGATTTATTTCTCATGTCTAATTCATCTTATTGAACTATGTGATCTACTGTTGAGCTTGCATCTTTTTGACTTTCTCAAGCTGTTGCAGATTGTGGAAAGAAGAAATCTTGTCTCATCTCTAACAAATAGTGAAGTTAAAGAAGAAGAGAACATGGTTTCTTATACTATGAGTGATAAAACCTCAAATCCAAATCTAAGTCCAAGCAGTGGAGGGCCTGCTGGAAGATACAAGGACAGGCCTGTTTCTGACAGTTTTTCCCAGTCAAATGAAGCTATGATATCAGACACTCCATCTGGTAGTGTCAATGGAAGTTTTCTTAATAAAGAGATGGAATCTGGTAGTAGCACACGAGTGGAACAAGAAGTTGCAGATGCTGTTGGATTAACCAGAGAAGCCAGTCTGGAAACCGCTGGCTCTAAGACTGCATCACAAGTTCTCTTGGAGTCCTCTGGAACATATGATGTGAAAGATGTAAATCTTGAGGATCCATTGGGAGCAAAGCTAGACAGTACAGATGTGGAACATGGTGTGAATCTTGAGGAAGGAAACATGGAACCCCCTCCCTTGGCTGGGGCAAATGTCATGAATGTCATAGTGGTAGCAGCAGAATGTGCTCCTTGGTCCAAAACAGGCATTTACATTTAACTATGGCTTTGTATATCTATAATTTCAGTAGCTGTATTCTGACATATCTAATGTTCTGTCCCATTTTCTGATCCTGCAAGCATATGCTCTATAATTTCTCAAATTTTAATTAAGATTATTTTATCAAATTTTTCGTTGAGCTTTCACTAGCACCAATCAAAGTGACTTTATAATTCAAATATGCTATATTGACATTTAGAATTTTCTGTAGGTGGGCTTGGGGATGTTGCTGGAGCTTTGCCAAAGGCTTTGGCTAGGAGAGGCCATCGAGTTATGGTATTTCTTTTTGATTTTATTTCTCAAAACTTGCAGGTTGCAATCTGAATCATTCATATTTATGATTATAGCTACATTGCGAATAGGTGATACTGATTAGCAAGTTCAGATCAAAATACTGGAATTGCATTTTGGAGACTGGGAGAACTGGGCTTTCTGGTCTTCAAGAAACGCTAAACTATTGAGTTCTGTCAGTGTCAACAAATTAATAGGTTGCACACTTTCTATTTACTCTTTTAGGTTGTGGCACCAAGGTATCGTAACTATGCTGAACCTCACGATACAGGAGTTCGCAAATGCTACAAGGTTAATGGGCAGGTATGTGGATGTTATATCATCTGTAGCTTGACTAGCAGAACAAGGTACATGTTTAATTTCATTGTTTCTATGCTATTTGCTGTGCAGGATATGGAAGTAATTTACTTTCAGGCCTACATTGATGGTGTAGATTTTGTGTTCATTGATAATAGCCTCTTTCATCACCACGAGAATAACATTTATGGGGGAGACCGACTGGTAAATTCTCATGAACCTGCGTGCTTTACACTTAGAAAGCAATCCTTTCTGTTCATGAGTTCTTTTCCCCCAATAATCTCAGTAATCTCTCAATTGAAGTGTGCTATTTTAATATAAATGCCCTTAACCAGTTTTATATTCTGATTATGTTGTGACTTTGGTCTCTACTTGCATACAGGAGATACTAAAACGGATGGTTTTGTTCTGCAAGGCAGCTGTAGAGGTATTCTTCAAGTCCGAACAAACTCATCAAAGCAACTGATCCATGCTGATGAAATTTTATAAAATACTCCTAACTGCGAAAATTCATAAGTTGTCTTATTGAAAATCATGACCGGCAGATTCTTGGTAAATATTTGAAAAGATGCAGAGTCTTTATCATAGAAGCCCAACTTTTTTTCCAGCAATTAGGCTGTGAGAGTTGGGTATGCAATCTTTACTTCAAAAGTTGACTCCTTACCCCTGCAGATGGAAAGAGGCTTGTTGGTCAAGGGAAATCACTCTATATTCCTTGCAACTAAGAATCACTTTACTCTATCAGAAATTATGAAAGGCCATTATATTTCTTTTGTTTACCCTATTTTCCTTCTTTGCAGATCCTGAATTAGTTTAGGTGTCATCTTGTCTTCTTGGTGTTTAATCTAAATCCACTCAAAGGTTTTCTATTTTGAGAATTTTTAGAAGCAACCCATGCTTGAACAACCAAACTTTTGCGTCGCCTTTCTAGATGTGTGTTTTCCCTTGTTCTTTTCGTGGTTTTCCTAGTTTTCTCTTTCTACGAAGATTTGTGTCTCTATTATGTGCTTAAATTTAAAGTGGCTCGATGAGGTAGAGTCTGAGCTTTTTGAAACATGTTTTTAATTGATTCAAGCTCTTCACATGTTAGTAATATAATGAGTTGTGTAGTCACCTTGCTGAATAATTGTTTTTTCGGTTTCTCTTCACTAATTGGTAGGTCAATTTTCACTCTATATTATCCTTCTAAAAGATAAACCATGTTTATATATCTCATTCTTTACACATAAAATCATGGGTTACTTGATAATAGGCATTATATGATATCACTATAATGCCATAACTTTCCTCGTCAGAAAAGGTATGCTGTGAACCAGCGAGCTTTCCTGTTGGATTATCTTTAAATGTTAAAGTCACATAGATGAATATCTATATTAAAGCTAGTATAAATTAAGTTAGGAGATCGTTAGATATTTCCCCTTTCTGATATCTGTGTGAGTCTTATCTCCTCTCACAAGGAGGTGTGCATGTATTAAGAAATCTATCTATTGATTTCTTTAAGTATATGTTACTGTTTCAACTTAATTTTTATGAAGGCCGATGAGTTGTTTTCAGGTTCCTTGGCATGTTCCATGTGGTGGTGTCTGCTATGGAGATGGGAATTTGGTTTTCATTGCAAATGATTGGCACACTGCACTCTTACCAGTTTATCTGAAGGCATACTATCGTGACAATGGCTTGATGAAATTTGCCCGATCTGTTCTGGTGATACACAACATAGCCCACCAGGTTAATCCTCTAATTTCATAGATGTTTTTATTTGTCAGTTCTACTCAGTTGGATATTCAGAATTTGGCATTATATCATTTGACTAGGTTGTGGGTCCTTCCTAATTGATCTTACTCAATTAACTGGTGCATCCTTGATTAGACTTAACATTCCCTTCTGCCAAACTTGCAGCTGTGTCATTTACCTAGTCACTGAATTAATTCATAAACCTGCCTCCAAGGGATGTTACTTTTGAGTTTCAACTATACCAAAAGGTAATCCAATTTATATTGTCTCAATATCTAACATTAGTTGTGCCAAGGAAACTTGATGCAGTCTACATGACTCATATATCCGAATAGACTAACATAGAAAAGACAGTACATCAAACTAGTTGTTAAAACCGAGACTTCTTGTTTCTTTATGCGTAGGCAACTTATTCTTTGAAAACACAACCTTTCTTAGAAGAAAATATGATCTAGAGTTGGATCTGTACTTGATCTTCTCTATTATATGTAAATCTATTTTTGAGCTTATTAAGTTTCTTACTACTTGATCTCATATTGAGCATTTTATATTCCTGGTAGTTGGGATATAGTGCCCATGGAGATCTTTCTCCTTGAGGAAGATGACCTATCCAACAATGGGGTAGCTAGATAGGGGAAGCGAGCAACAATAAAAATATCTCTCAGACTCATAAAATAATAGAGAAGCAAAAACTTAATTCAACTCAAGATTGCTTTTATAATGATTAGGCACCCCTATGTATAGTTGTAAAATCCTTTGAACCTACCCAGGAATGCATCTGCATTTGTTTCTTGCTAAAAGGGTAAGGGATGTTTACAAATAAGGAAAATAATCATAGAAAAGAAAGACCTCTATAATCTGCCAGGATTTGATTTGATACAAATGTGGAAGGTAGTTGTAGAAATAATCTCCTTTTAATTGAATGGGGTCTCTGATTTATCTTGATGCCATGTCCTTCCAAATCTGCCTAGATTTGATGATATCAGCCTTATTTGATCATATCTCCAACATTTATTTTCCCAATTTACACCAGCCTTCTAAATTGGTTTAAATCCAAACATAATGCCGAATCCCTTTGAACCCGTGGTCAGCCTTTGACATGCACCTGTTCAAATACGTGTTGGCTAGGTCCGCGACACGAGCATCTCAGCGTATTGGATAATTCCTCCAAGCATACTCTTTCCTCCAAGCATAATCTTAGTTATCTTGTGGGTTACCAACCTTTTAATTTCATTGGTTATTTACTGAAGGAGAAATTCTTGGAGGGGTTACGGTCTTATAAAAGAATGAGAACTATGAAAGTTTAAGCCATAAACTGTGAGCTTTGTGCTATTTTTGCACTATATATGTATATCTTTCATTGCTAGTTTGTCCCCCAAACCCCCCCACCCACAACACACACTAATGCTTAGGCATCTGAGATGGAAATGATCTGTCAAATTATTGTTAGTTTGGCATACTTGAAACTAAAGAGGACATTCTTTCCTAGGATCCTTCTAAGGTATTTATGTTCCATATACATTCTGAGATAGTATTGATATTATATTCATATTGGGGCATTCTAGCTATATGCGATAAGCCAGGGAGTCTTATTCGTTCAGATTCTAATCCTGATTTGTCATCCAGGGTCGTGGTCCTGTAGGAGATTTCTTCCATATAGATTTGCCCGATTACTACATGGACCTTTTTAAACTGCATGACCCAATCGGAGGTGATCACTTCAATATATTTGCTGCTGGCTTGAAGACTGCCGACCGTGTGGTTACTGTAAGCCATGGTTATGCATGGGAGCTGAAAACATCAGAAGGTGGTTGGGGCCTGCACGAGATCATAAACCAGAACCACTGGAAATTCCAAGGCATTGTAAATGGGATTGATACAAAGGAATGGAATCCTGAGTTCGACGTGCAACTCAGATCTGATGGCTACACTAACTATTCTTTGGCAACTCTACAAACAGGCAAGCCCCAATGCAAGGCTGCCCTGCAACAAGAGCTTGGCCTGCCGGTCCGTGATAATGTTCCCATCCTTGCTTTCATTGGGAGGTTAGATCACCAGAAAGGCGTGGACCTCATTGCAGAGGCCATCCCTTGGATTGTTGGTCAGGATGTGCAGTTAGTTATGTTGGGCACTGGGAGGCCAGACCTCGAGGATATGCTGCGGAGGTTTGAGAGTCAGTACCATGACAAGGTCAGGGGATGGGTAGGGTTCTCCGTGAAGATGGCGCACCGAATTACAGCAGGTGCAGACATTTTGCTTATGCCATCAAGGTTTGAGCCTTGTGGGCTGAACCAGCTGTATGCTATGATGTATGGTACAATTCCAGTGGTGCATGCGGTCGGTGGCCTTAGAGACACCGTCATACAGTTTGATCCTTACAAGGAGAGTGGCTATGGGTGGACTTTTGATCGGGCAGAGGCACACAAACTGAAGGATGCATTGGGTAACTGTTTGAACACGTACTGGAATTATAAGGAAAGTTGGAGAGGACTTCAAATTCGAGGGATGATGCAAGACCTTAGCTGGGATAATGCTGCTCAACGCTACGAGGAAGTCCTTGTTGCCGCAAAGTATCAATGGTGATGCTTCAGAACATGTTAGCAGATTGGTCAGGAGTGATATTTCATTCTGCAGCCATGTGAGCTCTGAATTTCAGCTGTTTGAGGCTACTGGCAGCACACAGCTACAAGAGATTATTCGATGTTCCTGTGTCATCAAGTGCTAATTTTCTTTCACATAGGAAGGAGGAAAGTATTGCCAAATGTTGAGGTCTGATTTAGTATATTATTCTCTCTTGCTTTGTTAATTTAATCGAGTTCTCCTTAATGATTTTGTACTGGAGAATTTGTGCAGTGGATGGTAAAAACCACTGCTTAACCTCCTCTCTGGACTAATTTTTGAAGTGAATCATCTCAATAAAACATGAAGTCAACTGTCTTCTCTGTATATCAACATGAAAAATTACCTTTGCTTTCCTTTTTCTTCATTCTGGAAAATCTTAGAGCTGACCTTGAGCTAGTAAAGAAACCACTAGCCAGAGTTTTTATTTCGCCTTGGCATGCATTCCTAGGCAATGGAATAAATGGGAGGATAGGTTCTGTTCTAAGGTGACAGCTATATTGGGTTCTGATACTGGGGAGATCAACATGTAAAAGAGGGTGGGTAAAAGGGAAGAAGATTTTTTCAAAACTGTGGTAAGTGAATTAATAGCTAAATGTACATACTCATATAGGTGAAAACCGCTTACATGCAGTGTTAACCTTATTCTGCTCCCCTTAAAGCTGGACCCTGTGGGAACTTGATACTTGGGATGTGTTCGCAGGGGGCTGCTTGATGCTCATGCTTTATGTAGGTGGCCTTCTACATGCACAAGTCCTGCTGGATGCAATGGTAAGTCTGAGCAAGTATGGGGAGAATGCTGATGAGTGCCTGATGACAAGGTTGAAAGAGATATATTATTAGATTACCACTTCAAGATTAAGCAAGAGGCAGGGTCTTCTACATGTGCCTTCTTTGGATTTAATGGTAAAGCAATCATTTGGTTTTACCTAATATATATGGTCCTCACAGTGTATTTTTCGTTCATTTGTAACCATGAAATAGACATGGAGCCTTTGAAAGTGCATGTGGAAGGCTCCCAATTGCATATAGCTGCTTCATGGCCATAATAATCACTTTATACAATTGTCCTCATCCAAATTTACATTGTTGTTGCAGAATGAGATACAGCCAATCTGTCAATAGGGAAAAGGCTAGCACTATGACATGCACCATTTTTTAGTAGCATCATGTTAAGTGTCAGGAAGGTCTACCATTTGAAAAATTGCAACTTCCATTATAAGAGGAATATTATAGAACAAAATTTTAACAGAGAATTTTGTAATGTATTTCATTTTTTCTGTAGTCCTTACTGGAGTTTGTCTCCATACAAGTCTTGTTTTAGTGCATGTATAGATATTCTGAAAGCAATAAAAGATTTGCAAAACAAAATCCATTCAAGGGGAGCTAGTGATGACTATGCCCCTAAGGATCTGTTCATGGACAATGCCAAAGTTTTGAAGCAAAAAATTGTTTGTCTGGATCTACTATGTCAAGACAGTCCAATTCCGATAGCTTGTGAAGCAATATCCTCGTATCTCTAAGTGCACCCATAGAATTGGGAGTACGTCTCCATTCAAATACTATCATTTTGGTTTCAGTAACTATCTGGCTTATAAATGATGACTTGGAAAGTATTTTTGTTTATTTATTTCTTTTGCTTGCATCTCTTTCTTGGGAAAAAAAAATCGCAACAACAAGCTTTTGCCGCAGCGCCGAATATTTTTTTTTTTCAACTTGCTGATAAATCTCCTTCTCAAGCACATATTTTGAACCAAGTAGTTTTTTTAGCTTGCTCAACCGCACAGCTTTATGCTTCCAATGCCTATTTAGGCATTGAGGTCATCATTCAAATAGCTAATGAAATGAATACTTCCACAATCATCTGGTGACAAAATCTATTTGCTCATCTTTAACTCGGCCATTTGTGCTCGGTTTCTTCTCAGATGAATCCCATTGATTAACTTATTAATGTTCTCATTGGACTAAGAGATAAACAGATTGGCTCTAAAAAGGGATTGAAGATACTAGTGTCACTTACAGTTGATGTGTCTCCTACCATGACAACACTAAAGAAGAAAGAGGAAGAGGCACTGGTGTTACACCCAGTCAATAATGTGAACAAGCCTGAACCGGGTACAGAGTGGACAGTAGACCGAATTAATTATGTTGGTGAGAATTTAAATGGGACTTGGCATATTCACTCCCCTTTTCAATTAGATCTATCTTTACATGGGTCCCCATTAAGATATCGCATGGCGTAAGTGCCGGAAATCCATGTGCGAAACCAAGGGCTCCACCAGCTCCTTATTCTTCTCATCTAATGAGTGGTGTTTGAGGGGCAGGAAAAACATATGAAACTAAGGCTATATTTGGAAGAGCCGTTGGTAATACAACTTTTAAAATTAAATTTTTTATAAAAGGCTATTTATTATTTAGTAACTAAATTTCTAAAGTGCTGTAGAACTTTAATATGTATTTGGTAAAAAAATTAAGAAATCAATTTTAGTATGAAAAAATAGTCATAATAAACATTACATAGTATTATACAACAGAGCATAATAAAATATAATATGTATTAATACATAAATATATAATATAATTATAATATAGTAATATGATATTGTATACTATAGCATAATAATTTAATATAACATACCAATGTATTATGATATAGTATAATCTTATATTTATAGTATAATACAATAATAAAGATATAAAATATTACAATTATTAACGTAAATTAATTTTTTAATTAGGTGATAAAATTGGTTAAACAATTATTAAATGGATATTTTGTATAATTGTTATATTTTATTATGGATAGCTTTCCGATTAGATTTAAAAATGCCTTTTCGAAAAACCGTAAAAAATATTTTTAGCTTTCTAAAAAAAAAAAAAGCTAAAATAGCTTTTCAAAATTTTTATTAAATATTTTTATTTTACCTAAAAGTATTTTTTAGAAGGCCTAAAGCTCTTTCAAACGGCTTATTACTAATACTACGTCAGAACGGGATAAGCTAGCATCCTGCCCTGTCCTGTCTCGATATTTTGGGACAACAATGATGGCAGGGTGATAGAGTATCCAGCTGGACGTCCCGGGCGGTGAGTCCATGCCTTTAATATTTATCCGTGGCCACAAAACGCATGCAGGCCCCCCAGCTCTTGTTGAGGGGCCTTTTTTTCTTGGTTCTTTGCAACTGAGATTGAAAAGCGTTCAGGCTTGGGAGCCCCATTGGCCTTGTGTGCACTTAGATCTTTGTCCACTAGATGACGAATGATGGTTGCCTCTGAAGAGTGTCAGCCGTGCTCCGGTCCCAGCGAGCAAACAGAGCCACAAGGACCTCAGCCCCAAAGGTGCATTCCCTCTGGCCCTCAAAGATTAACATAAATAACACAAAAAGCAGGCAAGGGAGAGATGAAGTAGGTGGAACACCGGCAAGTCAAGCTCGTCGAAGGGATGGCGTCCCCTCCATTGCCATCAGCATCAGGTCCCCCCTGTTTTCGATATCTTTTCCTCCTTTTCTTCCTCCTCTCTCCCTTTAATTTCTTTTCCTCTTATGGTTTTCTCGCTGCATGATTTGTAGACGCCAATGCATATCATTCTCTTCTCCCTGCATGGGTTTCTCAAGCTCTCGGCTTGCTCGCCGCGCTGTGCTCTTCTTTGGAGACGTCGCCGGGCTTTTCCTGGCAGCAAGTTTTGGTGATATGGGCGCAGATAAGAGCTGGTGCGGTGGCGCCGGTGCTGAAGCTCGCCGAGGCGCTGTGCTTGATCATGTCGGCGATGCTGATCACGGAGAAGTTGTCGATGGGCGCCGCCAGCCTCTTCGCCAAAGTCTTCCGGTGGCGGCCGGAGAGGCGGTACAAGTGGGTGCCCATGGGTCGGGACGACTTGGAGGTGGGCAGCGTGGCCTATCCCATGGTGCTTGTTCAAATTCCCATGTACAATGAGAGGCAGGTCAGCCAAGAATTTCTCTCTTCTTTCTTCCCCTTCTCTGCTCATTCTCTGTGCTGGGGAATTCGATGCATTGTTTTTCAGGTGTACAAGCTCTCCATTGGAGCAGTCTGCAGCCTCTCGTGGCCATCCGATCGAATCATAGTCCAGGTGCTCGATGATTCAACCGACTCCGAGATCAAGGTAATTGGTGATTTTTATGAACCCCAAGTAGTTAATTTCACTTCTGTTCTTTACTATGAGCTTTTTGGTATATGACAAACACTCACATGATATGTCAGTATTTGAATGCTGGATTTCTAAGGCGTGGGTGGAGATGTCCTTTTCCTGGGTCGAGCCCACCCACTGGACTGAATAAATTGAAGGGCATCTTTTACTAAAAGATGGTAGCATGTGGATAATACTCTGCTTTCATGTTGCTAATTTCCTAGCACAATTTATGGCTTGACCAATGTGTCAGGGTTAAGGCTGTCAATGAGGTGGGTCTTCCCTTTATCTTGTCTGGATTGCCTTGCTTTAAGCTGGGCATTGGCCTCATGCAACAGGCGAAGGGATGCACCCATGATGATAATTGAGGCCTGTACATGATATACCAGCTTCAGATCCTTCTTTTTTGCTCAGTTACCTGCCCAGAATATGGATACAACATATATACTTGTATCCATATACTGTTACAACTGGCCTCCATCTGAAAGCGCAATATGAAACGCTTCGAAACTAACCTATCTATATTACTGTATAAGGATCATGGTCGAGTGCCTCCATATTTTCCAACTCCACTCATTGGGAAGTCATGCCTCTCTCTTTATCTTCCATGGTTTGCCCCTAGCTTATGATAAAGATACTCATGTTGTTACTAATGCACATACTTTATATCTCTCTCTCTTTTTGCAAGCCTAGACAACCTGTTGAAAAAGAGAAGAAAAGAAAAGAAAAGAACGCATCATCTTCGGAAAATTGCATCTTAGCTTATCATAAATATGCTCCTACTTTTTCATGAAAAAAATTTCTTTATTTTGTTGATGGCACGTAAGCTGACAAATCGAGCATGCCTGCCAGTTTCAAGGCGTGTGCTTGTGCATGTAATTTAGGAAAAAAGAAGAGCATCAGTCAACTTATAAGCTTATCATGATCAAGATAGATGCTAATCATCTAGTGTCTAATCTTTACTGTCCATGATTCAAAATCAAAATATCGCATGCACTAGCATGTATGCTAGTTAGGAATCTCATACAAAGAGTTGTTCGAGATATGTGGGCTAATTCTTGATGGTTAAAATCGATAAAACTTGATTCAAACCTCACCAGGGCTAAGTTAAACTTGCCCAAAGCAAATTCAAAGGTGACTTCATCTGTTTGAACAGTTTGGTTTTTTCCTTCTAGATCTTAAATATAGCAAGTAAGTCATGCTTTGGTTGCAAATAGTTTGAAGTTTCAAGTTCTCTATTGTGATATGGGTCTAGACCAGGGGTGCAATTCAACCAAGCTCGATTGGTTTGAAATTAACTTCAAGCTTGTTTTACTGGTTCAAACTTGATTTATTTAGCTTTTTATTCAAGATTTTTTCTAGCTGAGCTCCAGCCGAGCTCAAGCTGCTCACTTTGTTTGACAGCCTTCATCTACGCAAGCTCCAACCTAACCAAAACTGAATTCCTGCTCTCCTATGATTTATGACTCATAGTTTGCAATCTTGGATTCATATATGACTCACTTACTGGGTAAAGAAACATGAAAATTAATTGCTAGTCTTTCATGAAAATATTAGTTGTTAGTCTTTACTTAGTTTACTAATGTGATTTTCATGTGAAATCTAAGCAGCAGCAGCTTATATCTTATTAAATTATTTCGATCTCTCTCTCTCTCACACACACACACAAACACAAATTTTATAGTGTGGATTTTCCTCTGTTGGTACCTTTAGGAGTTTTGATAGCCGTTTAAATTTTTTGTGTTCTATTTTTGAACAACAGGACTTGGTGGAGCAAGAGTGCAAGAAATGGGAAAGCAAAGGAATTAACATTAAATATGAGATAAGGGACAATAGACATGGATATAAAGCAGGTGCTCTAAAGGAAGGGTTGACGCGCAGCTACGTACATCATTGTGATTATGTTGTAATTTTTGACGCAGATTTTCAACCTGAAGCTGATTTTTTGTTGCAAACTATTCCTTTTCTCATTCACAATCCACAAGTAGCTTTGGTACAAGTTCGATGGAAATTTGGTGAGGGAATAGTTATGCTCAACTTATTTTTTTCTCATTATTTATTGGAGTAACATTTTGAAAGCTTATAAAAGTAAATTGCCTTGTACTACAAGAAGATTTGATGAATTTTTAATTTTTGTCGAAACATTAAATTATATATACAAACAAAGTGCATTCAATGTTAAATGCAAACTTCGATATTGGATTAGTTTATCAACTTTCTGTTCAAACTTAGTCACTGTAACTACCCAGGACCTCACCCAAAATGGCTAGCCAGAAAGTATTATTTGAGTTTCTTAATCCTGTATAAGTACCCAAAATTTATCCAGTGAATAATCAATGTGGGACTAAACATACGCCAGCACAGGTCCTGACATACTTCTCCCGTTTAAGCTCTGACATCCTCGTCAGGCTAAGGATTCAAATCCATTTAAATCTAATTACAAACACTACGATCAGCTCGTAGTCAGCCCTATTGGATCCGTGTTGCAGTGTCCTCTAGTCCACATAGGTTATGGGTTGGGTCTGCTCTGATACCATTTGTAACAACATAAGATCTCATCCAAAATGGCTAGCCGGAACATATTATTTGAGTTTTTTGATCTTGTATAAGTATCCAAGATCTACCCACAGTCACAACAATGAATTATAACTTGTTATGTTACTTGTTTGACTAATAATAATTTCAAAATTGTTAATGTTAACAATAATAGGTAATATATTATATATCTATCTGACAATGCCTGTTGTAGAGTTATGCTGAAACTGTTGCTGAAGCCTTCCTGTTGGTGGTTCAAATTATTCAGTTTGCAAGGTATCAGTACAATGTCATTCGCTAGGGCTAGAAATGGCTTGTTCTTAACAATTTGGAAAACTTCTATATTTCTTTTCATCTATATTCTCTTGTCGTTTTCTATCTTCAATTTTTCTCTCAGTGCTGTCATTTCACATGTTTATAAGGTCTATGTAATGCATGCAGAATATTGTAGAAGAACAACTTTTCAATTGCTACATTTTTGTAAATAAGATATTGCCATCTATTTGACCTTATTTTTTTTTTTGAGGAAGGAGTAGGAGTAGGCACAAAGTGCCTAATAAGCATTCATTAAGATAATGAGTAACCTCATCGAGGAATACAGGGAAGAAAGTAAAGAACACATAGTTGTAGCTTTCTAGTTTAATGACCATTCACATAAAGTTGTAAGGAGTTGATTATTCAAATTTTCAAGGTGAAACTTTAAACTGAGCTCATACTCATCAGATAAGGCTTTCTGCTTAGAGTTACAGATGAATAAACTAAATATGTTTCATTTTTTCTGGAGTTCATTCTTTAAGATTCTACTGTTGCCGTTTTTTCTTTTTCTTGAGATGAGTTTTATGATTTTGTAGTGAATGCCAATGAATGTATGATGACAAGGATACAAGAGATGTCAATGGATTACCATTTTAAAGTTGAACAAGAATCTGGTTCAACCATGTACTCCTTCTTTGGTTTCAACGGTAAGCAATCATCTGTATTTTCTAAAATCTCTGATTTGAAATGTTTGTAATGTACTACTATATGTAGCAAAGGAGAATCTGTGGCATGCATCTCACATTTATACTGAAATAACAATTTTCCTCTATTTTCTTGTGATTATTGATTAAATTAGATCGATGATCTCAAACTGTGTGATAGAAAGAGAATAAATAAGCTTTAATTTATGAGTGGACAACTTAGTTTGATCTTTTTGGACATCTAATGGTTACCATTCTTGAAAAGTAGATTCGTCTAATGAAATTAGAGTACATTGTATTCTCCAAGTCCAATTCAGTCACTAAGAGTCTGACAATACATAAAATGAATAAAAATTTGAATCTTGATAACAACATCAGGAACATATGTCAATGCTTGCTGACTCAAAATTACCTCAACAACAGCATTAAAAATGACACCTATTCTAAAATTGCCTATAACGTATTTTTTCATTGGGTGCAAGCATAATACTAACAGAAGATAAGAAAACTAAGATTTTGATGTATATGGGGCTATAAGAGATATTTAGCGGTCTAAAATGTAAAAGGAAAAAGCTCTACCCAATTAGTTAATTAACATGAGTGTAGGTTAAAGTTTTCAAATATCGACTGGTTTGAATGAAGAAGGTGAATTGAAAAATAATCAATCTCTAACATATGTAAAACTGATGTTTCTTTATAATTTTTCTTTTTCCTTTTTGAGAATAAATATGGGAGCACTGCCAAATTGGGTTTACCTAAATGAAACACCTGTTAATTTTCAAACCTAGAACCTTCTAACAATTGAAGGAGCGGTCAACTGCTGAATATAGCCAATTTGCAATATTTCATTTATTAGATGGAAACTAAATAAACAAATTCAAAATGGAGGATTTTCATGGTCAGGAAACACTATCTATGCTCTCCATTTTTTGTTTTTGGATAAAAGGAACTGCTGGTGTTTGGAGAATATCAGCTCTTGAAGAAGCTGGAGGATGGAAAGATCGAACAACAGTGGAGGATATGGACTTAGCAGTTCGAGCAACTCTTTGTGGTTGGAAATTCATTTTTGCAGGCAACATCAAGGTATTGATTTCATTGTTGTGCATATGGATGCTTGATCTTTTTCAGAATTCAGCAGACCATGATGCTATGTGATTTGAAATATAAATTACTCTGAAAAGCTGGTCAATCTTGACAGAACAATTGATTAAATTTATCGTATATATTATTTTGGACAGTCTTTGATATTAATCCACAAAGATCTGGAGTAAAAGTATTTCATGTTTAGAGGAAACAGAAGGATTTGTATGGAATGTCACTCTTTGCATAAAATTTCAACCACTTCCGAAATATCTATTAATTTCAGTTGTCTTCCTACTTATTATTATTTTTTAACAGTAAGCATGTATTATATCTTGGTTCTATTCCCCTAAACATATCTGTCCGGTGAAATAAAATAATCAGCAGAACAGGCTGACCACAATTAGGTGAAGGTCTGGCAGCCTCCACTTGATCATTTATCATGCAACATTTTTATGAGCTTTTGGTATTATATTTGTTCCTTTTGTATTAGCATCATAACCTCAATCAGAATTCCACTGCATTTTCTCGGCTGATTGGATATCATAAAATTTCTTACTTACAAGCATAGTTATTCTTGAACATTCTTGTGTAAAGTTTGGCTATAGTTACATGGGCACCAACAGCACTTAGCTTGTGGGGAGAGGTTCTCAGTTCAATCTTGGATGATGACAATAGTTACATGGGCCCAATTGTTTGTAATCTTGCTTGCATGTACTTTGTTTTAGATGATGCATTTAAGAAGTTTATCTTCAGTTTGATCAATATATATATATATATATATATATATATATATATATATATATATATATATATATATATATATATATATATATATATATATATATATATATATATATATATTATATTTCAGTATGCTAGTATGAGTCCAGCGTCTGAAAACTGCTCTAACAATGGCAAATATAATTATGAAAACATCTTTTGATTCCACATACAACATATTTGTGAGGATAAAATAGTTCAAGCATTATGAACCAGTGTAAATTCGTGCAAACATGAATGATTTGTTCAGTACCAATCTAGATATTCTTGAGTGATTTCTTTGGAAGTATAATCCTTCATATTAAGATACTAGCACAAAGTAATGAAAAAATTGATGTCTGTCATCCTATGACAGATTCCAGTTAGGGACCATGACAAACAATTATCTGTGATGCATGAAAATAATACCTTGATATTGCCTCAAAAAGAATAAAAGAGAATAATGCCTTAATAAATTGAAAATTGCTGAATTGAGTTTCCATCTATCTCCTTTTAAATGTAATCCTTAGAAAAAAAATATTTCAGGTTAAAAGTGAATTGCCTAGTACATTCAAGGCTTATCGTAATCAACAATATCGATGGGCTTGTGGTCCATCTAATTTATTTAGAAAGACTGCAGGAGAGATACGAAGGACAAAGGTTAGTATTTGTAATCTTTAACTCTGTGCGCGCTCATGTTCGTGCGATTAGTTCTAAAATGTTGTCTCTTTTTTTCGTTCTTTTTTCAAAATGTTGCAGAAAATATCACTATGGAGGAAATACATTTGATGTATAGCTTTTTTATTGTTCGAAGGATTATATCCCATATTGTTACCTTCACATTTTACTGTGTGGTCATACCAACATCAGTTTTTATTCCGGAGGTCAAAATATCATCGTGGGGAGTGGTTTACATCCCCACAACAATTACTCTTCTGAACTCAGTCGGAACTCCAAGGTCTGTGACTACATCAATACCTCGAATTAACTTATATCAAAATGTTAAAGAACTCTGGAGAAAATTTGCTGCTGCCCAATATTCTATTTTCTTCTTTACAGTTTTGTCTCTTTGGTTGCAGCTCATTCCATCTATTACCCTTCTGGATCTTCTTTGAGAATGTTATGTCCATGCATCGAACGAAAGCTGTTCTGACTGGTCTACTGGACATAGGAAAAGTAAATGAATGGGTTGTGACTCAGAAACTAGGAAATGCTGTAAAGGCAAGTAACGGCAAAGAACTTGGCCAAAAATCTGGAACGACGACATCCAAAAGGTAGTTCTGGTACCCTTGCACTGACATTCAGATTTAATTATATCTATATATTAGTTAATGAAAATATTTATTTATTTATTTATTTATATCTATTACAGATTGACTTGTAGGGCTAGAATTGGGCCGGGCTTGGTCTGGTTTCTATGCAGCCTGAGCCTGGCCCAAATTTTTTTTTGTTGCTTTGGGTTGGGCTGAGATCCGATTTTTTTTTCCAAAAACTTTAGATCAAGCCTGAACCCAGGTTCAGCCTGAAGCCCAATTGAGCCGCAAGCCCAATTGAGCCGCCCCGAAGGAGGAAGGGGAGAGATTGAGTAGGAGAGAGGAGTGGGGAGAGAGTGGAGAGGAGAGAGAAAGAGATCGGGTGGGAGGGAGAGGAGAGAGATCCTAGGCCGGGCCAACCATAGATGGAACCCGGCCCATAATCCCTCTGGGATCTATTTTTGGAGCCTATGGCCCGACCCGAAGCCGGACCGGCCCAATAGGCCTCATACTGGCCCGGCCCACTTCCAGCTCTATTTACATGTGCATACCTATGTAATTAAGTGATGTAACTAATGGCTCAACAAATTCCAAGGATTTTCTATACTCGCTTTAAAAACAATGATACGATTTAAGCATTCCAAGGTTATTAGATAAATATATTAATCCATATTTGGCTATTGAGCTTAATTTGTTGGCTCTTTATATGATCGAACATGAGTTATATTTAGCAATTGCTTTTTATCAGGATTCTTCTCCCAGAGCTTGGAATGGCAGTATACCTTTTCATATGTGCATGCTATGACTTTGCCTATGGGAAGGACAACTACTTCTTTTACATCTATCCACAATCCATCACATTCTTCATTGTGAGTATCGGTTATGTTGGGACTTTTATGCCCAGCTAACAAACAATGAAATAAAATGTTCATCACAACAATTGTCCAACTGTTACCGTTTTTGCCTTTTGTTTTCAGCAAGCAACTTTTAATACTTTTTCCTGAGAAAATGAATGTATAATACCACCATTTGAACCTCTGCTGAATCTTAACCATGAAGAAAACGAATTCTTTTCACATCTAATTCTTAATTGACAAGGTGGCAGGATTATCTTGTTCATTTGGTTATATTTGTTGTGGTTTAAAATTAAAACTTACGATCGGTTATTTATTTGACCTAACAGGACAAATGCATGCTTAAGACTAGAGAAATGTATGCACTTCTTTTCTGCTTCCAAGCATCTGCGTGCGACTCTCTGATGAACGGAAATGCAAATATTTTTTCATATTCTCAAGCACAATAAATAAATACATAATCTATATAATAAATAATTAAATAAATAAAGGATGCTTTCATTTTTAAGTATAATAGATTTTGTGATTGCCAAACTGCTAGCTAGAGCTAGTAGAGATCTCTCCTCTTTAGCTGCTTTGAGAACAAATAGTGCCCATGATTGAAAAAATACGTTATATGGAGTTACTACTCTTTGCTTCCTCTACTTTGTAGACCTCTCATACTATTCCAATCATTCAGCTCTTTTACATGGTTCATTTAGATTGGAAAAGCATAGGATTTAGGATGGGGCACCTATTAACATCAAGATTTAGGACAAGCATACGGACCTCTCGTACTACTCTTTGCTTGCATCTCCTACACAGATTATGAAAAAAAAAATAATCACATCAATAAACATATTTGGGATCCATATCAAGAAATGTCATTAGCTGGCTTGGGTTATTTGTGAGTCCAATGCGAACCAGATCTGCCAAGAAACTAGATTCGGATGAAGAAGCTAGACCCGCGCTCGGATTTAGGCTTTAAAACCCATCTGGAGAAGAAAGCACATGAGGCTCAAAAATGCAGGCTGGTTCTGAACTTATTGGGTCACTATTGGGCCTTGTCATATTGGGCCAGGCCTGATTCGGGTCAGCTCATTTATCTTGTAATCCATTTGAGTTTGATTTGGTCAGGTTCCATTTGGTGGAATCTATATGCCTGCCTGAATTTGAACCCAAAACTCGGTCCTGCTTCAAACCAAAGACTTGAAGCAGCTCAATTGGGTCGGACCTAACTTAGTCCCACGTCAAAATGCAATTTGCTTGAAAATTCTTAGACCTTAGGTTTTTGGTTTTGGGTGGCTAAGAGATCAGGTCTGATAGAGTATTCTTCAGAAACCTTTAGAAAAGGTTTGACAGAGTATATACACTGCCAAAGTTCTAACTCTAAACCATATCTCGCCGCTCGCTATGCATAAAATGTCACACTACACTCTCATCTGTGTGATAATATTTCATTGCCATTCCCAAGACAATGTTGAATTGGTGGTGTTCTAAGATGTATAGTTCGCTGATAAAAAACCAATCTACATCCATCAAACCCATGCATTAGTATTTGGAATTTTCTACAACTTTGTGTTGTGGAAGAATGAATATCCGCAGCTGAAAAGATATAATCATGTATGTTGCTAGTTGCTTCAAATAAGTTATTAACCGGCATCCATCTTTGCAGCACGTTATACATTGACCTTAGTTCATGTATCTAGGGCTTAAAACCTAGAGCAAAGTAGTGACAGTTTTTTTTTTTTTTGTGTGTGTGTTTGTGTGAAGTAGATGAAGGAAAACCTTTCCCCTACGTTATTTATATATAAAAAATAAGGAACAGCAGATCTAGAAGGAAGATAAGTAGATGAGTGGAAGCAAGGAGTTATCCTTAAATTTCAATATGGCTCGATCTTCATGATTCGAGTATCATGGCCCGTCATCCGTTTGTCAGAACAGAGATTGGACCATAACCGAAAATTTGATAAGGCCTTTTTCTTTTGGTAAAAAAAAATAAATGATAAGGACTTTGAAAGCACCAAGACGATAGGTATCTTTTTCTTCAGAAACAATCATGAGTTCCTTTCCTAACCATCCCTACCAAGTACCAACAAATTATCATCAAAGTAGTCACAGTTGCCACAATAAATGAAGTGCTGATAGCGCTATGTCAGAGTCGTGACTAATAAGAGAAATGCCATGTAGGGCTATTAGTTTAAACAGATTTTCCTTCTAATAGCTTAAGGCTTTTAGACTATGAGTTTATAAAAAATAGTATCGAAATCAGGTCCAATATACGCCGTAGGCTTTAGCCATACGGGCCTTTTAATTGGAGATACCAGGATTGAAGAGAACCTAGGGTGTGGGTGCACTCCCTTCTTGAATAGAAGATAGCCATGATGAGGGCATCAGGAGTTTGGATGTACAAGATTGTCAACGACACGTTGTGGAGAGCAGCGATTTAAAACTCGATTTTCTTTATTAGGATGTTTTTTTAAAAATTTCTTTTGGGGTAAAACTTGAATTTGATCCATTAGTTTAAATGATTAAGCTATTCTGGCTGTGGTGGTTGATGCATTGTTTCATGTTTGCAACTGCTTCGAGAAAGATGCAAAAATACCATTAATCTCCAACAAAGCTCAATAGTGCATGGAGCTAATCAATTCGTTGAACTATTATTACAAGCTAGAGTGTAAGTTTGGGACCAATTTTTCTGGATAAATATTTTTCAGACAATATATAGATAGAAAACAATTTATTCATTTTTTTATGCATTACAAAGTGGTTTCGGATTTTATTATCTACATTTTTTTGCATTATTACTTTTTCAAATAAGTTGCTAAAATTAATCCATATTTTTTATAATATTTTTTGTTTTATATATTATATATTTATAAAAAAATAATTTATTTATTTAGAAAAAGACAAACTTTTCTATGGTACCCATCAAAGAATGGGCCCTAAAAAAAACATAGGATGAATGTTACATGTACTCAATAGTGGAGAAATCTGGTCGCTGAGTATCAAATGGTTGCCATTGAACTTGATGTGTTTGTTAATATCTATGTGAGAGATTATTTGTTGTGTTTGTACTCTGATGGCAACATTTTGATTTTCCCTTCATAATGTCGTGCATCATAACTTACTCCATTTTTTTAATTTTTTTTTGTTTTTTAAAAAAAAGTTAAATCAATTAAATGGCAGGTCAGTTTGAGCTGCATTCAACTGCAGAATAAATTAAGAGGATAATAAAACTTATCCGGGCACTATTAAAAGAATAGGATTTCTTCCAAGTTTTTTTTATATATTTGATTGGATGTATATTTAAACAAATAAAGTGTATTTAATATGTATCAAATTTCATGATTTCATCACAAAAATCAGATTATAGTAATAAAAAAAAATAGTTGAAGCGAATAATTTTTTCCCTTTAATCATATAAATTTATTCTACTAACATGATGCAATAGGATTATATCTTTTTCATAGTATAAGTCTAGTCTTTTCCAGGCAACATATCCAAGGGTAGTCTTTAGTCTCCATCGAGTTCTAGTGATACAACAACTGCAGAGAGAAGACAGCCACTATTCCTTGTTGAAGATGATATCACTGCATACGTGAGTTGGTATCGTGGCAACCTCAGTAGCTGGCCAGCCTGATAAGCCAAAACTCACAGACAAACTCGTCCGCCCACAGTTCTAAATTCCGAATAAACATGGAAGGAAGGAGACGAAGAGGACGAAGTGGGAGCAGTTTACAAGTATTGAGTCACCAAATGTATGATTGAGATGGTTATGTGGATTGTGGACTTCAGCTACAACGTCAATATAGCGTGGGTTGCAGTTTTCAGCCTCCCATTTCCATAAATTTTTTTTTTTTAAAAAAAAAAAACTGGGGACGAGAATGCAATTTGGACTGCATGGACTTAACCTAACTTAACACGTAAGTTGGATTAGTTGATTTGGTTTATATATTTTTTTGTTCATGCGGATTGAAATTGGGTTTCTAAATATTTTATTTGTTTTAAAATTGGGTTGGATTTGGAGTGAAGGATCAGAGCCTCAAACAACTTGAGTTGGTACTAACCCACCTTCCTGTTGAGGAATTTGTCCCGCATCTACTTTAGATCGAGACGATTCTTAGAAGCAAGCTAAGGTAGCTCCCCCTAACCTCATCCAATCTAATAGCATTCAAGTTTATTAGAAATTACATCTTGGGTACTTGCTTTGCTTTTATTATCTATTGATATGAAATTTGAGAAGAATGGCATGCTTGCCTTATCAAACATACAAAAAAGTGGGGAAAAATGTCTTGGATAAAATTTGAGATTTGGGTTAGAATTAGATATTAGCATGTAGGGTCTTGGTCAGGTTGGCCACATCCATACCTAAACTTGAAAGACTTTTGTTATATCCAAGCCTGAGGTCAAATGTAATAAAAACTCTAATATTGAGTTATAATGCACCCACATGCTATCTTCAATTTTTTGGATTTCTAATAGACTTATTTATCTGGGATAAATTGACTTTTGATTTTTTTTTTTTGGATACAAAATGATCTCCACAGGACTCAAATCCATAACATTGCATTTATCAAACCAAGCCTCAACTATTTCACCATGCAACAATCCCAACTATCACAAAATTGTGAAGCGCAAAAGATAGCAATGATACAAAAATACAAAAATATTATATATAGGACTGCATTTATTCAGCAAAAATATGTATTTATGTATTTATATATTTACTTTTGCTAGAATGTATATACAAATATGTGCATATTAAGACGGGTTTTCAAGTTTCCGGGTATGGAAGTACTTATACTCAAAGCTAGTTTAACAAAATTTCAGATCTAATTTTACAATCAAAATCCTATATTTTGGGTCGATTATGAATCAGATTAAGATTCTATATAACACCCCTAATTAGATTTTCTCTTGAGCAAGCAGTATTAGATATTTTTAAAATAGGAGTTTGATATGCATTAATTCCAAAGGTGGGAAGGCGGAAAAAAAAAAAAAAAACCAAAAACCCACAAGGGTGCGGTATCATCACCGACAGTGCTCCTTACCTAAAGGAAAGCGACACAGGCAAACTATTGGCCACGTCCACCTCACGCCAATCCCAGCCAGGCAACAGATAAATATCTCCTCCGCCCGCAGAAAACGTCGCATGCCGGGATAACTGTTGCTGTCTCTTTTTTTATTTATTCATGCACTACAACTAAACTAAGACATATATATGCCAAGACCAGATTTAATACAATTAAACTAAAATATATTCCAGAGCTTCGAAGATAACACTAGAAGATTCGTCGGATCTAACGCCACTCTTAGGTCGGTATGCATAGATTACATAAAATAATATATAAAATAGCAATAATATCATACGGATAATATTTTTTTGATTTTTATATATTTTATTTGCTAATTTATAAAGATATATTTTTACTAAATTGATTTAATAAAGTTGATTTTATCAAAAAAATATAATAAAATAAGAATAGTTATATTACCATATGTAGCATAAACTTAGGCTTGGGATGGGCGGTTAAAAAACTTCTACAATTGTACCAAAAAAAAAAGAAAAAAAAGCTTCCACAACAATCCAATGAGTTCCATCGTCGCCTCCTTTAAAACCGCGAAGCCTCCCTCGTCCCTGACCATTCCAATTTCTATACCACTCTAATCTTAATTCCGAAATATCTACCCCTCTCTTATCTCTCTTTGTCGAAGTGAGATGGCGGCGGAGTCGGAGAGCGAGGTGGGGAACGCGGAGCAGCGGGTGAGGGAGGCGGAGGCGGAGGCGGCGGGGGGCGGGGGGAGGCCGAGATTCCACCCGATCGTCGTCGGCGTGATGCGCCCGCCGCCGCCCCGGGACCGGGGGCCGGCGCCGCCGGAGGGGGCGGCGGACCGGATCGTGCTGGTGAACCCGCTGACGCAGGGGATGGTGGTGCTCCAGGGGAACCCGGAGCTGGTGGCGGAGCTCCTCTCTGGGAGGGAGGACGGCGGCTCGCCGCCGGCGTCGAGGGCGTCGATCGAGGCGATGAAGACGGTGGAGGTCGGGCAGGAGGAGGAGGAGTGCCCGGTGTGCCTGGACGAGCTCGCGGGAGCTGAGGCGGTGGTGGTGAAGGAGATGCCGTGCCGGCATAGGTTTCATGGGCTGTGCATCGAGAAGTGGCTGGGGATGCACGGGTCGTGCCCCGTGTGCCGGTTCCGGATGCCGGCGGAGGAGGAGGGAGGCTCGAAGAAAGGCGGCGGCGGCGGCGGCGGCGGAGAAGAGGGGGAGGCGAACGGAGACAGGAGGAGGAGGAGGGAGGTATGGGTTACGATCAGTTTCAGGCGTGGGGAGAGCAGAGATCGGCATCAGGTCGAAGCGGGCGATGCTGTTGATATGGAGGCAGATTGATGGAGTCTGAGTTTTGCCCTTTTCTTTTCTTTTCTTTTCTTTTTCTTTATTTTAGATTTTTTTGTAAAGGGGTTTTTCTCCTTTTGTTCGTGGAGACAGATGATGATAATGATGATATATGAAGCAAGCGAGGATGGTTAGCATATACTTTTATCTTTCATATTTATGGTCGAGAGAAGTAGATAAATCAAAACAGATATAATTATCATTTAAAGTAATTGGTGATCATAATAACCACTAGTGAATCATGGGACGATAATGAAATGCAATTGAATCCAATCCTAGACCAGTTCATTCAATCCTAGAAAAAGGGATTGCGGTTTAACCTAACATTCCTTCAGCGAACGTTTATCGATTCATATATATTTGCATATTTGATGATTGGCATGCTAATATCAATGGATATGAACTCCAAGAGTTTTAATCCTTGATAATTTACGGTCGAACTTGGTATCTCATTTGATGATCACAGCCATGCGTTGTTCGCCGATTGCATGGAGCCTGTGCATTATATGGTTTTAAATTCCAATTGCTATAAACATCTTTGGCCACTTATTAAGCATGGTGTCATTCTACATTTCTTTGATGGTGGTCACATGCCTTCATGAAATCCACTCTAATTGTGCTTCTTCCAAAGGTTTGCCAACCCCACCAAGCCTTCTATGCTCCGCGTTGCATGAACTTATTGCCAAAATTCTAGCAAACAGATTAGACCAGTTTTACCTAATCTTATTTGAGTGGAGAAAGCGGGTTCTGTCTCCAATGGGTCTATGGCTTTCAATTGGCAGTAGGCAAGGGCTCAATTATTTCTCTTCTTAATCATCCTCGGCTTTCCGCAATTCTTTTAGACTAGACGCCATACACCTTCAACTCCTTGGAACATTGCAAGATGATTTCAAGGTTGCAGACCTTTTGACTCCCTCAAGAGCCTGAATCTTGTCTTTGTTGCATCAATTTTTCTGCTGATATGATGCATATGATCATTTCTATCTCCACCTCCCATTCTAATCGGTCTTATAGGCTTTGTTGCGGCTCCTCTCACCATTCTTCTTTCATGGTTATGGACATTTATCATTCGTTATCACCTGCAGCATCAGTTGGTTTGGATTCTACTTGGTGTTGGGATGCCAAATTAAATCCTAAAACTGCAGTTGTTCTTAAAAGTTGCTATGGAACAGATTACTTGTAGCCACTTGGTTTTTCAAGCAGTGAATGTGTGTTTGGATTACTGTAGGTGTATTGCCCAACATAAGGAAATTAGCCATGCTATTCTATTCTGCACCCATCGGTGGAGAAATAGGTAGAGTTGGCTAAACACTTGGCATTTCTTTATAATGGTACACATGGTTTTTTTTTTGTACAATTTCTATTGCCCAACATGCTATTTCAGATGTTACTAAATTATCCTCATTGGCTCTTACTCCTATAACAAGATCTATTTCTCAAGAATTAATTGATTGCTCCCTTGGGACCCATGGCTGACCTCAGCCATCATAGCTAGGTTATTGTCTCTTGGCGTCCCCTGCAGCAAGGTTTCTTGACAATTGATTTTGATGGAGGAACCAAAAAGGACAGGGCGGGCATTGGTCATATTATTTGTAATTACAGAGGAATTAGTGTACTTGCTGCAGGTTTTAGTTTATTTAAGCGCTCTGTTCCCCTAGGTTGGGATGGCATTTCAGTTGCTGTTAAACTTCCAAATGCTAAAGACATTTGGATAGAAGGAGATTCAACAAAGATGGTCTATTGAAAGAGAAAGCCTGAAGCTACTTCTAAAAGTTATTGTACTTGTTAATTCAATATTTGAAGTCGTTATTCTTTGAATTCTATATGTTTGTGGTATGTCTACCAAGAAGGTGATCAAGTTGCGGACTGGTTAGCGAGATGTACTTTCGAAGTTGCATCAGATTCATCCTGAGCTTAATAAAATTATTTACTCTGATGTATTAGGTTGCCAAACAGTAAGGAGGAGTGAGCTCTCCCTTTTCCTACCCAATGTATAGCCAACATAAAATATTTTAAGCATAGAATATGTTGATATGATTTGCCCCGATGCCAATTGGAGTAGGTGAGAGGAACTCTCTCAGCATGGTAGAGGTCCTACTTCCAGTTTTGTTGGCAGGTACGGTCAGAATACTCTGCCAAAAGAAAACAAGAAAGAAAAAGAAAGAAACATTTGCCTATTTTTGTTTCCTCTGCAAAATAATGGTAGGAGCCACTATTCTGAATCTAAGAAGCTCTCCCCAGTGCCACTGGTGGGTAAAGTGGTGCCCACTGGCTGAGCAAAGGCCAGTTGGCAGCCAGAACAAGCTTGTGAGTAGGGTCCAGGTTCCCCTGGAACCACCTTAGCATGTTGACCTCAGGCGTACCAAACGCAAAATTTATTCAAATGCCATGTGTCATCTCCCTGCTCCCCACCTTCAACCACTGTATATAAATAAAGATACAGTATATACCAACTATAATGGAGGACCAAGCTTTACAAGGATCTGCTTTGGTTTGGGGCAGCATACACAAACACATCGACAATAGCAAACAAATAGCAGAGCAGCAACTGATGGCAGCTCGACTCTCAGGCGCTGCGGTCCTCGAAGGGAAAATTCTCACCCAAAGTGCCTCAAATGCCTCCCAAGGGAAATGGCATTGCTCGCTCCCAGCTTTTTACTGCCTAACTATCTGTTTAGATCGAGCCCTCGCGGGACCCCAAAACTACTGGTTTCCTGCTTCCCACTTGTGGGCTGTTCGACGCTGGCTTCCCCATAGATGATGCTACTGCAGCTTCCCTTCTCCTTACCGAGCATGTCGTTCGCTCGAGTCTCCACCGCTTTCGTGCCATTAGGATTGATCTCGTCGGACCCTTCGCTCCAGTTGTCGAGAGAGGAGCTGTGCTCCAGTCTACGTTGCTTTCGAACCTTTGCGTCCTGTCTCTCTAAAGATGAAGTTAAGCAGCTGTCCGTGGAGCAGTCAGCATGTTCAGCTCGTTTGGGAATCAAGCTACCTTGCGAGAAGGAAGAACTCAAGCACTCCGTCTCCACCGCAGAGACCAGCTCCGAGAGTTCGGCCTTGGCGGCCTCCACTCCCAATGAATTCGAAGTATAACCAGCGAGTGTTTCCTGGGCCTTTCTCAGAACCGACCGCAGGTACTTTCCTTGCGCTTCGATACGGAGCTGCAAGTGTCTCTGCACCTGGAAGGAACCGTTCGACATGCCTCCATTAGAAAAAACTTCGGTTTAATGAGAGTATCATCTGAGCTCACCTCAATTTGTTCCTGCAACTTCCTCTGCACCTCGATTTGCATCTGCACCATGGTCCTGAAAGGAGAGAATTTTTGTTGCATAAGCAGCCGCCAGTACTGCGAGCATATATCGAGAAAAGAAACCAGTTGTGATGTCATTCATCATACTCGTCGAACTGAGCTGGAGTTTTCTCCTGATCGATATGGGCAGCTTCGTTCTCCATGGTCGTGGTACTAGTTGCCTTGCAATCTGCTGCAGAAGACCATTTGTAGTGCAGCAAGAAAATCTGTGAGATCAAACACTACAAAAACATAACATCTCACCTTTCTTTTTATTGTCACCTGGTGTGTTTGTATCTCGATTCTTTGCTAGCCTATATTTCTGCAAATATAGGACTGGATTTAGTATCCAAACTTCGGAAAGTTTCTCCTTTTAACAAGATTTTAAAGGTCTTAACACTTGTTAGGGAGAGAGGATGCCTGAAGATGACTCTTCAGATGGTAAAGAGTAAGCCCGGGAACTCCCATTGCTCGCATCAATGATTTTGGTGTTGCTTCTGTAATTGGATGAGAGAAAGCAGAACTTCAGCACGAGAACAAATTAACGATTCTAATGCAACAAGAAAGAGACTGCTAATTACTGTCCGCTCCGCCAAGCTGAGAGACTGCATCAACGAAGCGCCGGTGAAGCTGCTGTGTCCATTTAAGCCGTGGCTTCGCATCAACAGAGAGGACCAATCCTCGATCGTCGCCATGGTTGGGCATTTCCTGCGAACCCATCAAGAACTGAAGGCATGAGAACCTGAACAAGGTATTTAACACCCTTGGAGTCAGGTATGGGACCTGGGTCGTTACCTATCTATTGCAGGAGATGCTTTCCTGCTGTCTCTGTGCTTCACTCAGCCTTATGAATACATGAGTGGGCCTTGTGGAAGAATATATGCATGAGCTGTGGTTCATCTTTTCTCCACTCCATGTCATCTTTCTTTCATTTTTTTTTTCTCTTTGTTTTTTCCACCTCTTTGACTTGAAAGGGAGAGAATCTTTAGTGCAGTAAACAGAAAAAAGTGAAATGGCTCAACTATGGGTCTCAAAAGAATAGAAAAAAGAAAAGAGCAGGTAATGTTGTTTTGCTGTTTTCCTACATCTCTCTTCTCTTTTCTGGATTCTCTCCCACACTAGAAAGCCCCCACCATATTGAATAATGAGGCTACAACTTTCACCCACAGCATGTAGCTTTAACCGGCAAATATAATTGACAGATCTTTATCATGTGTTTCAATCCTAAATACCTCAGAAAAATTTAACTGATTGTCCAGAAGGAAATTTCTCATTTCAGAAGGCAACAATATATTTTTTTGATAGAAGTGGAAGTTGTATTTGGCTCTTCTGCTGATAGGAAAACCAAAGAATCTAATCTAGATCTCAGAACCGATGGTATTTAGTGCATGCAGAAAAAGCTCAATATAAATAAAATACTCCAAAGGGCAATAATGATAACAAGATTACAAAAGAAGCAAGATGACATCCTCATTGGAATCAATCTTTTTAAGCCAGGCCTGTTTGGAAAGCAGTTCAAATGCAGCACACTCACTGTATCCAGATGGTGACTTCACATGCTTTATATTATAATTCCTGGAAGCAATTAGTGGTAGTACCCAGATTTACAATCCAAGAAAAGCAGGACCTCTTATTGGCACAAATTCTCATATCTGTCTGGCAGTAAGAATGGATACCTGGAATACTTCAGTGTGGGAGCCAAATCCATGCTGTACGCTTCAGACTCTGGAATACAGAAACAAAACCCTTACAGATATTGCACCGATGCCATTTTCCCATTCTGAATCTGGGCATCATGCTACTCTGCAGCCTTGGAATTACGACTCCATACTAATTTTTTCAAGAAAAAAGATGCTCCACTAATTATTCAGTGGGCATTTTGGACGCTTCATTTGGGTCTTTATTTCCATCTCTTTGTAATATGAATGCCAGCTCTTGCAAAGGGCAATTTTGCACCAAAATGTTTCTGGCTGTACTTCTGTTAGCATGAGCAAGTATATTTCAGGGGGAATTGTAGTTTTTATTGTTGTAGGCTATTGTTTAACCTAGAAGGCATGGATGGGATGAGTCCGTTAACAAATTCGAAAAGCCAAGCAGATTACTTGCATTTCTTGAGATGCGGAATGTTAAAAGTGCTTTCCCGAATCAGAATTTGATGATTGATCTTTGAGGTGCTGCCATATCATTACCAAACATTCTCATTGTCTGTTAATCATTCAAAGCTACAAAGTTTAGACGCTAATAAAGTATTGAAGCAAGTAGAGGTTGTTTTAGTAATATAACCTTGTGTCGGTGGAACAGCACAAAGTGAAACCAATAATAAAAGAATCTGATAAAGCATCCACCATTGAACAGCACCAGTTCTAGCCCTTCATGTCATCTCCTCCAAAAAAAATGCCCCTTCATTTTGCAAATTCAGTACGTAGTTTCAGAGTGAAAGCAAAATGCACACATCCATTACAGTGCGAACTTGCTTTTATCTTTTACTGCTGCATCCGGAATGCCCCTAGCCTTCCTTTGGTAAGTCAAACTGCGGTTTACAAGGTCATATTATGCATGGAGCATATTTCCATCAAGAAAAAAAAAAAAGAAAATTGTGCATGGAGCATAAATTCATGTCTCTCAGACAGAATGTTTTTTATTTTTTGTAAGCATTCTGCATACCTTCATTATCTGCTCATTTTATCAGTTAATAAAATAACCCATATCTAAAATGTAGTAATGGTGAGCAGTATTCCCACAACCATCATCCATATTCATATCTATCTCCATGTCAGAGCATTGCAGGAAAAACATATGAGTCAAGTATATACCACTGCTTTGTTCTCTTTTTCCAACACTGTCGTTGTAGTTTACCTCCAGCACAGCAAAGAAAGGTGTCTACATGTACATACAAAGCATTCAAATTTCCAAGACTAGGAGAGGTGAGAGCAATTGAGGTACCTTTTCTTTTTAAGCAGCTGCTGTACTTGGGAATGCTTTCTTGCTTTTATATATTCTGAAACAAGAAAAGCAGATTCTGGATGATGCTGATAGACCCAAGGTCAGTAGGCAGTAGGTGAGGCTGTCATAAGTCATTTGGCAAAGGTGCCCATCAATAATTATTAAAGAGCTCATCAAAGTCGATCATCCAAATGCAAAAGCATGCAAAGGAGGTGAGAATGTGGCCCAAGGAATCAAGAAAGGAACAAACAAGATGCCCCACTTAAAGAATTTCCACATATATCATTGCAATTGCATGGATGCTGTGCCGAAAACTTCCAATATTATGTGAGCATGATTTCGCATTTGTGCAATGGTATTGAATGTAGAAGTGGTATTCTCATGATGGGCTGTATCACTTTTTCACCAAGTTATCAGCGTCTGCTTGACTCCTCATATTTCAAGGAAAAATGATTCAGGACAAGATAAACTTGGTCTAGAAGATTCAATCCCTTGGCTGAGCCTAACAAGATATTAGAAGACTTAGGTATCCATAACCCATCCTTTAACATGACCTGGCTGGCTGGCTATGTCCTGTCAGATGTACATGGAAACAGTCTAAGAACTCTGATTAGAACACTGCAGTGAGATTCTGATGGCAACGGTCTGTGCTGTGAGGGAGAAGAAGCTATGTTTACAGCTGGCTTGATAAGCTCAGCTACCTAAAATATGACCACACTAGGAGAATATACTTCATACTAGTTGGAGAATCCAACACAGGAAGAATATCACAGTTGTAAAGTTTGAGAGTTTGGGCTGAAGCACCGCACATTAAGCTATTAAGTCTGACCCAATCAGCACCTCCTACAGATGCTTTTATTATTACCTCTACTTTTACCATTCACGAAATCTATCAAGCCTTTATTTAGGTGTCATTCCGCTAGTTACATGTCAATTGCGACATTGTAGGAGTTCAACAACATATAGGAAGAGCTGCAAAAAGACAGGATATGATCATGTGTGCTCCTAACACAAGGACTGACCAAGAAATACAGGTATAACATCGTATTTATGGAAAAATGATCATTTACGACTATAATTCATCTACTATAATTGATTTTCCAATGGACTACAGATAGAGAGACTTCCCACTTGTATACTTTTGGCAGAGTAGAAAAAAATTAAATCACCTTAAAGAGAAAACATAATGATGCATCAATATCACAATATAATTAAGAGATCATGCTCTTTTAGAAGATTAGAACAGTCTAGCCATAGCGACAATGGAAACCTTCAAACAATGTTTTCCGTCCTATTTAGATACCCAATATTCCATCTCATCCCAAAGGCTTCAAAAGAACCTTCAATCAGCCATAAGAATCAATAATTTTTCTCTTCCTTAAGGTTTCACAAGATAGTGACAGAGCAGCACAGCATATGCTATTGCAAAGGAAAACATATGGAGCCCTTATCCAGAAAGAAACTCATAAGAATTTTGAGAATGGACGAAAGTCCAAACAAGCTCGACAGCTCTGTAGCATAGCTAAAATTCAGAAAGGGACATCTGTTGCTTTTGCATCTTACCTTGCTATGGAAGCATCCACTTAATGATAAACTTAATCATTAGAAAGAGCGAAGCCTAAATCAAAGGCTGCTAATCTAGATCTTTCAAATATTGATCCTTTTGTTTCCCGACTTTGCTAAACACCAAGTCTCCACTACCAATAGCAATCATCCTCCCACTAGCAATAAGATACTTCACACTAGGAGCCATAAGCTAAACAACCTCGTCATTCTCAAAATTTAGGATGTGGAATACAGCTGATTTCCTCCCTTTGAATTCAGATTGGCTGATTGAAAATTTGCTTTAATTTTAAAGACCTTCCTTTAAATGAGAGCAGTTATACTCACTATGTATCCTCAACTTCTCATCTACTAACAAACAAATTAGCAAGAGAACAAAAATTGCCACAACCGACATGAACTGCTAAACAAAAAAATTTTCCAACCATGTATAAGTAAATAATCTTGAATCCATGAAGGCACCTCAGGAGACTGTGCTTAAGAAGTTGCTTGATTGATTTCCATACTAAGAAATGGATTCCATTTTCGAACCTTTTTGTGTCAATCTGTCATACTTCCTCGACCCTCTACGCTGTCTACTCTGTACGATCAAAATATCCCATACTCATGTGCATCAGAAAACTGCAAAACATAATTAGTGCAGATTAAATAAATTTTATACCACCCAACAAATTAGATTAATGTCTCTTTAACTTTTATTCCTTCCATGTAAAACGTACCACTCACTTCCCCAACTTTTTGATGCAGAACTCCATTTTGCAGGTGTTCTTTTGTTCGCTTCCAATATCCCTCAGCCATAGTCCATCCCCACTTTTTTGAACCCCATCCCCCCACCCCCGCCCACACACACACAAGGCATCAACCATCAATTCCATTATGTCATTTTCTCACAAGCAACTTTCTCACTTCTCATCAAAACCTTTCCTTGCCTTAGATGATGAAATTGTGGTTCACTTACAATCGTTCCCCTGGATCCCCATGAGTCCAATTACCAAACAAACATCCACCCATGACTTTGTTAGGAGGGAGTCAGAAAGCGTAGGCATTTGATGGTGGAGCAAAATTCTTGTACTCAAAAGAATAGTCCTCACTAGAAAAACTGATCAATTTGGCAATGACGTCAAATATAGAGCCTTTTGAAGGGAAAATTGTTTGTGCTAGAATTAATTCAACTATTTGGATAATAAGTTAGATTCTTCTGGATTCTTCCACAAAGGTTCCTTGAATGATAGTTGTGTTCCCAGCTGATGGAAATGATAGATGTGATCTTCATTGCCTTGTATGTTCCCAACTTAACTAAGCTTGCGGATGACTAATAAAATTGAACATCAGTTGGATTTCTATGCTTATTTTTTTCATGGAATGCTCTCATTCCAGATTGCTCAAACAGAGAATCCTGTTTTCCCTTGTCAGTATGGTTCTGCCTTGGTTGCATATGATGAAAGTTCCATCCAACTATATCTTTTATGAGATATCCTTTTGGAAGTCAAATATGATTGGAGCATATTATGGTCTGGCTACTATTCAACTGTCATGCAGTCCCTGGAAGAAAAGAAACGGCCGGGTGCAATCTTCTCATCATCATATTGCTTGTTGTTTTATCTACTTTTTCTCACTGGCTGTTACTTATTCCCCTCCTGCCTTCGCATTGTACGTTCCATCCCTGTCTCCTTTGACTCTTATGTACATACTTCTCTCACATATTCAATAAATTGGGTGGCTCAGCCTCCCCTTCCCTCGAATAAAAAAAACATTCAGCCTCTATTCTAGGGGAAGCTGCTTTGATAAGCACTATTGATCCCGAAATAAGGACCATTAAAGAAAAATCAAGGGCAATAAGGAATCTTTTTGATTGTATCTACTAACAACCAATCAGGACTAGTTATCTATTACACCCTCTGACTTGTCCTTTTTCATCTACATGTTTTACGAACATCATCTCTATGAAATTGGTTTGTCACAATTTTACAGGTTTAATTCTGATAATAGATAAAGTCATCTTTTCTAATTGCTGGGAGCCATTTCACCAAGAGAATTAGGGGGTTCTTGGATCTTTTGGTTACAAATTAATTAGTTTAAACTGGGATAGCTCGACAGGACATAAGACTTAACCCTAATAGACATAACATGAAAATGCCACCTTAGAGCAGATGACATGCAAATGGCCAGCTGTAAAACAGCAGTCCAGGATCAATGAATCTACCAACTAGTACTCCATTTTCAACTTTTCTTTTTCTCTCCTGATCTCTGGATCCATTAATTTTACCACCTGCATCAAAGCCAGCAAATTGGTCAAATCTCATACATATTTGTGAAGTGCCTTCAATCTTCAAAGAATTGAAGCCCAATTAGGACTTATATTCTAATATGAAATGAAACTGTATGAGGAGGCAATATGCTGCTGAATATATCTGTGAAAAGTTGCTCCTTTTTTGGTCGTTGTCATGTGAAAGTAATTACTTAGGTACTCATTGCAGTCAAATCACCATGTCCCTTAAATTAATCTCTGGATAAATTCAATGTAGTTAATAAAACTACATACACAATCAATGGAAATCTTGTTGATTATAGGAAAATCAGGAACAGCAGAGCTATTGGCATGAAAAACTTGAGATGCATGATATGAAATAAGTGATGTTTCATTCAGGCTAACCCTTAACATCATGACTAAACTGCAGAGATTTAAATACATCTGTTTTACAGAAGCGAGAAAATGGATCACAATAAGCTTGAAGCCAAATTCTCCATATTTCTCCTCATCAGTGTTACGTGGTAGGTTTCAGATGTTTTCTGCAAAGCTGCGTGAGATTTTAAGCATTCTCTTAAGCTTAATTGGCATTGTTTGACCGAAAATATGATATATCAAGGCGTGAGAATTTTCTGATACAGGCCCTGAACATGACTCCATCACTAACATGTTGGTGCCGAACTTCTAGCCAGGGCAACTTCAGGTAAGGTAGAAGCTTTTCACTAGACCTAAAAGGATTGCTTGACAAGAAGGTGAACTTAGCTCATAAGTTGCAGATCTTCAGCTTATGCAAGTCAGAGCAGCTCCCAGAGATTCCTCCGAACTTGGGCATAACCCAGATAATGAGGGAAGGAAACATGATTTAGCATGGACTGCATGTTAAAAGCTAAAAAACCAAATTGAAATAGAATCCAGGCTGTGCAATCTGTAGAATGAATATTGCAACCTAGAAACAATTCCCAGACACAATAACTAAAATCCTCCAATTAGCAACTCTGCAGTTGGTGCATGCATTTTTCATTTAACTGATTTAAAATATTTCACAATAAAAAAAATATATTAGGTAAAAGAAAGAGTGATTGCAGCGAAAATAAATAGAAGAGGAGGAGAGTTAAATCGAAGGGAAAGTTAAATAACAAAATTTTCAGCAATACAGTGTGAATCTATGCAGCATATTTTGTCGAACAACTGATATCCAAATCGAGTCATGATTTCTTAATCATAAAATAAATCATAACTTTTAAATTAGTTTGAATATGTGTGTTGATGCCCTGTATCATGCTTCAATGACTCATTTTGAAAGTTGAACCAGAAGACAAATCTCAATTCATGTGCCAATGATAAAGCTTGCAACCATGAAAGACTACAAAATGATTTTGAAATGGCTTGGATAAATTGATATAAAACATGAATCCGAATGAATCCCTCTTGCCTTGTCAACTAGAACCAGTAGAAATGAGATGATTCAAAATATCACAAAATAAATCTCGCGTCATGATTAGAGCAAAGTTAGCAGGATGTGATGAACAAGATTCAAGTACACTGAACAGAATGCGATGTAATAATACAAATTCGTTAACATAATATGAAAAAAAAGTTAGGAAGGCATGGATGATCCACGAACGTACGTGATATGTTATTTCGAAAAAGGTCCAACTTTTCGTATCTCAAATCCCCCACAATTATCTGTTCTTTTATTTCTTCACCTTTCGAAGCTTCATTTTGGCCTCCATGCCACTGGCCCACTGCTAACAGAGCAACCAAAGGGGCGATGAGGACGCAAGAATCCACCACTGTGGGGAGGGCAAGGTGATCGAAACCCTGGGAATGCTTCGAAAAATCGTGTCTTTTTGGCTTATTTCAGATCATGACACGTAGGCCTCGAAGTATGGACTGAGCTCCATCGCTGGTCGCTCCACCGGCAAACCTAAGAATAAGAAAAGACCTTGATGCCATCATCGCATATTTGCAGAAAAACCCTTTTCATACACATTTACGTAACAAACCAAGCAAACTCCCAACTCCCAAGTCACTTAATCTGTCAACCGCCCTGCTGAACTTCAAGGAATTTAATTTAAAATAGTTTTTCCCTTTCTTTACTTACGTAAATTAATTTTTTATTTTATTTTTACAAGCTAAACTTTTATATAAAATTTATGAAAATGTAGTGCTCATACACAATTTTTCTAAATATTTTTTTTTTAAAATCACAGCCCATATATTATTAAAAATACATATAACACCTTTCCTTATCCCTATTTACACATCGATCCAGAAAATGCTAATTTAAATTGCAACAACAACCTTGTGTTAGGTTTACATTAATAAATTGGGGAGGGGTTGTTTTTTCAGTATTTAATGAGACTATTATAAATGAGGAGATAAAATCACCATTAGTGGTCCATCTTTAAGTGATCGTCCATTTAACTTGGAAGATATTAAACTACTATGAGCCCAATGCTCTCAATCGCTCCTCTCTCTCTTTCCTTCCCCTTTCTCTCCATCCTCTCCACATCAGATTCTTTGGCTTTTCTCGCCTCTAGAGCCTTCTTTTTCTTCTTCCAAGAGGTTTGATTGAAGAACTTGCTCCCACAAGTCTTGCTTCTTTTGTTAAAACTTTTCTCATGAGCCTGTAAGTAACCCATAAGATCATCAATCATCATGGATTCCATATGACCTGTCTATAGGCTCCATAATGCATTCTTTCTGGAATCCTTTAAAGTATCCTTCTAAGCTTGATGTGGCCCTTCCCTACCATCTCTCAAATATTATGGGAGCTCAAAAATGCTTTCATTTGAATATTGCAGTTCCCAAAATTGTCACGGGTGAGATGAGGGATAGGCAGTTGCCAGTTAGCCATCGCCGGATTAACTTACTCTAGTACCACTTGCTAGCTTGGCTGAAATTGTATTGGCCTTTCTTGCTTATAAGCACTCTAATATTAACAATGTATGTAAGAACTTGTGCTGCTTATGTGCTAGGAAGGGATCTTGCATATTTAAAAGGCCATGAGACCTGAATAATATGCTATGGCTGGCTTTTATAGGTGAGATCATAGGTCATTACAAATAGTATCAGAGCAAACCTATGATGGGGACATATTTAGTCCCAGATCGGTTGTATATTAGAGAGAAATTGGGTATTTATACATGCTAAAGAACTCAGAGAATACCCTTTTGCTAGTTTTTTTGGATGAGATCCTAAATTGTTAAAAGATTACCAAAATGGATCTAGTCTATGCTTATGTAAACTAGGGGACATACACTATGGGCTCTTTTGAGGCTAAGCATAAGTCGATTATGGTGTTTGTGATTAAATTTGATTGGATAATTATGATTGAATTTGGATCCTTAGCTTGGCAAGGGTTAGGGTATAATTAAAAAAAGAAAATAAATGAGGACCCATGCTGGCATATATTTAGTCTCCTATCAGTTGTATGTTGGGAGGAGATCTTTAATGCTTATACAAATCAAAAACTCTAAACAATATCCTCCGGCTAGTCTTTTTGAAAGAGATCCCGAGTTATTATAATGTAGGACGAGAAAATAAGAGAGAAGAGGCAATTCATTTCATTCTTGATTTGCATTTTTCAACATAGCTCGAATACATCACCATTTAGAGACTAAAAAACCCTAACTCCCATGGCGCTTCACTTATCCATGATTATTTAATGCAACCCTTTACCCATTATATGACCATTTTATTCAATATGACTCTTCACCTTCCAAATAGCATTAACAGAGCTCTTCATCTTTTTGTAACATATTACTCTTCTTCAACTTTGACTCTTGATTTAAACTTTGACTATTGACTATGCCAAATAGGATGACATGTAGAATGATCATTACGGATTAAGTTTACTGCAGCACACCTAATTCACACACTATACTATAGTAAACATAAAACTGATGTTGCCTTCAAAAGTAATGATTTAAAAATTTAAAACTTAAACCACTAGTTAGGAGAAGTTCATTTTAATGGCTTCATTTCTCTAGACAACTCTCTCATGCAGAAGAATCTAGGACCTGGATGAATTATGCTTGCTGTGGACTTGTGGACCTGTGGTGCGGAGGCTTTGGTATGAAAGAAACTTGACAAATTTGTAGTGTAATCACAGAAAGCTTTCTGTGGTTAACTCTGAAGTCACTCTCTACTAGAAGGAATGGTTCTCTGCATCGTCTTCCAGATCGACAACAGTCTAAATTGATCCCCTTCTTGATTGTTTGTGCATGGACCAGGGGCTTTCTTACGTCCGTTATGGTCTTCGGTTGGCCTTTATTCTTTATGTCTGAACCTGGTATACCTGTGTGATGGATTGGCATGGGTCTTGCACGGGCGATCTGCTTCACTTGTGGACTGGCATGGAACCAGCATGGAGAATGGAACGCTAATGGCAGCCTAGATCTTTATTAAATTATGTCCAAGCCATCTAAGTTACTTGTATTCTGATTTTTTTCCTTTGTTGGTGTAACTGTTCTGAACCACGTTGCTATGTAATGGGGCAGTCGCTCATCACGTAGTCTGCCAATCCCTTCTCCCTACTTTTTCTTCCTCTTTCTTTTGTATTAATTTCTCTCCTCATGAAATGAATTCATGGGGAAACTATATTTCTTCTCAAAGAGAGAGAGAGAGGAAAAAAAAAGGCTTCATTGCTTTTTTAGTTATGCATGAGTTGCAAATGTTAACCTACCAAAACCAGCTGCGAGTCATTTGTTTTAATAAGGAAGCTGCAAACCTTATCTCAAATATTTCAGGTCAACCCTCCAGATTCTTCATTGACCGTCAATTACCTAATATATATCTATTTTTTTGGTAATATGCCTAATATCTCAAATTCATATTGCCTTGCACACAACTTGAAGCACCTCTTACCAGAGAAAAGCCTCTCATCAGACCTTGGAACTACCATCTTGGCAAGTTGTCCATTACTTTGTTTATAGCTTTTTTTCTCATTTTTATAACACAATCTGTGGATGCAGTCTTATGCCAATATCAAGTTCTTATAGTACTTGGGAAAGACTTGTGTTCAGATCGGACTCGAAACATCCCAGCAGCGGAAGGATCGCAAGTATCTTGGTCCATTGGAGGTGTAGAAGCCTACTCAGTGGGGGAAAAAAATAAATCTATAAAATCAAGCACACTTCTGATATCCTCTCTGTTAGCTATGGCCAGTCTGAAGGGGCCAGAAGAGGTTACATTATAGACTTACGTACATCCAAGTACTTTAACTTAATTCCCGTTCTCAGAATTGTCTTATAGATTTAAAAGCATGAGAAGATAGTATACAAGTGGCATCTTCGACACATGCACACCAGAGTGCATTACAATAACAACACTCTCGCTTGTTGTCATCCATTCCATAGCATTATTTTATTACTGAGTTTTTAGATCGTAAGAGACTACTAGGAACAACACTGCCTGATGAAAACTCTTCTTAAAACCAGTCCTGAGTCAGCTCTTTCCAGGTGGAGTGTGGCGACCGTTAGGACCAGGTACCGGATAGTCCTTGACGTTGATCTCCAAATCCATCCTGATGCCAGTAACCTCTGATGTGGCTTCTTCCACGTTTATCTGCATTCATTGCCAATGATTCACTAGAGCATGCACTTTCCATAACAAAATCACAAGTTCTTACCAAATGGGTTCATTGTTTTCAAACCTACTCCTGACCACTACCTTGAGTATGTATTTCAACAAAACAAAATATTGTAGAAGTATACGTTCTTTTCTTTCATTGAATTGCTTTGCTTATTCTCTTTTCGACGTTTTTATCTACCAAATGGTGTCACACAGTTGCTATAATGCTTGACATGAAGAAACAAATTACATGGTTCTTGTGAGAAACATAATATCAAAGACCTTCTCCAAGGTGTATATTCAGTTATTAATTCATGTTTAAACATCCATTTATCAACGTGAATATTTAGTCTACTCCATGTTTTCACATGAAATATAGAAAAATAAATCTTATAAATATACATTTCCTGGTGCTAAGGACCAACATGGCTGACAAATTTGTTGATCCTTAGAACTACGTACAATAAGAGTCTCTCCTTTAATATGTTCGGTCACTGACGCATGTTTAAACATATGTGGAAGAGGGATGTTTTTGAAGATTTCCAGAGGCTGCAGCTTAGAATTGGGTGGGTTTTTTGGAGTGTGAAGACCTAGACCTACCGTTGGCTGGGTGAGGGTGGCCTGTGAAGGGGCGGGCTGTGGACTTGGTTGCTGTGCTCTCGTATCTTCTCCTCTTTTTTTTTCTTTTTTTTTTTTCTCTCTTCCCCTTTTTATTCTTCTTTCATTATTCCTTCTCTTCTCCTTTGCATCATTTCACTTCCTTGTGAAATGGAGGTGACTAGTTAATTCACCCGCTCGGGGAAAAAGAATCCAGAGTCTAGTTAATGCTTCCACGTAAAATATGGAAATAGAAATCATTAAATGCATCCCTTTGTGTGAAGGTTCAACTTGACTAATGGATTTGTCAGTTTTCGAAGTAATCCTAGAATCTCTCCTTTGTGATTTTCATAAAAAAAATTTCTTATTTGACAAACAAACATATATGAATGAGACTCCTATAATCAGCATCGTAACAATCACTTTTTTCTTCTCTCCTTTGAAGCAATTTTTTTTTAAAAAAAAGACTTTAAAAAACCCAGGTAACTTAAAGAGTTACAACTTGATGCTCCATGATGTGCTTAAGCTTATAAGATGAAGTAGATTTATTTTATATATTTTATATTTTCTTACGCTCCTCTCACATGTGAACCGGACTTTACTTTAATGGATGAGCTCAGCATATAAATTTTTTTAATAATAAGGTTAAAGAGTGCGGAGGACCTTTGCTTTGATACCATGTTGAAATTACTACTTATCCCAAAAGCTAAAACTTATAGAATGAGGTAGACTTATTTTATGTTAGCTTTGACAATCTAGAGAGGATTAATTTATCTTACTCTAGCCCAAATCAGTTGAAGGCCTAACCCCTCAATAGACTGATCTATTGAAGGTCTAGCTCCTCAATAGCTCAAGTCTAAGGTCTAACCCCTAGATCTAAATCGGCACAAGTGCCTCCAAGCCTTGCGACCGACTCTCTAAGGGACTACAACTCAAAAGAGCTAATGACAAAATAATCAAAGAAACAATGATCTGATTCATTATTAAATAAAATTTCACATGTTGGGCTCGTCCATTAAAAAAAAAGTTCGGCCTACATGTAAGGAAGAGTGAAAGAAAATATAAAATATATAAATAAATCTATCTCATCCTATAAGCTTAAGCATTTGGAACAAGTAGTGATTTCAACATTAATGATGTGGTTCGCAGCACAAAAACAATTGAATTGCAAAGGAGATCAAAAAAGAATAGAGAACCCTTGAGATGACGATGATGTCAAAGACATTAATGAACTTAAGAATTTATTTGCTAGCTCTTCAATAAAATCATTGTTACCTTGGAAGTATCACCAAGTGCTGGAAGATCTCCAGTCTCCTGCGGCATCTTTTGAGCCCCTGCAACATCAGAAACAGCGAACTAGCTCAGAAGAAGAAGATAAGAAGGAAGAAAAGGCTTTCTTCGACGAATAGATGATCACTTGTGTAAGGACGAGCGTTGGAGGAGGGCATGACGTAAGAAAAAGCCAATAGAATCACAAGTAGATGATAGAAGACCCTTTCCATTTCTCCAAGCTCTCAATGCACAGCAGGTGCTGCTATCTCATGCATTAATGCTGCTTGATCCAAAGCCCGGTGGTCTCCTTTTATGCAATTTCGAGTCATGGACAGCCCTACTTTGGGGCTCATTCCTCCTCACTTCACCAAAGTCAAAAAGGCTAGGAAACACCCTGTCTGAACGCAAATGGACGTACCTAACTCCCACTCTCCTCTCTACTTTCATATTGCATGCTTGCTTTCCCCAGGAACCAAGCATCAAGGTACATAACATTCTATATATTGAAATGGTTACTATACCCTAGTCGTGTTAAGTGGCTTCAAAGGAAAGCAAATGAAATATGCGGTTGGGTTGAGTGATTGGGTTATTGTTATGGGGGGGTGTAGAAAATAGGCCTGTGGGGCTTAGATTACTCTTGAATGGAAGTGGGGGATTTGCAAGTCAACATGGAGAACAGAAGAAGACACCCACTCAAGGGGTAGCCGGGCTATGATTTCGATAGATGATGATCTCCAAAAATCTTACAGCCCCAGGACTCCAACCAATTAGCCCAAGTCAAAAGTTTTCTTGTAGTGCTGGGGAAAGGTTCAAGGAAGAAACAAAAGGGAAGTATAAGTGGAGGCATATAGTCTGCACATTCACTAGATATGACTTTCTCAGTGTTTTTTTTAAAACTAATTAAAGCCCATTTGGTTGGGAAAAATCTGACATTAAAAAATAAATTCCATGCATGATTACCCCATTTGGTACGAAAAGTGGATAAGACTGATGGTAAAATAAATAATGGATTTCATGTTTCTGTTCTTGAAAGAGAAGGTAAAACATATACCACCTCCCATACTCGATTACCAAGTGGAGGTAAACCTAAAAATGTCATTTCCTAACGAAAATACCATCACTTATATCTTATTATATTATATAATTCAGATTAATAATATAAATATTATATCAATATGTTATAAATATATTAGCATGTTGATTAATAATACTTATAAATAGTAATATATTTAATGTGTTTATTAATTATCAATACATCTAACATAGGATTTATTAATAATTAATATATTTATCTATATACCAAAACCTACTAAAATTTATTTATAATAAGAAACATATTTTCTAGTGTATATATAATTAATTTAAAAATATTTATTAACTCATATAAATATATTCAAATATTCAAAATAACCAATATTGATAGTATTTTGTCCATAAATAGGCAACAGATGGATTGAGAAAAAAATGTTATTACCTGATTTATTTATTCAAAGATATTGATAGAAATTTGGTAAGGTTCTCATATAAGGTTACCTCTAATCAAATATAGTAACCGTTTTTCGATGCTGCTTTTTAGAATAATTTTTCCACCAGTCAAACATGAAAAATTTTGTTTTTTTTTTCTGCAATCATTTTTTGAAATAAATAATTCCTAAAAACTGTTAGATTATCCTTTAATTTGACATACCCCAACCAAATCAATCTTAAAATAAGAACATCCTCTTTAACCCTTGTAGCCACGCAATAGAAAGGGAGGCAATTATGGCATGTTCGTGAAGTGAAAGTCTAGTGCTTTGAATCTAACGTGAAATGTAGTAAACGTAGAGTACAATTAGGCTTAAGGTATCAGTAGGTTTTTCTTTTCTTTTCTTTTTCTTTTTCTTAACGAAAAGTTGAACGGGATATCATATCTAGTTTCTGAAAATGTGAACAAGGAATCAAAGATTTAAGTATGCCTGCAACTGAGATGGTTGGGTCTGGCAGGAGGAAAAGCACAGCCCTACCTCTATACCTCCGACCTTAGCCAACCCAATCCAAGACCAAGTTTAAGTTGAGCTGTGCCACATTAATCGGTTTGTATTCGAGTTGAATAGAAACTTTAAGATAGAGAGAAAGTTTTGATATTTTTTGTTTTTGGAGCTAGTATTCCTTGAGTTGACTTCTCAAGCATTTATCAGTTTCAGGCGTACAGCATATACCTTAATAAGACTAAAGGTCCGATTATATGAACGTATATATGAATTGAAAATATAAATATAAATTGTCGATTGATTTAAATACCGGTTGGGTTAGGTTAAATTGGATTGGATGGGATTCGGGTTAGGTTGAAAGTTAATTGTAGGCTAACCTTGCTTGAGGTTGCAACCCCTGCTTGAAAATTTTGAACCAACCCTACCCGATGAGTAGGTTGGGCCAAGAGCTGTGGGTTGAGGCCAACCCAAGTTGCATCTCTCGACTCAGGAACCACTTGACATCAACAGGCGACTAAAAGAAAATATATATAAAGCATCAATCAAAATTAGAAAAAGCCAACTCTAAGCTGTGCTTGGTCAGAAATTATTTCTACTGTATTTGGATATAATTTTAGAATAACTTAAATTAATATATTTTTGTCTAACAAACAATCGAAGAAACAAATGATGGCCTTATAGAATACCTTACAATGGCTTTCTTTCGAAATACTTATGCTTGATATAAGCATATTTAACCAGAGAGGGGCTTACGTCCATATATTTGAAGCTATTTGAAAGACATAAGTAATATACCGAACTACATGCACACTTTATTCACAAACCAAGGCCGACCTAAAAGATCTCAACAACAGAAAGGCCCTTTGAAAAGTCGCGCCATGAAAAGAATGTGAAGGAAGCAAGAAGCTTCCCCCTATTTATTAATAAAAGAAGTTAAGTGCAGAAGGTGGTCATGAACAAAAGAAAAAAAACAAACACAAGAAGATGCCAGCAAACTTCAACCTGCCGTATTGTGCGTCAAGGTCAATCTATCTTCTTCTTAGAACACAAGTGCTGCCAACCGTGGAAAGTATACAACACTTTTTGAAGAGTTGCATAAATAGAGGAGGTCTTCTTGGTGAAGATTCTTGCATTCCTTTCCTTCCAAATTTTCCAACATAGAGCTGCACAAAGTTGGTCTCCCACTCTCTTCATAGAAGGCTGAAATTTCCTTCGCCTCCAACCAGTCAAAGATCATGCATGTTTGAAGGCCACCTTATAAGTCTTAATTGAATTTTGATGGCATACAACGGGCAAAAAGGCATTTGATACATAAATGAGTAATAGACTCCTCCCATGAGCCACATAAAATATGACCTTGACTTGTTTGCCAACTATTCTTAGCCAATACCTCCCCAGTGTAGTGTTTGTTACGCAAGGCACGCCAAAAAAAATACCTTGACCTTTCATGGGATGGCAGCCTTCCAGATGACTCTATAATATGGGCAAATGCATGAGACCACCATTGTTGATGAACTTACAATAGGAATCAATTGAAAAGATACCATTCTGAGTGAGCTTCCAAGTAGCTAGGTACATCAGCAACCCTTGAAGGCCTGACATGGAATAGAATGTCCAGAAGGGCCTCCAACTGCTCCGCTTGCACCCTAGATAACGGGCCTCTTAGTTTAATATTCCAAATTTAGGGACCTCCAAGACTACTTGAGATCGGACCTCTCCAGCTTAGTTATCTTTCCCTGAGAGTGTAGTCTTTTCATTCACTAACATAGTCTTAGTTGACTGCAGTATTTTGGTATGGTTGTCCTCTGTTAGAATCAGTTTGGAATTCAAGAGATTATGCAATTATTGAGAACTAATTACTTCGCCGTGCAAGTTGGGCCATAGCCTAATGCTTGCTCCCAGCTTCCTCCAATGGGGAGCAAGTTCCACATTCAAACATGAGAGTTCCTCCATTGATTGATAGGATCATTCCTGCTGTTTTTTCTCCTCCTCTTTTTCTTTGAAAAAAAAGGTTGTACCTTTATAATGTTGAAGGGGGAGGAAGGGAGAACTACTTGTATTCAGCAGATGCATGGAATTGTCAATTATTGATCCGCCAGGTTGATGTCATTACGTACTGAAATAACACATGGGACGTCACTGTAAAACAACATCGATAACTCCGCTATAGGGTCTCCTTACGGACAGTCAATAAAAGTGGACTGATAAGAGGAGAGGCATTGCCAACGTTCAAAAATATCATAAAATGAGAAATGGCCCAAAATCCATGAAAAGTTATTTTCACAAGGAACTTTTTTTTTTCCAAGAATATTTTTAACACTGGGACAACCATAGCCAATATGAACTTTGAAACTATCATCCTCTCTACAATTTATGTAGGGCAACGTGGTGATGATAGGAGCCGCGAAGCCGGCTCAATCTTTAGAAAACTGAGGCGGTCCCCTAAGGCTCTGGCCTAAAAACTCTTAGCTATAAATGTATTGAGGCTCCTAAAAGAACTTTTAGCTATAAATGCATTGAGGCTCCCAAAAGAACTTTTAGCTATAAATGCATTGAGGCTCCCAAAAATTTTTTAGCTATAGATACACTGAGGCCTCCAAATAATTGCCAAATAAACTTTTTATTATTATTAGTGAGTTCGCCTTAGGCCCCCAAATTCGTTGAGCCGTTTATTGAGGCCCCCAAATAATTGCCAAAAATATTTAATTATTATTATTAGTGAGTTTGCCTTAGATCTCCAAATTCGTATCACATAGAAGGTAACAAAGCCCAAGAATTGGTGGGAGAATGGGGCTATTGCTGGCCTGACAGCAATGTTGGCTGGTTAATTAGGTGTCAATGCTTACAAGAAGAGTACTTTACTTGCATATGTAGGAGGTGGGAAAAACTAGAACAGCTAGGATGGCGCGCGTATATATAGGATGGATGCATGGCCACCCACAAGCGACACGATGTGCGAGCGGCCACGCACGGTTGATGCGTGGGCAACTACGTGCGCATCTTAAAGCGCCATTGAGTGCCCTGGCGCCACCCTCTCCCTTGTCCCCCCCTTCATCCCTGACTTGGATCCTGGTATAGGCGATATTATCCAACGATGACGCCCTCCTCCTTGTCAAATATGGCCTTGAAGAGAACCCCACCTCGTCAACGCCTACCTCTGGCGCCCTTCCCTCGCCATCGCCAACCCCGAGATCACACAGGTACCTCTGCACATTGTTAGGATTAGGCTGGACATGGCTAGCCATGCCTTCCTTCTCCGTGCTCTGGTGCATTGCTTCGTCGATGGTGTCGGAGTCGGAGAAGGTGACGACGCATCAACCGTGCGTGCCGATCGCACACCGTGTCGCCGGCGAGAGGGCAGCCATGGAATTCCTTTCTCATGATGTACACGGATCAAAATCGTGTTGAACAAGCACCCAACTTCATGGTATGCCAGCTCTTTACACGCAGATACACCATGATTTCTGATTGGAGAAAATATTGGATACCTCGATCTCAAGTTTGACCGACCTTTTCGTCCTTGGACGTAAACCAAGACGGATGACTTTGGCTTTGACCAAGGTGTCGCTAGCCGTAGAGAACAATCGACATATGTTGACAATGGTCGACAGCCCTAATAACCGACAACCTTAGCAATCCACAGTTGCGGTGGCATCACATCTGGTCTCCCACTAGTGCACTACCACCGGTCCACCCACATGAACTAATACTCACGCTGTGGCCGTACCATCGGTCACTGCCTCGTCCTTATTGCATTACACGTCAGTCCAAGTAATGACAAACTGGCTTTTTTTTATAAGAAGAGCAACCTGAAGAACTTCAAAGAAGTAAGATACATGCAATACATTGCCCTTCTGCCAAAATCTCTCTATTTCATACTATTGTCTCGTTATTCTGACTTATTGTCAAAAATTCTCTAGCACGTGGATTTCTTGCAAACCACTCAGTAGAGGAGTTTGGTGCCCAATGCCTCAACCAGCATGCTCAGCCTATCTCTAACCAACATAAGGCCGTTCAAGCTACGCTACCACCTTGGTTCAGATACGGTGGCAATAGTTTCCATTTCCATAAACATTGATTGTTAAAGGCATCAAATGGCTCATAAAGTGAGTCAAGGCTGTTACTGTTACACCATCTTTTTTTTTTCCCCACATTTTTGGTATTAGAACTAATTGCGTTACTGCATTGCTTTAGTGGCCTATGGCATCATCCTCCTTCTCTTCCTCCTCCACCACCTGGACCGTGTCTCCTGTTGTTGTAGTTTTCTTAATAAAGGGTTTGGCGAGTGCTGAAAAAAGACAGCACTAACGGGTGATAGAAGGTCCGCGTGGATGCCGAGTTATTTTTATTTTTTCACCAATTCCATGGTATCAAACTAGGCAAGAGCAACCACCTCGTGAAAATCTCTAAGCTGATAGAATGAAAATAGATTTATTTTCATATTTTATATTTTTTTTACAGTTTTGTTGGTGGCACCGCACCTGCACCTCCGCAGCCACTTTGGAAGACGAGGGAAGGCCCGAATGCTTCTTTCATGGATCAAGGCAATGCATGGTGTCAAATTGGTGGAGGGCGCGTGGGATGTCTTGGAACGTTGGTTTGCCTCCGTCACCCTTTGCATGTCATGGCTCTTCCGCAGGTAGCCTCGTCACAACAAAATATAAGCAGGATATAAACATAAACAATTTGTGAAAAAATCTCTGTGCAAACGGAGCTTTCCTATTTTAACTACACATCACGCCAGAGGTCCACCAGCTAATAGTGCAAGTCAGTTTGTTCAGGCCTAGAAATTATGTTCTTGTATGCTATTATGGGCCTGGTCCAGTATTTCATCCTCAAGCTGGCTCATTGACGTCCTTGGATTTCATCCCCTAATTCTCACCTTATTCCTTTTAACATCTTATATATTTGTCACAGCCTCCTTCAGGCCAATGGCTTTTATTTGCACCAAAGTACATGTGTTCTATTCCACCAATAAATAAATAAAAGCACAAGTGTTTTACGGGTTAGCGCAATGTATTCGGGGGCGGCAGCGCAAACCTAAAGGTGGTGGCAGACAGAGCTATATTTTGCATGCGGTGGAGATCCTCGGCATCACTGAGTCATCGTCCGTTGGGTCGGCTAGGGGAATCTGGGACTTTTACTCTACTCTTATAGTGACCAGGATATGCTTATCTCCTAGGAGCTTCCATCTCCTGATTTTCTCAAGGTGAACTTTGACGATAATGTTGGCAAGGAAGGCGGCCATCGAGGTGTGGGATTTGTAATCAAAGACTATGAGGTCAGATTGGTAGTGACAGTGGGTCGAAGGATATTTGATACATCCGTCATTAATGCTGAGCTCAAAGCTGCATGGAAGGGCATCACCTATGCGAGGCTTGTCTAGGGTGCTAATCACATTCTCCTCGAGAGGGATTCGGCTACGTTGATCGACTAGATCTAGGGTCAGGGGTGCGAATGGTGAGAAACCCCTACTCCGCAATATTTATAGGCTATTGGGAGAGTGTAGCTCTTGTCAGGCCACGTATGTCATAGAGAGGCCAATAACTGTAGACTGAGTTGTCTTCTTTGCGGCTCATCACTTTAACGATTTTGTCTAGACCAACCACGAATTCGTGCCGGAGCCACTAGGTGATATTTTTTTATTTTTTAATTTTTTGGCCGCGCTCACCTACGTTATGTGCGGGCTGCCGTGGTACTTATTTAAAAAAAAAAAAAAACCATTAACAAACAGGTACGCTAACAAGAACCGGAAAGTTATATATAAAAGAAGAATACTTTAGGGAATAATTGGGATTTAAGAAGAAATTAATGTAATTATAATCTATTGGACTGGGCCCTACCAAAGATTAGTGGATAAGAAGGTACAGGGCCGGCGGCTTTCGGCTCCCACCAGATTAAAAAAACTCCAGCAACGGTCAATATCACACCCCACAAATGCATCAGAAGCTTCTGGAATAGATGTCAGCATATTATTTTTATAAAATCCTGGATAAACATGTGCAAAAATGTAAATAAAATAGAATCAAAGACCTTTTTTTCTTCTTCTTCGTACTATCCAAAGGTATTATAAGTAAAAGGCTAAGGTGCAAGAAAAAAACCACTATTCGCATTTTATAGCTATCTTATTATTTATAAATAAATTGATAGATATCAAATATAATAAAATTGCTAAACCATTAGGAGTTAGATATTTTTTTAAAAATAAAGGCCTGCCTTGGAAACTGATCATAATAGACATAGTAGACGAATCAATCAAAGTTCGCCACGATATCTCCAATTAACCTGTCAAAGCCTATCGCGTAGCCAACCTAGAGGAACGTAGAAAGTCTTTTAAATTTTAAAATATCTTTCGAGCTAGTGACACCTCATATATGATTGCGAACGGATTTCTTAACTAAAATGTGTGAAACACTCACCCATAATTTTTGGAAAGTACTATAGGTTACTAAAAATAATCGATTCATACATACGGATCCCTTACCGATGGGCACCAATCCTCGAGGACCCTCTCTAGCCCTCTAGGTAAACTCTTATCAACACTGCACAAACTACTTACCTAAGCCTACCTAGTTGGTACAATGTCTCACTTATGTCCCACAAATATTAAGTTTTTTGAACAAATATAATAAATGAAAAAGAAAAAACTGAAGAAAGGAAGTGAAAATAAAGAAAAGAAAAAGGAATATTCATAACAGCCCAAGCTAATCCTTGTTTTCTTAAAAGCAGAAAAAAAAAATCTAACAATTTTTCTAAAATATGAAGACTGACAAAAAATGAAAAAAGTGGTTGAAGAAGGTGCAACGGTGGTGGAAGCAAGAAGCCATTGCCAAGCAGAGAAAGAAAGGGTACACTGGATATTGGTTGCTGAGTAGGACCGAAGAGGATTGGTCTTTCCCTGCCCCTCTTTCCACTCCGCAGGGTTTATTAAAGGGAAAAGAATCAAATAACTCCCTCTGAGGCCACAAACACAAACTCGTGGCTCTTATTCCTCTCCTTTGCTGACTTGTCCCCCCTTACCCTCCCACTCCCTTGTCAAGCCACGGCGAAGAAGCCATTAAACGAACGAAGAAGAAGAACACGACGACCAAGAAGCGGGAACCAAACGCCACCCCCCAACGCACAAGACTGTTTCTTCTCATATGAAAGCCGAAAAGAGTGGAAGACAGAGAGAGCAAGAGAACAGAGAAACAAGGGAGATGGCGGAGAGCCGAGACCCGGCGATCAAGCTCTTCGGCAAGACGATCCCTCTGCCGGCCGGCGGCGAGGCCCCCGCCGTCTCTGGCGATGATGAACGAGAAAAAGATGACGCTAAGGTAAAATAACGTTACTTATTATCATGTTCTTCATGTTCTTATGAGTTTTATGGCTTTTCTTGATTAGGATTATTAGATGTTATAATGGATTGTTGGTTGTTTTGGGGTTAGTTTGGATACTGCAGGCTATGTTTGTTTTGTGTGTTTTTTAATTCGATATTTCTGGTGGGTTCTCCAATTTGGATTCTTGTGAAATTTTAGTAAAAAGAAAAAAAAAACTGGAGAATGAGATGGACTTTTTTTACTTGATCTTCACGGAAAGAACGAAGCTTCGATTTTCTTTACCAGTAAGGATGTTTCCATCCTCTGCAAAGCTGCAATTTATTCCACTAGAACCTTCTTTTATAAATTATCACCTGGAATACATGATATATTCTGATAAACAAAATATAGTAAATTTTCACCTGGCTTGAGTTTGCTATCCGTTGAGAGACATATCGGTAGTTCGAATTGTAGAAAAATTGGCCTTGTTACCTACTAGCAGTTATTTTATATGTTGCATGCATTGAATTATTTATCTTTCACGTATGGAATTGTATTTGCGGTTAAATGCTCCAGATTATTATGTCTTTTTTATTAGTATGCCTTTGTGATGGAGAGGAAGCTATAGATGAGTATGTCAAGCTTCTTAAAAATCACCTAATAGAAAGTGTATTGACATATAAAACAAATCGCTCTTTGTCTTGGGTTATGGTCGATTTTACTGATAGTCATAAGATTAGATTGTTTTATTGCGAGCATATAGCAAGTTTGGCAATACTAAATTTCCTTGAAATGTTTTGATCATTGGAGTTTTGTTTCTCGTCCTGGGACAGTTTATCTGCTGTGTTAGGGGAGTGCAGTTAGGAAGTGCTATTATGTATTGCTCTGCACATACTAAATTCCAGTATTAGATTCATCACGATGAAGATTTTCTGCTAAGAATTATTAGGAACAGGCCTTCGCTTTTTGTTTCATCTTTCTTACAGAAACTACACTTCGAAATTTCAGGGTAGTTCAGACAGAGAAGCTGCCCATGAATCCAAGGGCAAGGATCATGACTCTCCAAATTCAGAAGGAAAAAGCGAGCCACCAATATCCTCCACAGGGAGCGAGACCCCGAAAAATTCTTCTGATCAAGAGACTATACCTGCGAAGAATTTGCAGCCCGAAGAACAAAAGAATGAAGCAAATACCTCCCAAGAGAAAACAACAAAGAAGCCCGACAAGATACTTGCTTGTCCTCGGTGCAGCAGCCTAGACACCAAGTTCTGTTACTACAACAACTACAATGTCAACCAGCCACGCCATTTCTGCAGGCACTGTCAGAGATACTGGACTGCCGGGGGAACCATGAGGAACGTGCCCGTGGGAGCTGGTCGCCGCAAGAATAAGAACTCCATGTCCCAATTTCGCCACATATCTCTCTCAGATGCTTCTTTCCAGACTGCTAGACCTGAAGCTCCTGAGCCAGTCCATCACACTCCACTAAAACCCAACGGTACTGTTCTTAGTTTCGGCTCCGATACCCCTCTCTGTGAGTCTATGGCCTCTGTATTGAACCTTGCCGAGAAGACAATGAAGAATTGTAATCGAAATGGGTTCCATCGACCAGAAGAGCAGATGGTTCCGTTTCCTGCTGTAGAAAATGGCGATGAGCAGTCGACCGGATCTTCAGTGACAGCTTCGAATTCTACTGATGATGGAAGTGGTGCTAACATCCGAGAGCCAGTTGTTCAAGGCTGTCGAGGATTTCCAGCTCAATTCCCGTATATTAATGGATCACCTTGGCCATATCTCTGGAGTCCAGTTCCTGCTTTCTGCCCCTCGAGCGTTCCTATGCCATTTCACCCTGCACCGGCTTATTGGGGTTGCCCAGTCGCTGGCACCTGGAGCATCCCATGGCCCTTGCCTCTTGCTTCTTCAGACAATGGCTCTTCAGGATCTGGACCCAATTCTCCAACCTTGGGCAAGCATTCAAGGGAAGGAGAAATGCTCGACCAGGCCAATTCAGAGAAAGAAAGTAGACCTAAGCAGGGCAACCAGGAGAGATGCCTCTGGATTCCTAAAACATTGAGGATTGACAACCCTGAAGAAGCTGCAAAGAGCTCCATATGGGCAACCCTGGGTTTCAAAAAGGACAGTGCTGATAGAATTAGTGGAGCTGGGCTATTCAAAGCCTTCCAGAAGAAGGCAGAGGTAAAGAATCTTATTGCGGAGACCTCCCAAGTCTTGCATGCCAATCCTGCAGCTTTGTCGCGGTCCCTCAACTTCCTGGAGAGCTCGTAGCAGAGAAGAAGGCCATAGGGAGATCTTTTGTACATATTACAAGGGACATTTTAACTGATTAGGTAAGTTGGCAATCCTGAGATTTTGCAGGTGAAATCATTGTGGTGCAGCCTTCTGAACTTGAGGAAGACAGTGAGAGTAGCTCTGGTTTTCCCATCAGAAGCCATTTAGAAGGAGTGATGCAAAGAAGAATCAGATAGTTGTAGTTGTGCTAAAATAATTTCAACAAACTTAATATCGTCCCCTTTATCCCCCTTCTTTTACCTCTATGAACTGTCTCATTTGCTTCCCTGTGTGATATTTTATGCCAATAACAAGTTTGCTGATGCTATCTTCTGCGTGTGTTTTCTTATTCCCTGCTCTTAAATGAGATGGTGCATCCTGTTTCCTGATTCTTAAAGTGGTTACAGTTTACTAATTAACAAGCGCAACCATTTGAATGCTACAAAACCTAGAAGATTGGCGTCGATGTACCTTTTTTTTTTTTTTTTTGCTGCTGATATTTCAGTGTCTTGGTGGCCAAAGAACCAATACGAGCGAGCTAAAAAATCAGAGGAAAGGTCTGAGATATGCCTTCTTTAGTTGCAGCGAAAGATCCAAAAGTGCATTCATTACGCACGGATGAGACTAGAATAGCAGAAAGTCCAAATAATTGAAGGCAAAACAGGATATGGAAAAAGTTGGTAAAGCAAAAGCAGAAAAGTTGCTGTAGGCACATCTCTTTTCTTGTGAAGATATTGGAAGACATACACGAATGCCTTCCATAGAGGCAAGCATCTTTCTTTCCAATAGACAGGTCCAAATAACTCAAGCCAAAGTTGGAGGCAAAGGAGCTTTCGAAAGGCAGAAAAACAAAAAACCACTCAAAAATTTCTCCTTTGCTGAATTCATAAAGGAGAAGCATAATTCTAAAAAGAAAGTTACAGTCATCTTTCTCTAGCACCACATGTTGGTTATTTCCGCAATAACAACTCTGGATGAAGTTTTATACCTTAATATACTGTAATATATATATATATATATCCCATTATTTATTCTATACTTTTTGATTAGTATGTGAGCTACCTATACACCAAGAAAAACATCAGTATGGGCTAACGAATTTCATAACAATTTGAAATCAAACCTTCTAGTTTGATAAAGAATTAATTTGTCCCAGGTTTTCTCATTCTGATTCTGAAAAGATCCACTGTAGATGTCATCTCATTGTGTGGAAGAAAGTTGGGTCAATTTTATACCAGGAATGATTATGATCACCTACATAGTAACAGAATTCTTCATAGTGGGAGAGAGGGTCAAAAAAATTTCACCTAGATATTACAGTGGATCATCAGTCAACAAATTTTAAGTCATAGCTTCAATCTTATATAAAAACAACCTCCTAAAATGACAGAATTAAATTGCTAAAAGTTTATTGCCCATTTCAGGTGATTAGGGGAAAGAAAAACGGAAAGAAAAGTTTTAAGACTTCTCTAAGCTGCATACTATAACACACGCGTAAATGAATTCAAGCACCTTGATCCTCCAAAATCTAGTTGGCTACCACAATACTAGTAGCAAGAGGGAAATGAAAACCCTAAACCTACAAAGTTATCCCATCAAGCTTTAATAACTTTTTTACGCAGTCCGTCCATATTGCATAAAGAATTATGGGAAGAACATTATGCATCAAAAGAGTTCAATTGTAAGACGATTTCATGATTGATATGCTGACTTTTGGTCTTTGGTGCCCTGTCTTTTGACTTTTGATTTTCATTTTTGTTATAATTTCATTTGCACTTGCAGTGCAACTAACTTTACATTTCAAATGGTTGAACATTGTTGGACTTTCATCAAAAGAGTTAAATTGTAAGTTGATTTCATGATAGATATGCTGACTTTTGATCTTTGGTGCCCTATCTTTTGATTTTTGATTTTCATATTTATTATAATTGACTCCATTTGCACTGCAGTGCGACTAACTTTATATTTCAAATGGTTGAACATTGTAGGACTTGCAAGTCAACATTTGGCCTCCTAGTAGACATCCACAACTAAAGTTCATCTATGGTAGTGATAAGGTTTGCTAATGAATGAAAGCATAAAAGACTGCTTTTTGCTATATCATGAACAATATGTAATTTAAAAGATGAAAATAACTGAAACAACAGAGCTATGCCAGAGTGCAGAAAACCAGAATGTACAATAGAAAGTATTAGGGTATCCGATTTAGTACAGGGACTAATTTTCTTGTCATCTTCTCCAAACAGAACCTTGTCCAGTCCTAAATTCGTCCATAATTTCATCTCAAACTACACTTTATTGGACTCTAAGCATGATTTTAGCTCTACAAACCCAGTCATGGGTGTTGGATAAGCCAGAACCATTATGAATAAGTCTGATTGCAACCATCATGTCAGCTCAGTATATTTTGTTTTGCCACTCACCTCTAGCTATCACATTAACCGTCATGAGTTGTGAACAAGATATCAAAGACGCCATTCTTACTCCATTTTGTTTTACTCCACTGCAATGTTCCAGTGATTTCCTTGCAACGGTCGATCCAGAGCTCTCGTTGTCTTCCCACTTTCTTGAATGAATTCGATCTATCGTCTCATCAAACAACTAAAAGCATCAGCTGGTGTTAGTAGGGACAATCATCTGGCTTGGCAATCAAAAGCGCTACAAGCTCTGTAAAAGCTGCGTTGTCTTGGGACCCTTAAGCATGTGAAGCAAGTGGTTCTTTGTCACCTCTTGCCCTTGCCTTCCTTAGTCCTCTCTTTTGTTCCAATCCAGAAAAGTGGCAAAAACACAATTTCCAAATAAGCTATGAACATTGTCAAAGAAACCTAAGCCATTGTTGTCAAAACATAGTGTGACAATTGCCAGACAGAATATGCTTGTAACTGTCATCCAATTCATACCTCATGGTCAGTCACAGTCACGTAGTAGAAAAAAAAATAATGATTAGATCACAGTAAGTTTTATATTATCAATAACAGGAGGCAATGAAGCACTTTCCCCTAGTGCAGATGTACTTTTTCACTCTAGAAGAAAATTTGATGGAAGGAAGTAGGCTAGGTCGGAATTTCTTTGGACCTTGTGTAAAGGTTGGCATCAAATTAAGTTAAAAAGTAAGCTAGAGATGCCTGCCAAATGTGGTAGGAATGGCATTATTCTAGACTATTGGATGGAAAGGAACAACAAAATTTAGAAATTTGCAAGAGTATAGGTTTTATGAAACAGAATTCTTGAAAAGAGTGAATAATCTATGAATATAAATATTTGCAAAAAGAAAGAAAAGAAAAAGAGTGGTGGAAATAAACCCATCGCTTGATCCCATTCCCATGGCCACAAGGTCCACTACCCACAGGAGGAAGACTATAAGAGATGGTCTGTGCCAATTGACTTACAAACTTGAGTGCGACCCATCCGTGCACTCCTTCCCTCTCATCAACCTATTGGGGGATGATGTAAGAAAGCTGCACTTCAAAAGCAGTCCACCATGCTAAATCACGAGAGCACTTACCCATCGAAGCTAGGAAAAGTTGCAACTAGTGGTGGTGAGAAAGATGGCTCAACTAAATATTTTGACCCTAGCATGTCCTTAATTTGAATAAAGTACAGCAAACAGAACTACCAGATGACCAAGTTTAACTGATTAATATCCATATATCAAGCTTAAATCAGCGAGATAATATCATATCGAAAAGGTAGGGATAGAGAGGATTGAAGTGAATGATAACCTAAACCATTGGCAACTTGTATTGTTTATATGAAATATTTTGTAATATATGATCTAGTGAAGACTCAACGGCATGCCTATGGTGCACTTGTCATGTCAACATGCGACACCTAATTAGCATTTGTATATGGGTTTGCACACGTGTGCAACCACAACAAGAAGGGAAGATTACGTCCTCCTTCCTAGGATAGTCCATAATGTGATGTTAGGGATCCCCTAGGCATCTCCATGATGTGAATTTTGTCTTTGAACAAGTCAAGTGTCATCCAACTGAATCAATTTGAAGCAAAAACGTTCACATGAGAGTTGAAGGCAATCCTCCCCTCCTAGTGGATTCACTGGCAAGGATACATTACCACTCACACTGTTTGCTTTTGCTGTTGGAAGCCCATATGAAGCACCCGAGAAGGCCAAGGAGGCAGCCGTAAGCGGCAGAAGGCATGGTCTACCGCCGGAAACCGCACCGATGTTGGCTCCCGGTCATTGGCTGGTGCGAAGCCCCTGCAATCAGCCAAGGTGAGCATTACATGCAAGGACCACAAGAAAAATACAAACCAATCCAGGTCAATGAGAAGGGATACTTCTATGCGCCACTCATCGGCTTGAAGGCTTATTTCATTAAACGTCCGATTAGTGCGAGCTCATAGCGCGGACCTGACCGTGCATGGACATGCAGACAATTTACTGCAGATAACTCCATATGATGCAATCCCTTTTCGGCATTCCGTCGAGCACGTTCCAAGCATGGATTCGCGGACATTATGATCAGAGCATTTAAAACATCCATTTCCGACGAGAAACCGAATCTAATCGTATGAGCATGAACCCTTCTCCTCTTCATCAAATCCGGGATACCGTTACAAGACCTCAGCACGCATGAAAAAGACTATACACCAAATCAATGACCTCATCCAAAAAGCTATTTTTTCTCATACCGGCCCACCCTCACGTTCCAAGGGAAGACGTCTCTCTCGACCATTTCGTCGAACACGGACCACGCGATAAAGGAGGGTCACCTTCGAACCTGAGGAGGAGCATGCTCAAGAGTGCGTTGCCGAGGCGAATGCCAATGTGGGTGCTCGAAGAGGAGCTGTGCGAGTGGACGCGGGAGCCTTCGGACACGGCGTGGAGACATTGGATTAGATTAAAGATTAAAAAATTAATAAAATAATCCTAATAGGACCAGGACTCGTAAATCGTAATGAACCGCCAACAGAAGCTTCCGCCTCCGAATTTCTCCCTTGTTATTTTAGATGGCAAGTAGAAATATTAACAAATTTTATGACTCATGCTTTCACTGCAGTTCAAAATTTTTAAACTTGACAAATTTTGTAACAACTCAAAATTTCATCTAAAATAGTTAGTCGGAAGTTATTATTTGAATTTCTTAATTCTTTATAAATATCTAAAATCTACTCAGCAAATAATTAATGTGGGACTAAACACACGTTCGCACGAATCCTCACAAATTTAATATGCATCGCTTACATATAACATTGGCAAAATTGACTTCATAAAAAAAAAACATTGGCTCCCCTCAAAAATAAAAAAAAACATTGGCAAGCCGCAAAATTGAGAGAAATCTAAAGGCAATTCTTCTAATTTGAACAAGTAAATAGAAAATATGTGTAGCATGATAAATAAATTTTTGAAAACATCCATATAATTGTAGTTAAGCCAACTTACTTCTTAGTAAAATAAGAAAAAAAATAAAAATGAACAAAAACATAGAGTGCACTACAACCAGCGATTATCACATGTTTTCTGTTCTACGACAATGATTACTATAACATGCTTCTTGACAATTATTTAAAAAAAAAAAGGAGAAAAAGCAGAGAGAAGTTTTAATTGTTGAGCATATATCATTCAAGGATAAAACCCGAAACAAAAGGATGTAACCATTAAAGCAAACCCCAATTCACATTTCTTGGCATGCATCGCATTACTTGCAGCACAAAAAGTTTCAAGGGTTCTACTGGAAAGGCCTTTGGTAGGTCTATCATTTTAATTTTAGTTTTTATTTTTCTGTTTTTCTCTTTGCAAGAGTAACTCCCAACCTCTTGACTCTCGTTGTGGTCTGAATTGATGGTGGGCCAATTGATGTTCATCAATGGGCCGTGGCCTAAAAGGAAGTTCCAAGATGTCAAGATGGGCTGCATCCATATCTAATACTCATCATATTGAAATATCCAGCATCGTTTGTATTTTACCAGAAAGGGCTTCCGTATGTGGCTCTTAAATCCGCTATGAAATTTTATTTGGAAGAATCACGTGTCTTTTCCCTTTTTTTTTTTTTTCTCTTGCACTCTATACTTTTTTTTTTTTTTCTTCTGATTTCTTAGGCTACACCCACATCCAAAGTGTGTGAGTTCCTCTTGTACCAAAAAAAAAAAACAAAAAAGTACAGCCCGGATTGAAAGTTGAAACTTCCACCAAGGACAAATTTGGTTCCTCGATATATTTTATATGCTATACTTCTTTTATTGGGTATATGTTTTTTAACAGATGAAAAATTTGAAATCACAAAAAGGAATGCTAAAAGAAGCTTTAATTGGACTTGATAATTTGACAGTGATACGGTGATAGAAGATAAAATGTATTCAGCTTGCATTTGTAGCTCTTATGGACTTCAATTAATCTAACAAGTAATATACAATTTACACACACACTGACATCTGACAAATTCATCACTTTAGCTTCTCACAAGTTGAGCTTACGGCGGCAGGTCATCCAACAAGGTAAGCAGATTACAAAAAAAAAAAGAAAAGAAAAATGAAATGAAAAAGAATAAAAAATGCAAAAGCAGATTTCAGCTATTGACATTCCACCAATATAAGTTGCATGAAATCAGTTCCATTGACATCTCTAAATGACAATTTGACACTATGTTAGGAAGTCAGAAAACAAGACAAATCTAATAGAGAACTAGTAATTTCCGTTCCTCCATACTCGGCAGGGCATTGAAGAAACAAACTTTCCCTCCTCTATGTCGTATTTTTTTTCTTGACTCTGATAACAGTGCTCATACGAGATTAGTGTGAGCAGTCGATGTACCAAAAAAATTTTTTTTGCAAACCAACCAAAGGCTTGGATCCAGGCCTCATAGCTAAACTATCTAAAATTCATCATCAGCCGCAAGCCACAAGCCACATCTATAGTTCTGTCATCTAGTAGGTTGAACAGATAGAGAACTTACCTAGCAATTACGAAATTTGGAACATTAAGTCAGGTTCTTGCGGACTAGGGTCTATTTTGATCCTATAAAATTATATACTCTTCCTACATAAATCATAGAGCAAACTCGGTTTGATGGTCAACCAATTCCGATGTTCATTCATTCGACCTCTTCGAGGGCAATTTCATAAAAACATGCGTGTATTTCTTTGATAAACATACCTATACTTTTGAGAAGATACAGACATACCAATCTTAGTTAAATATGACCACGTTATATTAGTATAACATAATTTCATTATTAGTTTGTACAAATAATTAGAAAATATTTAATCAAATTGGGATCACGGCCATTCATTACCTACATTCGTGTGTATTGCATGTACCAACAATCTATTCAATACGTTATTTTGGGATTTCGCCAGTAAGATTGAGAGCTCGCCAGAGGGGAATCTGAAAAAGGATGGAATATTTTGGGTCCATACCATTGGGCCACACTCGTTGGCCCAACACTGATCCAGTCTGGAACCAGTTCATGTTAAACTCGAATCAAACCCCACCCAACTTTCATAAAAACAAAATAAAATAAAAATAAAAGTAAATCCAAAATAATAATAAACTGCATTCCTTTGATTCATAGGAAGAGAATGGGAAAAAAGTATGGCCAATAGAAAAATATAGAAATATCTCATAGTTAGAATTTTCAAAAAATAGAGATGAAAATGTATCTTTTTTTATAAAAAGAAGATTTCTTTGTGACTGAAAATTAGATTTTTTATTCTAAAAATAAGTTTTTAGATAAAGTAGTATAAATTCTTTCTACTAATTAAGACTATAATAAATATTATATATATATATTTTAAAAATAAATACTGAACCAAATATTATTTTTTTCATGATCAATAAAATATACAAAAAAATTATTTTTAAGGATAATAAATCCGACTTGTTTGTTTTCTGGAAAAGTTTCTGAATATATTTCTAAATCATTTTCTTTATTAAATAATTTCACTCCAAAATGGCCTACCTAAAACTAAAAGCCTATTTTTAAATGCCTTCGGTCCCCGCACTACGGTGAGTACGAGATAATTCTCATCTTTCCATCCCTTCACCGAGGCACTTCGAAAGGGCGATGGTGAATGCACCATCGGTGACTCGACTCCACGCATGAGCGTAGGCGGCGGACCCGGTACGCAGCAGCGGTTACGGAGCATCCAAGGGCGGTGACTTCTATCAGTTATCAACCCAAAACCAAAATATACAGTATTGAACAAAGAATAAACCAAGGAAAAATGAGGAGGCCGGGTTTCCTCGCACTTGTTCTCGTCTCAGCCCTTGTCTTCCTCTCCTTCTCTCAAGGTATACTGTCATTTTTTGTTCGCTCTAATGGTTGGTCATTATTGCAGGTGACATAGCTCTGGTTTCTTTTTGTTGGGCATGTAGGATATGGGAGAAGGATTAGTGTGATGAGGCATTCTCCTGAGCCTTTAGTACATCAGGTTTGGATGTTTTCTGTATTCTTTTATTTCCTCTCAACCTTAGTTCATGATTTTTGTTATTTTTTAGCCTTCTGATAGTTATTTTTTAATCTGTTTTGGTGGGTGTTTCAGGAAAATTCAGGGATAGAGAGGGAGATGATGGAGATGGAGATGGATTATAGAGAGCCAGGAGCCAACACTAACCCAAGGACCGGGGCACTTCTCAACTCTCCAACTTCACCTCCTGTTCCCTAAGCTTCAGGATTCCCTTTCAGGCTTTCAGGAAGAAATGATTAGTGTAAATAAGGATGAGCAGTGGGTTTCTTTTCTTAGATTACCTCCTTTTTACCAATAAAAATGAAAGGAGTGAGGTAATTTTTTTTAAGCCTGAGTTTTGCTTCTTTTCAACAAATATGTGCTTTTCATGGAGATATATCTAGTCTCTAGGCCTTGTTTGTATATCATCTGCCTGTATATGCGCCTTAAGCAAACTACGGTCATTTAAATATCTTCATCTTTTCCTAGTATAAAAATGTTGCTTGCCTTTTTTATCATTAATTAGCAGTTCTGATAATAATTCAAGAATATTTTTGTCCAATATCATGTTGGTTTCCTCGACTATGCAGCTTAAATTATTTGTCGCTAATGCAGCTTTAAGTGGTACTTATTCATTTTTTTTAATACAGTTAAAGTATCAACATAACACTTGTTATTACAATTCAACATTTAGGTTCCCTCTAAGCCTTCCAGTTTCCTATGTACCACAACGCAAGCTGAGATCAAGTTGCGTACTAGATTATAAAACGGTAGATGAAAATGATTTTGGATGTAAAGATTCAATGCTAAATCGTCCACGGTTTTCTCTGTTAACCAGTGGGCTTGAAGGTTTCAGAATATTTACGTTTTGAAAAATGCAGGCAAAATTTGTGGGGATTATAATCTAAAATATACGACCATTTCGGAAATAAGAAAAACTAGAGGAGGTGCCGGGTTTGTGATTAGAGACCCTGATTTTCGTCTCATTACTGCTGGCGGAAGCCAGATCTGTGACACCACTATCCCTTGAGCCGAGTTGAGGGCGGCTTATCAACTATGCAAGACTTTGCTTGCAGACGGATCTCATCCATCTGAGGGATGACTCGGCTACTATAATTGAATAGATCTGAAGGTAGACCGCAGCTGCAGACGGACACCCCTACCCTAGAACATTTGGTAGTGTGTGAGGGATTGTATTACTTTCCAGGCGAGTCACTTTTTCTGTCGCAAGGCTAATAGAGCTGCAGATTTGGTTGCATCATTTATTGCCGAGCACTCCGCTAAAGTGTTATGGACTAGTGATGTGATCTTGCCACCCTCTTTTAAAATAATTTGTTTTTTTGACTTCGTACTCATATTAGATTTGTGTTATTCGCCTATCCTATCAAAAAGAAAAAAAGTGGAGACCTAATCTACAGTTCCCACTAGAGGAAGAAATTGGGAGGGGATTCCAGAATGAACAAAAAGGATAGGTATTGCAACTGTGCATTTTAATGGTGAGGGGAAGAATGAATGGAAAAGATTGTGACGGATCTACATTTCTCTCGTCCCTTGGCTCAATCTACATCAAGTTGAACTGTAACTTGCCAGAACAAAATGTTAATGTACACCTGGGAATTTTCAATTGTTTGACAAGAGTTGCACATGTTTTTTAGAATTTAGAGTATGACCAATGAAGCAAAAGCCTCTACAAGAAATACAAATCTGGTCAAATTTACAAAATGCTTCGTCCTATAATGATCACCTTTGAAATACCATCAATATGACTTATCTCTGATGGTCATTTAATTTTGTTGACTGCCAAAGGTCCAAAAGGCAAAGGATTCGTCATGAAATAACATCATCTATAGTTTGATGGCTTGCTGTAAATTTCATAGTATATTCAGAAATTTATGACTTGAACAGAGATAAGTGGAAGCTGCATCAGATGTGCAAGAAGAAAAAAAGTGGATATCATGGATAAAATTGCTTATTGAACATAGAAAGTAGAAGAAAAAAATGATTATCGTCTTGATAATGCCGCATGACCTCAGATAGGAGAGCCAAATTTTCTTGAAGCAAAAAAGGCATCGATAAGGCGTGAAGGACTACATACCAATAAAGATTGAGCAGTGGTCTGACCCAATACGAAATAGGTGACGCACGTGGTAGTCTAGAAAATACTGGATTTACTCTACCATGGCAAAGGCCCTGTCAATCCTCTCCTAAACTCTCGCTCAGTCCTGGCAGTTGTACACCAAGTGAACCTTGGCTGCAAGGACCTTGGATAGGCCATTTGATCCTGCTTTACCGCTAGTGTCGCTCCGAAGAATAGGCTCCTATCTGATGGAACCAAGCGTTTGCGCCACAATTTCTGGTTTGAGGGTTTGCCGGAACCCATACAGAAAACGGTACAAGACGCCACCATTATAGGTCGGCAGGGCTCTGCTCAGACATATTTATGTGATACTACCTCAGTCTTCATGGCATGCTGACACCTTGACATATTAAGGTCACATGTTCTAGTTGGGTTTTGGTTGCATCTTTGGTGGTGCGAAAGGATGATTGATCTTCTTTCGCTGCATCAACCATTGAATCGGACTTTGCACAGCTCTTAAAGCACTCCAATGACTTCTTTCTATCCATTGAATCGGACTTTCCGTTTGAGTGATTCTCACTCGCATCTCTCTTCTCCTTTGAGGCCAAATCGACCTAATATGATCCTGCTGGAAGATATTACAAAAAAATCTCAAGCGCGTGGAATGCAACCGTAATATATGTTTTCCTGGCATTTCCATTGGACGAATCAAGCCAAGGATTTCCATAACCATGATATCGTCTATTTTCATGGGCGACGGAGACCGAGATATATAAAAAGGCCCAAGATCTTCAAGAAACCTCAGCCGATATTTTCCAAATTCTGGGTGAAAACTTTTTCCATCCAAGTTGGCACATCAGATGCATACGTTGAGGTAATAAAAAACCTTCTAAAATCTGGCTTTTAAGTTCCCAGACTTATCTCCGCCACAAAGCCAACCCCAAATAGTTTAGATTTTAGACAAGGCTTAATAGTTGTGATTATGTCTAAGTTTATCATGATCCATGCAGTGCAGTGGGCTGCCGAGTTGCATGCATGGTGCCAGCAGTATCAGCAACACAATTACAATGCCATTGATCCATGTTATCAAGTATATGAATCTCTCTGTGGTGCTTCTCCACAATCACCCTTTCATCATCCAAAAGCAGTTCCGTAATAGCAAGGTTATGGTCATCAATTTTTGTGACTGGCTAGCTATATCAACCAGTTTGGGTTGAAATAATTAATTGGCTCGATACTAGAGAAGCAAGGGACAAATGATAGAAAAGAAAAGTGAACGTTGGCAACCAAGCATGAACTGGGGTCAGGCAGCAGGAACCTGATCTGACAAACTATATCATGAACTGGGCCTGGTTGGTGGGCGTACATCATCCCATGATGATGTCGTGTGAGAAGGGAGTGTGTCATGCATGAGCCCACAGCACACGCATAAGATCCCAAGCCCTGGCCATTCATTGAGTATGGAGCAGAAGTTGCAGGGCTTCCATACCTAGCCATATGGGAAGGGAGGGAGGAAAGCATGACACAACCTGCCATGACTCCCTTGTTGCTGGTGAGCAGCAATAACAGTTGCACACCTTAGCCATTAATGCCTGTCAAATTTTTGCTGAAAGAGGAGGAAAGAATCTGTTTCTATGTGGAAGTATGAGCTCTGCTGCTGACCCACGACGGATGAAGCCATGAAGGCTGGTTGGATTCTCCCACAGCCCCATACTTGGGGAACTATTCTTATTCCCACAAAGAGACAGCTACATAGCCACATGGACTCCAAACCAAGGTGACCATTATTCCTCTTTTTCACGTCACTAAACTTCTTTTTTTCTCTCTCTCTTGTGTTTCCACACACTTAAAACTTCTGAGTTTGTAGTAGACATGGACATACAAGTGCAAGTTAAACTTAGGTCTGCACCTATACATGCATGCTATGAAAGACGGGGTTTAGTCAGACATCACTCAGATGCAGATTATAGGGAACAACTGTGGAGCAACATATGTGGAGTCACCCATAAAATTAGCTCGACTTGTTTTATATCAAATTTTATCTTTTGAATCGGGAGGTTTGGATTTGTAATTAAGAAACAAGTAATTACACTAGTATTAATTTGTCAGTGTACGTTTATGGAAATGATGAGTCCCATGATTTGTGCGAATTGATTAAAACAAAGGGAAATTCTATCCTTAAAACATAGAATGGTTTCAAAACTTGCAAGTTGAATTGGTCTGGTTGGATTTTAGCTAAACATGTTGATAATTAGCATGAATATTCAGTTCTGGAGAAGAAGAAAAAGAAAAGAACACATGAAACAGGTTTATTGTGACTCAGTCACTCATGGCCCAATTGCTGAGTTTCTTTTAGAGAACAGATTCCCTAATTCTATAGGTTCAACATAAAAAATCTTGGGCATGTAATATTTACCTCAAATTTAAAATTTGTTTCTAGTTAATAAGCAAATAAGTTCATTTCTCTCCTTCCGAAGGTATACCTAAAAGCTCAATGCTTCCTATATTTAGTTGATGCATGTGATCTTCTTAGGGCTATGTAAGGACCTGAAATTTGGGCCCATTCTTGGGCCCAATGAACTGAAGTCGGCAATCGATGCCGACTTCAGTCTGTTCATCGTGGTCTTCCCACGATGAACACGCCGGCCGAACGGCCAGCGTGATCTCCTCACACCACCCCCCACCTCTTCCCTCTTCCCTCTTCCCTCTTCCCCTCTTCCCTCTCCCTCTCTATCTCTCTCTCTCCCTCTCTTTCTCTCTTCCCTGAGAGCCCACCCCTCAAAAAATTGGGTTTTTCCCTTCCTTCATCTTCTTCCCCTTCCTTGAGAGCAGTTGCCGCTGCCGTCGCCGGAGCCCCGTCACCGCCGGAGCCGCGGGGGATTCATCCGCTGACGACCGGAGGTGAGGAAGATATTTTTTTTGTTATCACTTTTTATGAATTTAAGGGGGAAAATGAGGGATATCAACCGGTTTTATCTTCCCCTGTTTCTGAAGATTTTTTTTTGTGAAGTTGGCCGGCCGACGGTGGGTGGCCGGCCGGGGTCAATCCGGCCGAAATGGGTTCGGCCGGAGGTGGGTGAACGGGGGCCGGGCTTCCAGCCCCGGTCTCCCTCTCTTTCCTCCCTTTCTTCCTCTCTTTCTTCTCTTCTTCTTCCTCCGCTCGGCTTGTGACAGTGGGATGGCCGACGGCGGCGGGCCGAGCGCCGCCGTCGAGGGCCACAGTCGGCCGTCGAGGGCCGACCGGAGCCACCAGCCACCCCCCCTTCTTTCTTTCTTCTTCTTCTTCTCCTTCTTCTTCCTCTTCTCCTTCTTTTTCTTCTTCTTCTTCTTCTTCTTCTTCCGGCTGGGTGTTTTTCCTTGCATTGATTTCCGTGCCTGATTTGTGAACCAGATCTTGGACCGGGTTCAAACTGTGAACCGGTTTCACCTATGCTGTGAATAGGGTTTGATCCGAGTTGGAGTAAATGGGTTCTGATTAGGGTCTGAATCTGAGTCAAGAATTTGAGTTGGAGAATCTGTGTTGGGCTGAGTTGAACCTAATTGGATCTGTGGGCTGGTTTGGTATGGGCCTGAGATCTGATCTGGACCTGAATCTGGTTTAGTTCAATTGGGCCTAATCTGTTTGGGCCACAATTGACTTGGGTTTAAAGGATCCTGATTTTAGGGTCTATGTTTGATCTTAGGGGCCCATTCTTAGATCCATGAACTTAGAAATTTAAGGGATTGGGAATAGTTTAAATTATGTTTCTTAGTTAATTAAATAATTAATGTTTGTGTTTTAATCAGGGGTTCGTGATATCAGTGGCAGGGATTTTTAAGCGAACCCAGGTAGGTAACCTTGCTTAAAGTATGATTTACATGTACTATGCATATGTGTGATTATTTCCAGCATATTGATATGTTTTATATTCTTGGCAGTATTATCATTTAGAAGCATGTTTTTGACTGTAAATCGATCATCTAAAAATCTATTATGCATATATATTGGTTTTGAAAACTTATGTTTATATTAAGTTTGATTGTTGGAATTTGTGGATGTGATTTTGGAGACCGCGTGACTATTGTCTAGGATTCCCGCCAATGGGGTGGAAACGTTGGCCCTGTCGACTTGTATGAGGAGCTAGTTCCGGCACTATGGGGTGTTTTGGCTCTGCGGAGCATGCTCTGAGGAGCAGAGATTGGGGCACCCTGGGGTGCAGCACTGCGGTGCAGGGCTCCATTTGGAGCAGAGTGTTGACACTTCGGTGTGACCATGCCACTGGGTGATGTGGCCGTAGTCATGCGGTTGAGTTATTTTGAGTCTCGGATTGAGTTTACAGATTATTGTGTGGATTTTTGGATTTATGTGTTTAGCTGCTTTTATATGCATTATGACATGTTATATGACGACTTTATTGCATGATGTCGCCTACTGAGCTGTTAGCTCACCCTACTATTTACATTTTTGCAGGTGATGATATATGATTATGGGAATTACGGGACAGAGTGATCATGATGTAGTTAGCTAGTGGATATAGACTTTCTCTTTTGACTTATGTATATATGGACATTTGAATTGAAAGCTGGAATTTATCTTTAATTAGTTATTGATGGTTGATTAGATTTATCTGCCTTGCGTGCCTGCGGGGTCCGCCCTGCAGGTGCGCGGCGTCTGCTCGCGCCCTGGGCCCCGGGTTCGGGGCGTGATAGGCTATCAATCCCTTTCCTGCCCTATAACATACCTTCTACATTTAAGTGAGAGCTTGAATTATCCAGATTAAACTTCACCTATAGTACTCTCATCCCCAAAAAAGAAGGCTTACTCACTGTGAGAGATCTTTGACCTATTAGCCTACTTAACAGCCTTTATAAGATCATCTCAAAAATACTATCTGAACGACTAACTAAGTTTCTCCCTCTCCTTATGGATGAGTCCTAGTCAGCTTTGGTCAAGGGTGGATCAATCATTGAAAACTTTTTGAGTGCCCATGAGATGATTGCATACTGTAGAAGAACCGAACTGAAAGGGATCTTATGCAAGCTGGACTTTGAGAAGGCATTCGACAAGATTAATCGTTTTTGCAGTGTCACAAGCCAGAGGTTTCCCCCCAAAGTGGGTCGCATGGATCCAACTCCTCCTCTCTTCTGCTTCTGCTGCCCACGTAGTGGATGGAAGACTTGGTAGATGGATCAAATGCCGGTAAGGCCTTAGATAGGGTGATCCGCTCTCACCACCTTTGTTCATAATGTCAACTGTTGTTCTCGCTAAATTGCTTAAGCAAGCTAGGGCTTTAGGGCTCATCGAAGGGATTGGTACAAACCAAGATTTCTTCGATATCAGATGTCTTCTCTTTGTAGATGATATATATAGGGACCCGTGTGGACGTGTACGTTTAGTCCCATATCGGTTATTCGTCGAGGAGATTTTGGATATTTATACAGGATCAAAGAATTCAAATAATACCTTTCGGCTAGCCTTTTTGGGCGAAATTCTATATTGTGACAAATGGTATCAAAGTGAACTCGACCCATAGCCTATGTGGACTAGGGGATACTACAACTGGGTTCATGGAGGTTGACCACATGCCTATCGTGGTGTTTGTGATTAGATTTAAATGGATGTGAACCCTTAGCCTAACGAGAACGTTAAGACTTGAACAAGGGGAATATGTGAGGATCCATGCGGACGTATGTTTAGTCTCACATCGGTTATTCACCGAGAAAATCTTGGGTACTTATACAAGATCAAGGAAACCAAATAAAATCTTCCGGCTAGCCTTTTTGGGTGAGGTCCTAGGTTGTGACAACACATTTCTCTTTTGTGCTAGCAAAACTAAAAGTATTGTGGCTGCCGAAGCAATTTTGTTTGCATCTGAAGGTGCTTCAGTATTGAGAATCAACTTTCACAAGAGCTCCTTAATCTGCATGAACATTGATGAGGGAGAAGCTACCAGGTTTGCATCCATGATGAATTGCAAGAAAGGTTCTCTACGATTCACCTACTTAGGCATCCCGCTTTGTGAACAAGAAGATACCAAAACAATGTTGGATGCCGTTGCTTGAAAAGATTAACTCAAGATTGGCAACTTGGAAAGGCAAGCTGCTCTCCAGGTGAGGTAGACTCACCCTAATTAACTCGGTACTTACTGCTTTACCCTCTTACTTTATGTCAGTTTTTAAGCTTCCAAAATGGGTGTTGAAAACAATTGATCAGATGCGACGAGCATTGTTATGGAAAGGAAGGGACACTATTGGGACACTGTGTGCAGGTCCGAGGAGCAGGGAGGATAATTGGGCATCAAGAACCTTGACCAGATGAATCTTGCATTACTTGCAAAAAGAGCTTGGAAGTATGCGCTTGGGTTTGAGACCTCCTGGTGGGAGCAAATCAGAAGTGCCTATTATATTAGGAGAAGGTTTGGGATGAGAATTAAAAAATACTACAAGAAGTTCTCTTCTATTTGGAAAGACGTCAGTAAGCATCTTGGCGCCTTATGGAATTGTTTATCCTTCAATTGGGGAATGGGCGTGACATCCGCTTTTGGGAGGATATCTGGGTAGGTCAAGTGCCACTTGCTTCGTTCTTTGATGACCTTTTCTCCAAAGCCTTGAAGCAGAAATGTTCAGTTATCTCTCAGTGGTTTTGGAGGTTCCTTACTTGGGATATTAAACTAAGAGGCCTATTATCTAGGGTGCAAGCGGAGCATTTGGAGGCCCTTCTGGATGTTCTTTCCCATGTCAGACCTTCGAGGGTTGCCGGTATACCGTATACCCACTTGGAAGCTCACTCAGAATGGTGTCTTTTCAGTTGATTTCTATTATAAGTTTATCAACAATGGCGGTCTCATTTGCCCATATAATAAAGTCAACTGGAAGGCTGCCATCCCAGAAAAGGTTAAGCTATTTCCGTGGCTTGACTTGCATGACAAACTCCACAATGGGGAGTTGTTGGCTAAGAAAGGTTGGCAAATAAGTCAAGGTTGTGTTCTTTGTGGCTTATTTATGTACCAAATGCCCCTTTGCTCGTAGTTTGTGGAATGCCATCAAAATTCAATTAAGACTGACAGGGTGGCCTTCAAACATGCATGATCTTTGGATTGGTTGGAGGCGAAGGATATTTTGGCCTTCTATGAGGAAGGTGCATGGGAGACCGACTTTGTGCAGCTCTATGTTGAAAAATCTGTAAGGAAAGAAACGCAAGAATCTTTCACCAAGAAGACCCCCTCGGTTTATACAACCCTTTAAAAAGCATTGCATACCTTTTATAATAGCCAGCACTTGTGTTCTAATAAAAAAAAAAATTGTCATGAGAGGCTATGGAACAGCCTTGTGACCTTGACGCACAACCCGACTGGCTAAAGTTTGCTAGCATCTTCTTATATCCTTTCTTTCTATTGTTCATAACCACCTCCTGTGCATAACTTCTTCTATAAATAAATAGGGGGAAGTTTCTTGCTACCTCCACTTTCTTTTCAAAAAAAACATACATGTAAACCTTAATATGTTTCTTTACAAAACTAAATTCATTTGCTTCTCATGGTTAACAAACAAATACGCATGGGAACAAACAACTTAGAAGTGGGGATATCCTTTGCTTATTCCATTTTCAGGCTGGACAATATTATCACCAAGGTTTATCAAGTACTATACATGCTAAGATATTAACACCTGCTACTATGCCGTTAATGTTTCATATTTTTGTTTGGTTGTAGTCGCAATCATCGTCGTTGTGATTACATTACTTCAAATTTCTCCAAGCATTTGCAAGCTCCTGTTGGATAATTCTTTTTCCCTGGTGCATTTTCTCCTCTTGGTAAGGTTTTCCCCTGTTTCTCGACAACCCACAAGAGAATGATGGCTAAGGGGTCATACTTTCTCCTGTCATCCATTATAAATTTAGATTCTTGTTGGGGTTTTAATGGTGCAAAGCATCAAAATCCTTTATTGGAAAATATGAAGTCTAATTAAAGCACTATTTGCTAAAAATCATATAGGTAAGGTCGCTTGATGGGGTTGGCTCGCTTGAAGTTATGGACGCTGGTGATCATCATCAACGTTGCCTTTGGTTGCAAGATATGGTGGTGGTGATGAGAGAGTAGTGAAGCCATCTAGAACTTAGGAAAGAGAAGAAGAGAGTAAGACGGGGGTCGCTCGATGGGATGGCGACACCGGTAGTCGGCTTGGTAACCATTGGTGGCGATGGCCTGGGCGAAAGCTTTCTAGAGATTGGGAAGAAGAAAGGATGAGAGGAAGCACGGGTCATGCTCAAAGGCTGTACTTGCCGCGGTGGTGATGCAATCGGGGGCAGAGGCGGCCCGTGAGATAGAGCTTGCGTAAGGTGGTGGCTGGATGTACGACATGGGTGGGAGAAGAAGAGGGGAAAAGCCCACGTAAATTTTTTTTGGGAAACTTGCTCAGCGGTCCATTTATTGACCGAACTTTAACATTAAATCCCTGTTGACCGGTTGTTTAACAACCGGTCCATATATATTTTAACATTGCTTTATGGGACAAAAATGCCCCCGCCTCTCCCATTCCCACCGAAGAAGGAGAAGAAAAAGGCAGCCGCCGGCCACGGCCCACCCCCTCCCGCGCCTGCCGCCGGCCACAGCCCGCCCCCTCCCGCACCCGCTGCCCCCTTCCGCGCTGCCGGAAATACCTCCGCCCCCACGGTGGGGAGGTGCCAAAGAAGAGGAGCCGCTGCCCCCCCCCCGGTGGCCCCATCATGCGGCCGCCACCGTCCGACCCCCTTCCGTAGCTGCCGGCCTCGCGAGAGGAGAAGGAAGAAGAAAGAAGGAGAAGGGAAGAAGAGAAGAAAAAAAAAGAAAAAGAAAAGAAAAAAAAGAAAATGAAAGAAAAAGAAGAAAATAAAATAAAATAAAAATAAAAATAAAGTTAACTGTGTTCCTAGACAAGTTAACTGTGTTCACAGACAACTTAACTGTGTTCACAGACCTGGAGTCGACCCCTTAACAGCACGAGTCGACCCCTGCTCACCTGGAGTCGACTCTCAGGCTTTCCTAGACAAGTTAACTGTGTTCACAAACAAGTTAACTGTGTTCCTAGACAAGTTAACTGTGTTCCTAGACAACTTAACTGTGTTTCCAGACAAGTTAACTGTGTTCCTAGACAACTTAACTGTGTTCCTAGACAACTTAACTGTGTTCCCAGACAAGTTAACTGTGTTCCCAAACAACTTAACTGTATTCCTAGACAACTGTGTTCCTAGACAAATTAACTGTGTTCCTAGACAAGTTAACTGTGTTCCCAAACAACTTAACTGTATTCTTAGATAATTGTGTTCCTAAACAACTTAACTGTGTTCACAGACAACTTAACTGTGTTCCTAGATAACTGTGTTCCTAGACAAGTTAACTGTGTTCCCAAACAATTTAACTGTGTTCCTAAACAACTGTGTTCCTAGACAAGTTAACTGTGTTCCTAGACAACTTAACTGTGTTCCCAGACAAGTTAACTGTGTTCCCAAACAACTTAACTGTGTTCCCAAACAACTTAACTGTGTTCCTAGACAACTGTGTTCCTAGACAAATTAACTGTGTTCCTAGACAAGTTAACTGTGTTCCCAAACAACTTAACTGTATTCTTAGATAACTGTGTTCCTAAACAACTTAATTGTGTTCACAGACAACTTAACTGTGTTCCTAGACAACTGTGTTTCTAGACAAGTTAACTGTGTTCCTAGACAAGTTAACTGTGTTCCCAAACAATTTAACTGTGTTCCTAAACAACTGTGTTCCTAGACAAGTTAACTGTGTTCCTAGACAAATTAACTGTGTTCCCAGACAAGTTAACTGTGTTCCCAGACAAGTTAACTGTGTTCCCAAACAACTTAACTGTGTTCCCAAACAACTTAACTGTGTTCCTAGACAACTGTGTTCCTAGACAAATTAACTGTGTTCCTAGACAAGTTAACTGTGTTCCCAAACAACTTAACTGTATTCTTAGATAACTGTGTTCCTAAACAACTTAACTGTGTTCACAGACAACTTAACTGTGTTCCTAGACAACTGTGTTCCTAGACAAGTTAACTGTGTTCCCAAACAATTTAACTGTGTTCCTAAACAACTGTGTTCCTAGACAAGTTAACTGTGTTCCCAAACAACTTAACTGTATTCTTAGATAACTGTGTTCCTAAACAACTTAACTGTGTTCACAGATAACTTAACTGTGTTCCTAGACAACTGTGTTCCTAGACAAGTTAACTGTGTTCCTAGACAAGTTAACTGTGTTCCCAAACAATTTAACTGTGTTCCCAAACAACTGTGTTCCTAGACAAATTAACTGTGTTCCTAGACAACTTAACTGTGTTTCCAGACAAGTTAACTATGTTCCCAAACAATTTAACTGTGTTCCTAAACAACTGTGTTCCTAGACAAATTAACTGTGTTCCTAGACAACTTAACTGTGTTTCCAGACAAGTTAACTGTGTTCCCAAACAACTTAACTGTGTTCCTAAACAACTGTGTTCCTAGACAACTTAACTGTGTTCACAGACAACTTAACTGTGTTCCTAGACAAGTTAACTGTGTTCCTAAACAAGTTAACTGTATTCACAGACAACTTAACTGTGTTCACAGACCTGGGGTCGACCCCTGCTCACATGGAATCGACTCTCTCAGGCTTTCCAGAGAGCTGTTTTTCTGCCTGATTTCAGGGGTCGACTCCAGCTCTTTAGGGGTCGACCCCAGGTCTTCAGGGGTCGACCCCAGCTCGACCCCAGGTCTTCAGGGGTCGACCCCAGCTCAGCATAAGTCTACAATAATTTTCTAATAACACTTAACTGTGTGCACAGTCGAAATAACTGTGTTCTGGGGTAGAATAAGTGTGTTCCGGGATGATTTAAATATGTTCCAAGCTTATTTAACCGTGTGTCATGTTAGATTAAGTGTGTTCCAAACTTATTTAATTGTTCCAAGCTTATTTAACTTTATTTTTATGTTTTCCTTTTTTTTCTTCTTTTTTTTTCTTTTTTTTTTTCTCTTCTTCTTTCTTCTTTTTTCTCCTTTCGCGAGCTGGCGGCACACAGTTAAGTTGTCTGCGAACACAGTTAACAGGACTGTGCACACAGTTAAGTGTTCTTAGAAAATTATTGTAGAAGTGAGCGAGTCGACCCAAGATTCTCACGAGTCGACCCCAGCAGAGCAGGAGTCGACCCCAGTTCAAACTTTTTCTTTTCTTTTTCTTTTTTTTCTTCTCTTCTTCCCTTCTTCTTCTTTCTTCTCTTCCCGCGAGGCCGGCGGTGCCGGAAAGGGGCTGGGCCACGGCGGACGCTGGAGGAGGGCGGGCCGTGGCCGGCGACAGCCGCAGGACGCGGGACGGCGCCCTTCTTCCTCTTCTTCGGCACCTTCCCACCATGGGGGCAGGGGCGGAGGCATTCCCGGCGGCGCGGCCGCGGGAGGGGGCTCGGGAGGAGGCGAGCCGGGCCGGCGGCGACCGCGGGAGGGGGCAGGCCGCGGTCGGCAGCAGCCGCGGCTGGGAGATTACAGTTTGGAAAGTCTCTGAAATTCTTCTTCTTCGGAAGGATGGGAGATCATGAGGGAAGGGGCATTTTCGGTATCTTATTTCAAAATAAAAGGGGCTCAGGGACCGGGAATTACAGTTTGGAAAGTTTCTGGACCGGTTGTTTTAGATTTAATTAACAAGGACTTTTTGTTACAGTGGAGTCTTTAGAGGGATGGGAAAGTCAATTACCCAATTTTTTTTTGGCCCATCACGAGCCATGCATCAAGATTCTAAAAATCACGGACACGGTGTTTTATAGAGAGCCCCCTCTACAATGCATCATAAAGGGCTCCCAATACAATTTTTATTCCAGTTCACAGCATTATCTACCTTCATATAACTCTTATAAAATCTAAACAGTATAAAAATCCAAATGGTAATAAATGATAGCATCGATATGTCTTCAACTTTGTTTTTTCAAGCAGTAACATCCTAAATTTGATGAATTGCATCTCAAACTATTAGCAATCAGCTCTTAAACCTAAAGTTTATAACTTAGAAGTCTTACTAGCTCAACTAAAATAGTTATAGTTGCCGTGCCGTGCATAATGTTCTATAACAGATAAATCGGTATCGAGCTGAGACCCAGGATGTGTCAAATCCTGATACATGGACATAAATATGCCAACGTACCTTGTGTATCCTAATCATTTTCAGTACGTACTCTATTGTTCAACCACTGATGAGGTAGTATCAACCATTTTCTCAAAATTGTGGAAGGGCAGCGAAAACTCTTTTTTTCTGAAAAATATTATTAGTGAGATTTTGTGTTTCTATTGTTGTAGGCCTCTTCCAATTTGTTCCAACCTGGGGACGGTTCCTTGTCATTGGTAATTCTTTTACTATGTCTAAAGAAGCCTTTGACATAAAATAAAAACCTCTTCACTCAAATTGTTATGAATTTTTTGTTAATACTTATTATGATAGTTGATGAACTTGCGGAACCAACTTATTCCTTTCCTCCTCCTCAGTTTTCACTCAACCTTAGGAGGTTTTTACTGCTGAACTAATTACAAAATATTAGCATCTCTGCAGTCAATACTTGGTACACCCTGCTTCGGGGATAGATGTCTTTTATCAAATTATGAAGAGAACATCAAACTCTATTCACATAAAATGGTCACAATTCCCTAGATGTCAGAAGAAACATCACGTATGTCACCTTACATTGTGTTCTATGTATCTTGTAATTGAGTTTAGCGAGTCTCTTCTTCTAACTAAATGAGTGAGAGAGAGAGAGAGAGAGAGAGAGAGAGAGAGAGAGAGAATGTAGAAGGGTAACTCTGTAATCTACCAGACCATTTGTTGTTCTTTTCATATGAAAAGGTTAGGTTTCGACCAGGTGACAAAGTTACATAGAACTGGAGCTATGGGAATATTTCCCATGTTCCTTTTGCCACCCACCTCAACCTCAATGCTCGCACTTACCCATTATGGCTTCTGGGGCTCTAACCACCATGCACCGCTAAAAAAACCAATCCTCCTCTTCTTGGGCCTGGTCTTAATTTCCGTCCCTTCATGTTGCTCCTACTCCAAGGAAATCTATGAACGGTGGTGAGATGGTCGCTTCAAAGTGGCTGCTCTCTCTGTTCTCCTCGGATGATGATGACTCAATAGCTGAGACACGGGATGCAGCCATGGCTGTGGAAGCTGAATAGTGTGATGCATGGCTTGACTGTTGCACTGCCACCATAAAAGGAGGGTGGTGGTTAAAACATATGGAGTCATCCCTTGGCCAATCCCAGGAGCTGCTGCTATGGAAATTGGCCTTGTCATGACCCTCCTTACCTGCAGCCATATCAAGCATACATTGAAGTTGTGCAAATAGAGGAAAAGAGGACCTATTCAACTTTCACATAGTTAAAGAATAAGTTCTCCTTGTTGGTTTGGACTTTGGTATGGAATTAGACCAGTTTTATCATGGTTTTTGATATGGAGAGACTATTCTCGTACTTTTTTTTGCCCCTTCTTGTTTCTTTTTATAGTAATTTTCTACACATGTTAACCCTGCTGCTGAAAAGAAATGTGACTTCTTGATCTTGTGGACGCTGAAGTACAGCTTCTGTAGAAGTTTGCCTTGCTTTGCCTTGCTTGAATTCCTGGTGGGTTCTAGCTTTGTTCCACACTTCCCATTTCACGCAAGCTTTAATGGGAGCTGGGTCATGGAAGAGGAAAATATGTACTGAACTAGTTGTCCAGATCATTAAAGCTAGCCATTTGAAAAGCAAAGAGAGAAAAAAGAAAGGGCTTTTAAGTAACAGTGGAACCAATGCCACAGGTGAGACATTGAAAAGAGTTTAATGGAACAAATGCATCAGAGTACCAGAACTAGGTAGTAGATATAGCAGCTTTTTCGTAGAAGAAGAAGAGGAGGAGGAGGAGGAGGAGGAGGAAAATGGGACAGCAGGGACAAACCAGAAAGGAAATTAAAAGGTGTTTGCTGGGTATAAAAGCCATTGTGACTTGAGACTGAATCCCCTGCACCAAGTGTCATGTGATGTAAGCCAGTGGAGCCATTGATGGCAGCAGGAAATTTGAAGGAGGGAGATGGACAGTGACCAAACACACAGACTTCTGCTGTAGTTGTAGTTGCTGCACCTTCCTCCAGTCCCCTTTGGACAGCATGGCTCAGTTTCCTCCTCCTATAAGCATTGGACTGCTCCCTATACTTCCTAGCCATGATCACATGCCAATGGTTCTTGATAGCATTGTCAGTCCTCCCTGGGAAAAGCCTTGCAATCATGGCCCATTTGTTCCCATACAGTCTGTGAGCAGCCATCAGCTTCTCCTCCTCCTCCTCACTAAAAGCCCTCCTGTTGATCCTGGGGTCCAGCTGGTTGAACCACCGCAGCCTACAGCTCTTCCCTTCAAACCCACAAACCAAAGAAAATGTATATCAAACAAACTAAAGCCAATCAAAAGGTCTAAATGCTTCTAGCTTCAAGCCAGCAGAACAATATTATAATGGGGAAAAAAATGAAAACGTTTTTTTCGCTTTACCTGATCTACCCTCAAGCTTCTCTGCTATGAGATTCCAGTTCTGAGGACCATAGATAGCCACAAGCTCTCTGAGCTTTGAGTCCTCTGCAGGCCTCCAATGGCCTCGGTTACAGAGCTTTGACTGACCGCAGTCAACAGTCTCCTTCCCACCTTGTGCGCTCTCATTGGTCTTCTCTCCATCTGGCCTCTCTTCTCTGATGGCATTGGGCTCCTCCTCTCCGGAGCCATCACTGCCATCAAAACACCTGCGCCCCACCTCACTTCTTTGCATAAATTTGAAGGTCCAAGAGGCCTTCTCGGAGTTCTTGGTGCAGTGATAGCTCCCCACCGAAGTGGTAGGGATGATGGAGAGGGAGCCTAAGTCAGCGAACACCCCTATGGAAGAGGAAGGAGAGGAGGAGTAGCTCCTAAAGCCACAGCTGGTTTCCATGCCCTCACTTCCACCACGCTGTTGCAAGGCCATTAAGAGAGACAAGCAGTGGAGGGAGAGAAGGAGACGGAAAGAGATGGTAGCTAGGAAAGTAGAGGTTAGATCAGGGAGAGGATCGGGGTTGAGTGGGAGAAATATTAGAAAGAGCACAGTGTCCTTAACAGGAATCCACACAACTCCTTGCTTTCAGGTTTTCACCACTCCGACTGGCCCAGCTGTCACCCTTTCACTTCTTTAACACCCCGGACTCTCTCCCTACCACACGTGTGGATGCTATCTCAACACATGTGTGAGATGCAAGTACTCTCTCTCTCCCTCTCCCTCCCCCTCCTCAGACCAATTAATGGTTGTCCCTCTCTCCCTTGACAAAATAAACTCTGCTGTGCTGCCTGTTTTTGCGTGAGCCCTGCAGGAGCATAAGAGGCACCTCCCTTTTTCAGCGGCAGGAAATCGAGCTTTGACACAACTCCTGTGTCCAACCCCAGCCCCTGTAACTCTTACACATGGCTGGCGCTCGCACGCTCGCTCGCTCGATCGGTCTCTCTCTCTCTCACACACACACACGCACGCACTCACACGGTCTTTTAACTAGAGAGGGTAGTTAACCTGGTTTCAGCTGACCACCTGAAGTAGACTGGACAAAGAAAAGAAACCCATAAAAAGAATGGCATTGAAAATGTTCTGAACTAATAGGAACAATTCAAAGGGAACATCAATGGTTCCAAGTTGGATTAATATCCATTTCTTCCGTTTTATTCCAAAGGTTCTTTCTTTCTTTTCCTCTTGCGCGAGTTTGAGTGCGACTTTGAGGCCTTACTTATACCAAATCCACTTCCTAGATTTCTGCAGCCAGTCATGAGAGAGCTTCCGTTTTCAGTCAAAGCCACCTTTTAATCAGTTAAATAACTTGTTCCTGAAAATTCCCACTGCTTATTCCAGACTTCCAATTGAGTCCCTAGCAATTTTCCAACTGTTCCTGAGGTTAGCTTTCGCTAAAACTCCTTCGTGTATGTGCCTCTCATCCCTGCCAACTCCAAACAAGAGTACACACAAGAGAAAACCCGATACAAGGGTCTACAAATTTCTATAAGAGGAATGTTCTGGCCTGCACTACCATGCCTTGAGACGCAGCCCCCCATTTCAAAAGGAAAGCCCAGACGCCACTGTTTACCCTGTGGGCAACCCTGTGGCAGACGTTTTCATTCAATGAGGCGTACGCCATGGTGCAGTAGGAATGTACTGTACACTGCAGGGGAAGGTAGGAGAACTGAGGAGCTGCAGTCAAAAACCAAAAAAAAAACAGCTTTAAACAAGGATTGATATGGAGAACAACCAAACTAAACGTGTGTGGGGACTGACTGGACCTATACGAGCCCTTGTGATAGGGCATCAGCAGGGCAAATGACAATCCTTAGCCTAGCCCATGAATGGCCATCTTGCTGCTGTGGTTCCAGCTAGTCTGTTAGTAGCTTGCACCCACTCAAAAGTCTGAGACCATGGGGTCGTGATTGAATGCAGCCACATGTATAACTTGTGCTTCAGTAAGGTCCTAATTTGCGCTGAGATGCAAAGCATTTAAAGTTGACTGGTAAGTCATGCTAGGCAAGAAACACATACAAGAGAAAATGTCCCAGGCTAGCAATTTGGACAGAGTACTGGGTGGACCCGTATCTTACCAGCTACAGAAAGGTGACAAACGAGTTTATGAGGAGGATGCTAGTATTTTAAGTCTAGAGAGAAGCCAAACAACTTTTGAATCATCCATTGAAATCCTCTTGTGATTTCTGGGTAGGATGGATGTAATGGTTGTTCGGTAGTTTGTGCAAACACCTTGTTTCTACTTGAAGAAGTTAGCAAACCTCCTAAAAAGGCATCTCATAATGCGTTTAAGTGCTTGTAGATTAATCCAGGAATGATGCTATTTACAGTTTGGTGAGATCAATATTTTTTTTTAAGGTAAAAGAGAGCAATATCAATGCAAAGCGTTGCTCCGTCTGTTCAACATCAGATTATACTTATTAATTGATCTAGGAGGATTATCGGATCCCAGAAGGACCACTTTAATCACTATGAGTAAAGCTGGTCAAAATTCAGAAGCAAGATCCGCCATATCAGAAAGCCGAATTATATACCAAACTTCCGGAAGCCATAACTTGGCCATACGACATCCAAAAGCATTGCTCCATCTGTTTAATATCATATTATACTTATTAATTGATCTAGGAGGATTATCAGATCCCATAAGGACCACTTTGACCGCTATGAGTAAGGCTAGACAAGATCCAGAAGCGAGATCTAACATATCAGGAAGCCAAATTATATACCAAACTTTAAAAGCCATAACTTGGTCATACGACATCCGGTTATAATGATTTTTTGTTAAGTTGGGTATCTTTTTGAGATTTACCCACTACAAGAAAATACACTTTCAGCGACCACTTTCGGCGACTAAATGAATAGTGGTCACTACAAATAAGGCTATTTGCGACCAACATCCTTGTTAGTTACTGAATGATTGTCCTACACCGACTAAATGCATATTTGGTCGCGGAAAATCAAAACCAAGTTGGCGGGATGGAGGTTAAACGATTGGTGACTAAAATTTGGTCGCTGAAAATAAAGCTATTTGCGACCAACATCCTTGTTAGTTACTGAATGATTGTCCTACACCGACTAAATGCATATTTGGTCGCGGAAAATCAAAACCAAGTTGGCGGGGTGGAGGTTAAACGATTGGTGACTAAAGTTTGGTCGCTGAAAATAAAGTTATCGGCGACCAACATTCTTGTTAGTTACTGAATAATTGTCCTACACCGACTAAATGTATATTTGGTCGCGGAAAAGCAATACCAAGGTGGCACGAGTCCAATATTTCGCGCGGGCTGGAGGTAAAACTTTTGGCGACTAAATTTTGGTCCTTAAAGGTTCACCTCCAGCGACTAAAAAAAATTTAGTCCAAGAAAACTTTTACGAATGTCGCCTTTTTTCGATGAAAAAATTGGGCAGAAAGTTTGAATTTTTTAGTGACCAAACTTTTGATAGTGGAAGGTTCCCGTAAAACCGAACGATGTTGTACTAGCCCCTGTAAGATGCTAATTTCTAAGTTCAAAAAAAAAAAATGCTTATTTTCAAATGGTGCCGTTTAACACCTTAATTCACTTAGGCATATCCTCATCTCTTCGGCTGAATCTCAATCCCACAAAAGTCGAGAAAAGTATGCATGTAGGGGACGTCGTGTGAGAAACCAAACAAACCATAATTTCCTATTCCTCTATTCGACTTTAACTCCTTGCCTTCACCCGTTGTCATAGTTAATTCCTTCGCCTGTTCGTCGTTCCCCTATCCAGAATCCCAAATCCCTCCCACTCGGTGCTAGCCAAGCCTTCTTCGCTTCCGAGTTCCTGCCCTATATCTGGAGAAGAGGAAGACCATGTCCGATTGCGGCGGACACTACCAGAAAACAAGCGTATAGTAACGGAAAACTAGTGACGACCCGTTATCAGTTACTATTTGTGACGGAGTAGTGACAGACAGAAATTTGGTCACCGTGGTGTGAACTTAGTGACAGATTAGTGACAGACCGGTCACAGAATACACGGATAGGATGGGCGCCAAAACTTAGTGACCACCGTAGTGACGGGATATCTGTCACAAAATTGGTAACCAAAATTGCAATTAGACAATGACAAATTCAGCCGTCACAAAAATCGTAACTCAAGTATTTATAATTTTTTAAAAGATTATTTTTGGCAGTGACAAATTATTGACAGAAATTTTCGTCACTAAATTTAATTTCTAATTCCAAAAATATTAAAAATATTATTTTTAAATAATTATAAATTAAAAAAATAAAAAGAGAAAAATTTAAAATGAAACTAAGTGCGCCCTGCCCAAATCCCCCCAGTCCGGCGCCAACACGAAAAGGAAAGGTAAATTCTAATCCTGCAGCCGACCCTCAACCCGCGCACAACCCCCACTTCCCCCTCCTCTCCCCCCCCCCCCCGGGAATCCCTAACCCCTCCTCCTCCTCCTCCCTAACCCAAATCCAACAAATCCCTAACCGGAAGGCCGTCCACGGCAGGGATAACCCCTTCCCCTCCTCCTCCTCCTTCCTAACTCCTCCTCTATCCTTTGCGTTAACTCCAAAACCCTAGCTTCCCCAATCCCTCTCCTCTCGAAACCCTAGCTCCCATGGCGGCCCTCCTATCCTCCCAGTCCCAGTGCCGCTTCTCCGCTGCCGCCCCGAGATCCTCCATCTCGGCCAGGCGGAGCTGCTTCGATGGCCACCGGAGACCCCTCTGGTTCCGCCGCCTAGGGTTCTGCTACTCTTCTTCTTCATCGAGGTTTCGCAAACTCGATTCCGGATGGGGAGAGGTACCGGTTGGTCCAGTTCTCTTCCAACGTAGGCAAATTTCTCCTCTTTCTCTCTCTCTCTCTCTCTCTCTCTCTTAATTTCTGTTACATCATAATTTCCTCATTGTAAAGATTCTTGAGTCACAAAGAGATGCTTTCTTCAAGTAGGTAGTGTAATATTGAAATAAAGAAAAAATTTCTCATATGTTGGATAATTAATGCTATTTGTTTCCTCACAGGAGGAAATGGGATTATATTTTTATAATCGTATCATATGTTCTGTGAAAATCACCATTTGAATAGTTCCATTCGGTAAGAAGGCTGAGATTCTTGGATCACTTCTCATGATCTTGGCTAGGAACTCAATTTTCACTCCTTGTTTTTATAATCGTATCATATGTTTTGTTGCAACTCTTGCTAGGAACTCAATTTTCACTCCTTGTAATTTCCCCATGACTTGAAACTAAGGACACAAGAAGTCATCTTATTAATCTGGGGAGGATTCACAAAGCTGACTGCATATGCATGGGTCAACCGAGGCATGCTCTTTGCGCCCAAAAGAAGAAAAAAGTTAAATCTTATGCTGTATGTTAAACATTTGAAAGCTTGCTGCAGTCTGTTTCCTCCACTGTAAGAGTTTGATAACTAGGTGTCGTTTAACTTTAATCCAACAGGGGTTTCTCTGGATTTATTTCAGGTCACATACTTTAATCCAACAGGGGTTTCTCTGGATTTATTTGTAAGGAATTCTTTTCCTTCTCAGGGAACATTCAATATATTGAATTGTGGAGGTCATTGTCCTTCTAATTATGTCTTATGCATTTCTCTTGTGGGAAATCATTATCAAAATCATGTTGTTTTCACTTCGGTAGCGAATCTGAAAGGTCTCAGATTGCCTATGTCACTTTCAAGGAGTCACAGGGAGCAGACATAGCAATGCTTCTCTCAGTGAGTTAAATTTTAATAATGCAAATTACTCGCTAACATGTTCCAATCTCAGGAAAAGAAATTTTACAAATAACCTTCATGTCCTTCATGTTTTTCTAATATACAATCTGAAAGATTTTAGGTGCACCATTTCAGTTCTTTATGGATGCAGGGAGCAACTATAGCTGATCTTTGTGTCAGCATTACGCCAATTGAGGATTACCAGCTTCCTCCTGAAACTTACCAGCGTGAGATGGAGCGTGAGGAGCTGCGGAGGCAATTGGAGCAGGAGAGGAGAGAGCATGAGGAGGAAAGAAAAGAGCGAGAGGAAGAATAGAAGCAAATTGCACATCTTACAAGTTTGTTGACAGAGTTCTTAAAGGAAAAGACTCAAACGCACAAGTCATCTATCCATCATGATGGGGCCATGTATTCAACTGGTGGTACAAATACTCATTGGTATGTATTCTCATTTATATTACGTAGGTTATTTAGAGATTTTGACCAAATTAAGCGAATGTCATTATGAACTTATACTTGAATTTTAGTTTATTATTTTTCACATGTGGTTATTGATTGTGTATTCTTTTTTGCTTTCTCAGATACATGGTGGAGTTATGAGCATGTGAAATCTAGTTTTTGGTACATGGATAGCTTTTGTTCAGATGATCATGGTGGAGTTGTCTACAAGCAGAATCCAATTTTTGGTATAAGAATATTTTTGTCTACATGATGGTTGTTTGGATGAATAGCAAGATCAGATATTTTGGGATTTTTAATTTACATTTTGATGTATTTGGTGATGATTATCACCTTAACATATGGTATGGATGAAACATTGTGATGTATGGTATTAATAGGTATGCTTGACTTTAGACTTATAGATGATGATATTTATAATGAATGATTATGGATTCTCCAACATTGTGTATACTTCTATTTGGATGAGCAAATGTATTGTGCAATATGGATATTGGATAGTCTATGTTGGTTGTACAGGATTTGGAACGAGCCCAAAAATAAATATTAAGCTTATAATTTGAATTGTTAATTAAATACAGGTTAATACTTTCTGCCACCAAAAAATGTTTGTTGCCAATGCATTCCAATACATTCTGCGACCAAACTATTAGTGGGGGAAGATAGACATTCAGTGACCATTTTTTTGGTAGCGGAAGACAAACATTCCACGACCAACTATTTGGTCGGCGTTGAAATTAGCGACAACAGATTTGGTCGCTGAAAATTTTCTTCGGCAACCAAATCTTGGTCGTTGTTGGTGTATCTTAGGTGACCACACAATATTGGTCGCCAAAACCTTTCAGTGACTAGGATTCGGCGACGAAGGGTATGCTAGTCGCGAAAAGGTTTCGGCGACCAAATATGGTTATTCGGCGACTAGAATCTTAGTCGCTGAATATGTATTTTCTTGTAGTGACGTGTGGCACTGCGCCATAAGGAGTGTCATACAGCTAGCAATTAGGTCCAAATTCTATTTTTTGAACTCCAAAATGGACCCAATCATTTTTTTTCGGAAAGATTTTGATCAAGAGTATCTCTCATTCTAGAAAAAAAATTAGATGAAGAGACAACAGGCAAAGTTGATGTAAGAGTCGTGATCTATCCCTTATAAAATTTTAGCTATTTCGTATTTATTTAAATCGGAAGAAAAATTCAACCCAAATTGTACAAAGATGGACCTTATTATTATAAGTAAAGGTTATTGACTTCAGTTTTTGAATCACCAATAAAAGAAAAAGAAATCTAAATCTTACTTTTGCCAATGTTTTTTTTTTTTTTTTGAGAGAGAGAGAGATTCGAATTAAGAGGGTTGAGATTTTTTTTTCCCCCAATCGGTTTATTAATCCTTCTTTGGCATCATTTAAATCAAGGACACATCACGCGTCACTGCAACCTTTCTTTGTTTCTTCTACGCTTTTGAGATGATGCCGTAAGTTTCTCCCTCCTTGTTTAATTCCTTAAACAAAAAGCTGATCCCCTCTCCTTAATAGCAAAAACTATTACCTCCATAACGCATGATCACTTTATTACGTAATTCTACTGAAATTACATAACAAAGTCAACATCAGAATATTCACGCTCCACTAAAGTACTAGGGTGGTTTACAATAGTTTCATATACATTCTGGAATCAAGATTGTGTCTTGGCTACGCCTCCCTTTGGAGTATTAAAAATAAATCAGCTTTGTGATTAGAGACCATTCTGGACATATGCTTAGAGCTAGTGGCAAATCATTGCCTCCCTTTTCAGTTCTTTATGTGTCACGCCCCCGCCTGCGCAGAGCACGTGAGGCACCTAGTGCCCACGTGGGGGCGACATGAGGAGGGACCGTGGGGCTCCCCTGCCAGATATTGTCCGGTTCCGGAGCTTCAAGCAAGCGTCCTTCACCCCTCTCCGATTTTATTTTCCTCCCAAAAAGCGTTTGCAGGATTAGGACACCCGCCTCATATACCCAGGCTCTGGAACGAGTCTTTCTAATATGGAATTATTGGGCCTCACACCCTTTCCACCATCGGACAATAGCCGTCCTCGGCTCTGATACTAAATATCACGCCCCCGCCTGCGTGGAGCACGTGAGGCACCCAGTGCCTACATGGAGGCTACATGAGAAGGGACCGCGGAGCTCCCCTGCCAGATATTGTCCGGTTCCGGAGCTTCACACAAGCGTCCTTCATCCCTCCCCGGTTTTGTTTTACTTCTAAAATGCGTCTGCAGGATTAGGAGACACTCGCCTCATATGCCCAGGCTCTGGAACGAGTCTTTCCAATATGAGACTATTGGGCCTCACATTATGCAGAATTGGTGGCTGCTTGGTTGGAATTTTACATTGCCGTGGTTGAATTTAGGGCGCAACAAGTATGGTTAGAACGTGATTCTCTAACAGTGCTTAAGTGGATTACTAACTCTCATATTAGCAGGCATCAACAATCCCCCTTGCTGAAAGTATTCTATCTTGGAAAGCAATCAGGAAACCAAGCAGCGGATTACATGGCGAATCGGGTGCTGATAGTGATAGGTGAGATTAAGGCTGCAAATGGATCGGATTGACCCGTGACCTAACCCGACCCGCCCCGCTTAGACACAACCTGACCCGTTTTGGAGGATCTGAATCTGTAAAATTATTTAGATCCGCGGGTTGCAGCCTGCGGAGTGCAAATACAAGTTATAAAGCCATAAATGGGTTGACCTGAACCGGACCAAAATTTTTTTACCCGATCTGAATGATCTATCAGGTCAAAAATTGCCACAGTGGACCCGACCCGACCTGACCCAACCGAGTTGCAGCCCTAGGAGAGATTGACCTTTATACAAACAATTGTTTATCTCCCGCTTTAATATCTATTCTTCAAGCTGATGGGTTATCTCAGAAGGTGATGTATATATGTTCTAATGAAGATGGTTTGGGCTTAGCTCAATCACTATTTGTAATTTTGATATGTTGGTTCACTTGTAAGTCTTCACACTTCGATGTAGATATCACTATACATGGCACTCTCATTGAAAGATGTAGCAGGGCTGCAGCAACTATTGTCAGATCGTATACCTCAGGTTGCTGCAGAACATATATTGCTGTATGTATCATCAGCCGGTCTACATGCTACTGCTTATCTTCTGGAATCGGGCTATCTCAAACTCTCCACAAAGGGTCAGTGTTTGGTGGTTTGGTTGTTCAGGATGCACCGTTTATGTACCTGTAGTTATGTACTTTGTTGACATCCTTGCATATTTGTAATCCACCGAAAAGCTCATTGTTGTAGCAAAAAAGAAGCTAATTGGCCTTCGCATTCGAATTTTGATGAACGAACGAACGAGGCAGAGTTCTACAAACTCATGTATTCATGCGTTGAATTAGTGTTGTTTAAAATTTATAGAAGACTACTTACCATAAAACATGGCTCGACAAGGGTGAAATGTTATTTAGATGACAACAACGCATGCTCACATATTGCACAAACGGCAAGCCTTTGTTAGGGGAACAACCTTTTTTTATTCCACGCCATGGAGGAGCGGGGAGAAAAGATATCAATTAAGTCCCTGTGCTCAAAAGAGACGGGGACCGTTGTGGTGCCACAATGGTCGTTGCGGTCCCTGAGACAATAATAACAACCTATGACTCAAAATAAGTTGTTATACGCTTCCAAAGACAAGTGCTAAAGGTTGCTTCTTTTATGATCTCTTCCGAAAAATCTCTTTCACTAGATGTGAGGACTATTGCAGGCGTGTATTTAGTCCCATATCAGTCATTCACTGCGTAGATCTTGGGTACTTCTACATGATCAAGAAACTCAAATAATACCTTCTGGCTAGTCTTTTTGGGTGAGGTTCTGGATTGTTATCAATGATATTAGAACGAACTCAGCCCATAGCTTATGTAGACTAGGAGATACTGCAGCTCGGGTTCATGAAGGCTGATCATGGGTCGATCGTGGTATTTGTGATTAGCTTTGAATGGATTTAGATCCTTAGCCTAACAAGAACGTTGAGGCTTAAACGGGAAGAGTATGCGAGAACCCATGCGAGCATGTGTTTAGTCTCATATTGGTTAAAAAAAAAATGTTGGGGGAAGACTAAGCCTTTTTATATGAGGCATTTTTATATGAGGTCCTGGGTTGTTACACTAGAAGCCTAACATGAAGTCTTACTCGTATCCACCGGTGCAAACATGTCCCATCCCCTACGACCAACTGACGGAGAGACAGAGTGGTGACTGATGATAGAATCCTGTGCATGCATGATATGTGAATACCGTTTATGCGAATTTGGGGGTGGTACCGTGCTTATAGGTGTTAACTATGAAGGTAGCACACTAAAAGGACAAAAGTCACGAGTCATTGATACTATGCCCAAGATGGAGTAATGGAGTACTTGGGAAAGAAACCATGCGGAAGGAGGAGGAAATTTTCATGAGAGGATCCATGAGTGCTCGTTCGGCACACTTGGCTCATATTGCAAATTAAATTGCTTGGACTTCAGGTTACATGCCAACTAATACCAAGACACGATTCTAAATATGGCTCATTGGATGCAGCACTTGAGTTAAACATCCTCTGCACTCTCTGAAAAAGAAATCACTTTATACGTATACACGTCCTTGAAATATGAGAATTCAAAAGATGTGAAGTTCGGAGTTGTTTAGACTCATTTAGCCAGTAAAAAAACAGCAAATGAAGCTTACATTTCCATTAAATGTAGATACAATAACATAATTGAAATTAGGCGAGAACTTAAAAATAATTTGAATCATTGTCCTTTGTTCCGTGACCAGAACTAGATACCAACCGAAGTCATTGCTCGGAAAGCTTCATGTAGAGTCCAAGCCATTAATCACCGTATGCTTATAGCTACATTTTGGCTGATATAATAGTCCAATGATTTTGATGTATAAATGTTTTTTTTGGATTCTATCCAAGTTTTTCCACTATTCCATGTCACCATTTATTATGCTTTAAATCAAAGTGGGTCATGTGGTACAGAACGGGGGACATGGCTTTCCTAAGGCTCTTATAGGTCCACTAAATCGGGACATGCATGTCATTGTTCCTTCCGAAGATCTAAAAACATGGTACCCTAATGTGTTTCCATTTAAAACTAAATAAATACATCCGAAGAACCAAAGAAGACTGAGATAACTTGGTCTCTCATTCATAAATAGTGCAGCTTTTTTTTTTTTTTTTTTTTTGCGTTAAGGAAGGTGGATCATACCTAACGAGTACGGATACACCCAATAAAATCAAAAAACAAAATACCTTGGAATGACACGGGCAGCTTCTCATCTCTAGCCCATAGGGTACTACCAGAGTGACTGGCTATATAATCAGCCACCCAATCTGCAGTCTCATTGACTTCACAAAAAACATGCTTGGCCTAGAAGGCCCCTCCGTCCCTCACCAATGCCCAAATGTCTCGGAGCAAAGAGTGGACAGAACCATTACCCCTTGGGCCTCCCCAGATCCAGCTGATGACCTTGGCCGAGTCTCCCTCTAAGATAATGGAACTGGCCCGTAAAACACACCGGGCATGATGGAGGCTCACCCAAGCGGCCCTCAGCTCTGCACTCGGAACTGAAATATCGAAGAGTTGACTGCCTCCTATAGCCAAGACCATGGGAGACGAGTCCCGAATAATAAAACTCGTACAGCTCCGCGTACCTCCGTCCAAGACAGACCCATTAAAGTTGACCTTGAGGAAATCCGGAGGTGGGAGCTCCAAGGTGAAAAACATCGTATAGGATGCTGCTGAAGCAAAATGGAAACCCCAGATGTCCCGAGCTATCAAGGTCCCTTTGACATGTATGACATGGCACTCAATGGGATTTAAGATTAGACCTCATGGCCATTTCCAAGGAAACAAATCGACTAAATGTCATATTTGAGTCATGACTCATCCTTCCTTCTTCCCGCAGGGGCGGATACCTGGTGTCAGAACAGGGAGACCGGTGACCAAAACCTACTACTTGGTGGTAGGAGGCTCTCACTCTCGCTTCCCTTTCTCCATGCTAAAGCAATCTTGTGAGTTCCAGTAGGAAGACAATTTGAAAGATCCTATAGAGAAGGCTAGCAATTAAAGAGGGATGGTAGGAGCTGCCACAGCGTCTGGTTGGTGATTCGGGTGGTCAGTTCTCATGTCAATATCGTCATGTCACCAACCAAATATTTGCCAGCTCGTAGATCTCTACTTTTTGAAATCCCTTAGTTTAATAGATGTTCATCAGCCCGTGTGTTCGCGGAAAAACTTTGTGAACGCTGTGCTCAAAGAAAACTAGTCGAACGTGAGAATATGTTATGAACGATGATGATGTAACAACAGCCTAAGCGACTCAAGTGACAGTCGACAACCCTAATAGAGCAAGATTCGTTGTCAAGGGTTATCCAATGAAGGCTCTTTGTTTTAGCATTATCAAAAGAGTAGTTTTTTCTTTTTCTTTTTTCTTTTTTTTTTTTTGTTCTTAGGGCAAGACCTCTACATTTACCACAGTAAAAACAAGAAGACTGAAGGACAACCGGATACAATGTGGTAATACTACAAATATGATTATTATTACCAACAACAAGTGTGTTCTTACAATAATAGATTTTTAAACCTTAAAAGTTCTTTTCTAGTAGTAACGGAAGTATCTAATTCCTAAGCCCCAGAAGCAATCCCTTGTAACAAAAACCTCTCTCTTTGCCTTTTAGAACCTCATCCTATTTTTGTAGGTTTAGATAAGAGCAACAAGACAAAATATTGGACCAGTATTGATGTAATGGTGAAGGTCCTCTCCTACTATTTTAACAAGTTAGCAAAATGCTTACCAGCTGAATTAGAACAGCAGTAAATAATGTCAATGGAAGCCCTTGATTCACCATCAGCTTATTCATGAAACAGATCCCACTCAATGGCTATGGTGCAAGAGTGATATGATAATCTTTCAACAAGTCCTTGCCCTATTCTCAAATATATTCAGCAAGAGCATCACCAACGATTCCAAGGATATATTGGGAAAATTTCCAATATCAAGGACTGAGTAGAACACGTACTAAAGTTTGAACATGAAACTGGCCTGTAGCCTAGTTAGACACACTCCAATACATATAATGCACCTAGATTTCTTCATATTGAAATGTTCTCGGTTGAAGAATTGAGGGGTGCAATGGAACTTCATTCCAGTTGAAGCCATTACAAGGGTCTTAGTTGATCATCACTAAATCCCTTGAACACTTTAGAGGGTCAGTATCTGATAAATAAATCCCTTACATGAATGTGAATAGGTTCTGTACAATGGCCAACTTGCTAGAAATGAATGGAACGGATGAACTGCGGCAGGAGGACCCAACAGCAGAGTAGGTGTGAAGGACATGCCTAAGATGACCAGGCCTAGAATTTAAAAAAAAAAAAAAATCAGTTGATGGAAACTTAGGGTGGTCAGAGTTCAGGTTAGGGTACAGAGAGCAGTTTGCCCTCTGGAGACCTGCTTCAGGCCGTGGCATGCGTAGGTGGTGATGCCTTGATAAAGTCCACCACGACTGCGAGCTGGGACAAGCCATGGGTCCAGAATCTCTCTCTCTCTCTCTTCTACATTTACGGAGAGCTTCAGGGAGGAGGAGGACCACCAGATGGAGTTCATACTTATCCAAGAGATAGGTCCTACAAAAAATTCTGTAAAACTAGATTTTCGGATATGAAATGTTATAATACAATATAAAAGTTGTAGTTAAAATGTCTCGAGTCCATATTATTTTGTCTAGTACCTTCTCTGAAGTATTCTCAGACTACTATTGTTTCTACTTTTCATCGGCAGATAGAAAATAGAGTAGAAGATGAAAGGTTTTGGGTTTACGATTATGGTGTCAACAATATGTAGTATATTGGTAATATCTCCATGGGTTGGTACAAATGCTTACATTTGACAAGAGTTATGACAAACACTAGGGCTGCCACTCTAACCCAGATACCTGGTGTTCGACCCAATCCATGGTATGGGCTCAAAGTCAGATCCTGTCACGATCCCTAATGATATTAAATCTAAGCTCTGATACCATTCTGTCATGATCCCCAATGATCTTAAACATAAATTTTGATACCATTCTATCATACCCCGAACCCAACATCTGGGTCGGCTAGAAGATGAAAAGATTTTGGGTTTACGATTGTGGTGTCAACAATATGTAGTCTATTGGTAATATCTCCATGGGTTGGTACAAATGCTTGCATTTGACAAGAGTTGTGACAAATACTAGGGCTGCCACTCTAACCCAGACAGTTGGCGTTCGACCCAATCCATGGTATGGGCTCAAAGTCAGATCCTGTCACGATCCCTAATGATATTAAATCTAAGCTCTAATACCATTCTGTCACGATCCCCAATGATCTTAAACTTAAGCTCTGATACCATTCTATCATACCCTGAACCCAACACCTGGGTCGGCTATGTGACATGGTCGCATACTCCCTAGGGCAAAGCCCTAGAGAATATGCAAGGCTTGAAAATCTATTACAACCTTAATATCATTGAATAATAATGAACTCAATTCATAACAATTAACAAAACTAGCACAACTACAAAATTTAATCATCCAACCAGTATCTGTGATGGTCTATCTACTCGGGTGAAATCACCCATGATCTCAATTATAGCCAAGTACCAAGTGACTTGCAACTTTGAAAGGAAAAGGAAACAGGCAGTGTGAACTTTCCAACCCAGTAAGAATCCTCACACATCCACACCAACACCATAATAATATAAGTTTGAAAATTGCAAGAAATCGTTGCACACATCATGAAATCACAAACTGACTATCAGTAATACTCAAATAATCAGTACAAATATGTACATCAAATATCAATAAAAATCCAACCACTCAAGAGTGATATATCATACAATATCACATAAATCTTCAATAGTATTTTCAATACTTTTCATTCCATTCCTTTTAACTTGATTCGGATCCAAGATCAATTATCTTTTCAACTTTGGGCCAAATTTCGGTCAAGTTTTCTGTCCGTGATGGGCTATCAATAGGTGTCACGTTTCCAGTCCATGATAGGGCAACTGATAGTATCACATTTTTAGCTTGCAATGGGGCCTTCGATGAGATCATACTTTCAACCTGTGATGAGTCAACCGATAATAACGAAATCAGCCCAAAGTCCTTATTCATTCAATCAAATTCACATTCACACATCAATTCCTTTTTTTATTTCTAGCTTTAGACTAACCACGATCACATTTCCCACTTGTGACAGGACAATTAATAAGTATCACATTTCCAGCTGTGACTGGGCAATTAATATAACATGGTTAGTATAGAGTACCACACCATTAGTCCGGTTATGTAAGTGTAAATTATACTCATATATGCATCCATCATACTATCAATCACAAGCATACATAATCAAAATGGTTTAATACAGAAACCATCATAAAGAAATTCTTGCATCTTAATTATCTTGATCATTAACATATCATACATATGTATACAAAATATCTATAATCATAAAGGCGAGTGTACAAGAATTCTTACCTCTTTGCTGACAACCCAGACGGACTAATCATCTGCCTACACCACGATCTACGAACCAGAATGCACATAACTCTACTCAATGTCCTCTTACTCAGAAGATTATTTTTCTATAAAACCAAATCAACATCAAAAATCATCTGAGATATCTGACAACCCAGAACCCTCTACAGGTCCACTAAAGGGTCCACCATCACGTAGTAACCTCAAACTACCATCAAATCCTTTTAACCAAGAATTTTTCCAGATCAACTAGAGAGAGAAAAACAACAAGATAGAGAGAGAACTCAACCCAAAAATTTGGGACCCCTCATACGGTCGTATAATGCCGACTTGGAATCCTTCCTATGGCTACATAACGCCGACCCAAGACCAATACTGGCTCAAACCTTCTGGTCACATAACACTAACCGGGACCCCCAAGACCAATACTGGCTCAAACCTTCTGGTCACATAACACTAACCGGGACCCCCTCTAAGGGTCAACCCGACTTCACAAAATATCTAGACCTGTCATTGGTCCACTAAAACATGTAGACAAAGAACGAGTAAAGAGAGAAACTGATAAAGAGAGAGAAACAGAAAGAGAGAAAAACTAGAGAGAGGAGAGAGAAAATAAGTGAAGAAGAGAGAACCATGAGGTGCTCTCTCTCTCTCTCTTTCCATCTCGAATGGAGGGAAGCTGCCTAAGCAGTCACCGGTGAGCCACGTCCCTCGGTGGCGTCCGACAGCAGGCCAATGATGGCGAGCCACGACCAGTGGTGGTCAGCCAAACAAGAGAAAAGAACAAAAATAGGGGAGACCTTGCTTGCGATCAATCCGATGATTCGTCGGCCAGATTCAAAGGAGAAATGGTGGCCCAACAACCAAAAAAAAGAGGAGAGAGACCAACCACCACGACACACCTTCGGCGAGCTCTTTCGGTCAGATCGACGACGAAATCTCCGAACATATCCCATGGTAATAAACTCAAAATCCTCTCAAATCGGTGGGGAACTCGGGTGATCAATGTGAGGCTCGAAGGAGGGGTGAGGTCCCTTAGATAGACATGGAGGCTAGGGTTTCCCTAGCCTCTGATGGAGTCAAAGGGAGCCGGAGTCGGTCTCCTCTTCCGACGCACTTTGTTTTTTTCTTCATTTCATTTGGCCTAAAAGACTGGGCCAATCAAGGGGACCATACCTTGTTTACTGGGTCTCAGAGATCCATTGGATCATGTCTGAGTTCGAAATTTTTAGACTTGAATCAACCAAACCCTAACTTTTACCTAGTCTATTTATATATAATATTAGTTCTATTTTCATAACCTTTGATTTCTCAACTCTTGGCACATGAAGTTTGTTCGATGATTTAATAGGATAGAAAGAATGAAAGTAATTGCATGCTAGAATATTTGTAGATGTTTGTACTTTGACTTCTAAATAAAGTGTATCTTTTTAATTTTTTATCAACCATTGTTATATGAATAACTATCAAGTACTCCTTGATCATGTTTTAATGTTTGAAGCATGTACTTGTGTTTCATTGATAATTCTCAAAGAACGTACAATTTGATACCTAATACGAACCTAGATTTAATTACCTGAACCAGACCCAAGCACCTGATGAGTTCAAAAATATGTTTATTACCTGAAACCAGACCAATCCATTAATGGAACAGGCATGCAACAAAATTTAGATCCTAAACCTCAATGAATTTGGGTCTGGGTTTACTAAAACTCAGATCCAACCAAAGCCCCTAGCATCCTTGGTAAACTTGATACGTTATCTCTTGAAAGGTATAGATAATAAAGTCTTATGGACGCCACTTTTCTCTGGTACATGAAAAAGGAATCGCAGTGGAAGAGAGTTAATCAACAGAAGCTCTTACCATCTGTTAGCCGATATTCAGAAGATTATTGCATCCTTGGAGATCTTCGAAGTTAAACATATCTTTCAAGAAGCAAATAATGCGGTGAACTGGGTGCCATCTTTTGTGGCCAACTATTCAGGCTATGCGATTCGGGACTCTTCTGCTTCTACCCTACGCCTCTCCATGATATTTTGTTCTTGGATTCCTCTAATATATTCTCAGACTGTGCAACTCTGCCACTTAAAAGAAAAAAAAAACAGAAGAAGAAGAAGAAGAAGCTCTTACCATCTCAACAGCTAAGATCACTACCTTACGAAAAATTTAATACAAACACCTTAAATAAATTCAACATCTTGACATTACCATTTGTTTTCAGTATATACCCATTCCCCAGTCCCATCGTAAGAACTATACTGCCCTCTAGCCCATGCTAGTGCATTCCTTAGTCCAGATCATGACCTTGACCAAGATCACTGAAAAAGAATTGACAGTAGTTATCATTATCAAGTTTGCTATATGTACCTGAGATGTCTCAACCATAATGTAGGAGTGTACCCACAACACATCTATGATGCTATGGAGAAACAGAGTTAAGGGTGAGCTGGTATTTTAAATGTTTTGCTTCTCCGGGCTCTCTGTGCAAGACAGCACCTTTTCCAACCGGAAACAGATTGTCCTCAACTGCGGATTCTTCCTCCCACCAAATCTTTGCCCAGGAGATAGGTAGGGAATAAAACAAATGAATCCTTCATAGGAAACAGGAATTGTGACAAGTAATTACGCCCATGGTTTGGTCCTCGTGAAGCCTAACAAAAGATCGTAAGCATAAACAAAGGATATTTTCAGTCTGAAATATTAATTCACTGCTATCTGCAGCATGCTCCTGCACCAATCCATGAATTCAATTGATATCAACCATCGACTGGAAGAGTGCAGACACCGAATAATTTGGATATGCATAAGAACAGTCATGGGGCATAAAAAACAATGAGATCAAACTGAAGATCATATAGGGTTGACATCATCCATTGGGTCCTTTGAGGCTCAGTCTTGACTACACTATTTTAGGGGACCTATGGATTTAGAGATTGTGCCCAGTCTTGACTACAGGGAAAGTTACTGCAACGGTTGAGATTTTCCAGCAGTGTCCTCTAGTGATCATGACAAACCTATAAGTCCTTTCCAGCCCCTATAGTATCTTCACCTCTATATTAATATTTACTGTTTAAGTTCTATAAGAATAAAGAAAAACTTGCAGAGCAAGAACTAGATGAATTAATAGAAGATAAAGTGATGAATTTGATATGATGTTCACAAAGGAAGTTGTATTCAAAATTGAAAGGAAGCTCCCAAACTGGTATTTTTTTAATTATTCTGCGGAGTTAGGAGTGACACCATGAGAACTTCCAGTGACTTCAACAAAAGAACTCTCTCAGTTTCATAAGCATCACCATAAAATTCCTTATCCTCAAAGGAAAGAAAGTCTCTAAGCACCATGCTAGTACTTGCACACATCAATAAAAAGAAAAGGTGACAATATGGTATCTAAATCTGAATGAACATACCGCAAGATCATTGCTGTAAGCATCAAATCAGGGATCAAATGAATGGCAACAAAGAGTTGCTCTTCCTAATTCAATAAAAATAAGGATTAATATAATGAATAGTCATTTCAGAGAAAATATAAGATTGGTCTATGGCAACAACCCTGCTACCATTATATGTTTGCTTCCAATCACATATTATAAAAAAATTCAACCTGATTATTCAGAGGATTCGGTCATAAGTTGCATAAATAATCTTTCACTATTACTGTCCTCTTGTTGGACCTATTCCACTTGCAGTCCACTTTTTACTTATAGACAACTATGAGCATGTTGGTGCAGATGCAATATGCAAATGAGGGCAAGGCACGCATTTTTTGCAAGGTTACCTTTGGAAAACATATACCTATGTAAGTTAGGAATATATGTGGTTCATCATGGAAAAGTGGAGTTCAGGGACAATAAATTAGGTTACAAAATTTCAATTATGGGCACAGGATCTGTAAGGAAATCACAACCTCCCTTCTTATTCACGGTTGTGATGAAATTTTAGTAGATTTTATTTGTGAATTAGCTGGTTGATCAAATTAAGGGTTTCAAGATCGCTAGGGCGATGTGTTTTAATGCTTCTTCAAATTTTCAATGACACCCCTTTTACCTGGCAAATACCCTTAAGGGTCCAAATATAAACAACCTTACTTTATGGATGCAATCATCACCAAACATCTTACAAAATACCCATAATTTCCTTGGAGAAACATGGTTCTGTTATTAATATCTACTTAAGCTACTCTGCGAAAGCAAATGATGTAAATCATTACAAGACAGGGCACAATGGAGCTAACCTGAATAGATATCTATCCAAATGCCTAAACCGTAGGACGACCCTCTGAACAGAAATTCTCAATGCACTTAAAATCACCAAAACCAAAGTGAGATAAAGGCCTACCAAACCAATCTATGAACAGAAGAAGATAAGGGGCATCTTCCACATAAAGCTTAAAGATGAAACTTTTACTTGACCCATCGAAATCATTCTCTAAATCCATGGCGTTTGCCTCTTACGTGGGAGGAAATAGAGTCATTCTTACCATTGTTGGGAAACAAATTACTGCCAGAGAGTTTTGACCCAGTCAAGGAAGTCTCGTAACCTATGAAAAATGTAAAATTCGGCCCCTATGTCTTATAATTGGTCTTCCTTCTCTCTTTCTTCTTCCTCTCCTCCTATTCCTCTTCAAATTGGTAAATTGCAATAATCTGTATACATCAAAATGCTGGGAGGATGAACTTCGAGGGATCCCTAAAGAGTGGCATTATATGCATTTGATAAACCAAATATGCTCTTATTTCTCTACAACACTTGTATTATTGGAAGGCAAAAAAGATCATTATTAATTACAATAAGAAGGACACTGGAACAATTCAATTAGATATAAGCACATATGCAACATTCTCTTACCTTATATATTTTAAAATCAAATAAGCTCACATCATTATGAGCTACAACTTCTCGCCGACAGGCGTCAGCCGCGTGTCCACCAACCGTTGCCTGAACTCTCCAGCACTGACCTTCAGCATCTCGGACAGCGGCATTGAGAACCCGTTCTCCACCAAAATCTGATGCCGGGGCTTCATCTACCCACCCCTCCAGTCTAAATGAAATACTGCCGGAATTCCTTCAGCTCCGATAGCTCCCTCCCCATCTCTCCCTCCAAAAGTTCCGCCTTTGGGCGGAAATTGTTCACGATGCGGAACGTCAACAGCCCCAGCGACCTCAAGACCATCTTTTTAGTCTCTCTGTGGAGACACCCCAGCCTCTGGAGGCAATCCAGCCTAGGGATGAGCGTGCCATCGACGCTGGACACCGGGAGCACGGTGGTGTGACAGTTGATCCGGTGTTGCCCGACGAAGCCGAGCCGTCGGAGGATGTAGAGGGCGGGCTCAAGACGATGGAGAAGAGAAGGCCCGGGCAGCGGAGGCCGGCGGCGGGACCAAGGAGAAAGTCGAAGACGGGGCGGAGGTCGGCGGCGGGGCCGGAGGTAAGGAATTGGGGGTACATGGAGAAGATGCGGCCGGAGTCGGCAGGGCGGAGGCCGAAGGAGGCGAGGAAGTCGGCGACCGAGAGGAGGGAGGAGAGGTGGGCAGCTCGGAGAGCGGGGTTGAGGGAGAGGGCCTTGAAGGAGTCGACGTCGAGCTCGTGCTCGAGCTAAAGGAGCTTCTCGCGGAAGCGGAGGCCGGCGTCGCCGCCACTGCCGCGGCCGGCCGAGGAAGAGGAGGAGGAGACGGCAGGGGAAAAAGGCCGGAGAGGAGTGAAACCGGTCCTAGGGTTAGGATTTGGGTAATCGTGTTGATGGGGTTCAGGGGAAGAGGGCAGAGGAGGGAGCTGTAGACGAAGAGCCATCTCGTTTCCGTGGGAATGGTGGACCGTCGGTGACGGCAACCAAGTTACCGTTGTGGACTCGTCATGTGATCCGACGATCCTGTCCGTTGAATGGATGGATCGTGTGAATCAAAATCTTTGCTCACTTGGCCCTTCAGGCCTGATTTGGTGGCACAAACTTTGTTTGGCCTGAAATCAGAAGGATGTAGCAGCTTCCCAATTTGGTATTAATGAAATGTAGGAGTAGTTTTGGCATTCAAATTTTTCCCATCTTTGGAAGAATTCCATGAAGATATTAAGATGGTCATGCTTGATCATATTCCAAAAGGATTTCAGGAAACTCGGAAATTCTCTATATCTATTTTATGGATTTATTTCAGCTAATCTTTCTGTCCAATTTTTTAATATTTTATTTTTTGATTTCTACAAATATACCAATTCTTGATTAATTTAAATCATCCAATTACCAAAAAAAAAGGTTTTTTTATATACATATTTTCTCTACGGTGCCATAGAGTTGCAAGGTGTGCTGCAAAGACATGGACAATAGAGTCTTAATCAAGTCGATGCAAGTGCCAGGGGAAGAGCCGGCAATGTCACTGTAAGTGTGGGGTCATTCCAAGCCACCAGTGAGATTCTATTTTCCTGCCAGTGGCCAGAAGGAAGTATCTATCTCTTCTTCTGGCCAATGAATGCTAGAGTGCTACTTCCATAAAATCTTCTATTTGTACGGGAAGGTTATTTAACATAGATGTCAGGGAGCATTTGGGGAGAAACTGGGTTGAGTCAAGACCCCAAGTCTCCTGCAACTTGCCAAGATCATTTATCCGAGATTGGAGAGGCATGCTTTTTCCTATTGGATTCAAAACTTGTGTATGCATTTTATGTCATTTGGACTACAAGAAACCAAGTCAGATAAGCATGTGACACTATCATACTAGATTTCTCTGCCATCTTCAGCTAAAACTATAGGATATCATTTTTGTTTAGACCAGCCACGCCGGGCTTGAGAAAAAAAATGTCAAATTTTAAATAGGTTCGACTTGGACCCAACTGAAAATGAATGTAGTTTAGACCCAGGGTCTGAACTTATGATCAGCTCTAATTACACTGTAATGCAAAGTTCATACTGCACCTGGCCAATGTTTATATGAACTTAATTACATCCAAATCCGATTCAACTCCGATGAATCATTAGGACCAATGAAGCTAGGCACAACATTATGGAATCAAAATTGAGAACAAGAAGTTCAAACGAACAAAATACTATCCAACAGATCTATTCAGACCTTGCAAAAAATATTTAGATCTCAACTCCAACCAACTCATGGTACGAGCTCTAGATCTATAAGAAACCATTCGGTCGATATTCATATGTCTTGGTCTCTTCCCATGTTCAAGTGGCTAAAAAAGGTTTTAAACTGACTTTTTTGTTCATTGTAATTGGGTTGGTTCATCATTGATTGTAATAGCTGCAATTTTAGAAGATCATATCCAACTCAATTTGCCCTATCTTGGCTTGAGACTCATACCCAACACATAGGTTTTAACCTTGGATGTAAGTAAAAGTCTACGGTTTAGCCGAGAGTAACATTGGTGGTTTGCAATAGAGGGGTGCAATTAACTTGCTAATGTTTGGAATCTTCCATTTTTACAAGGTTTGTACAGCGAGTATCCCAATCATTACCATACCACACAAGTGTGACCTTAACTTTTGGCTATCTATCCTTCTAACTCTCTAGATCTCCCCAAAAATAGTGAAATCCTTACTCGGTGGCTGTGATCCAAGGCCATGCTAACGATAAGATATCCTTCTTTTTTTTTGTCTCAAGAGGGATTTCCTTCATGAAATTTTCTCCTGGGAAGCACCACGAGCCCACCATTCTGGATGAACCCAAATGATGGATCCTGTGGGGGGCCAACGGCTAGTGTCGGTGCTGGCACCGAGGATTACGACCAGCCTACCGTCGGCTGCTCATACCAACTCAGCAAACACCCTTCTCCGCAAATCATCATCGAACAAGTCAAACACTGAGAATTTATACGACCGTAACGACGAGGCGGAATTCGGAAGGGCCCCGCGAAAGCGACACCTACCCAATTTCATGGTTTCCGTTGCTCGGCCATCAGTGCGTGGGATCCGAGGAAGGGGACACGGAGCATTAGAGGATGGCATCGCGTCTCCATGAGCTTACCCACTCGGCGTACTCATCTCGGCTCTAGGATTAGGGTTTGGAGCGGGCGGTCGAGCGCTTATTCCCTCGGATCGGAACGAATTAGGGGCCGGCGGCGGCGGCAGCGGAGGGCGGCGATGCTACGGTTGTGGTGCCAGTATCAGTCACAGAGGGGCGGGGCGTTCGCGGCCCTTCTGGTGCTCCTCCTCCCGGTCTTCTGCCCTTCCCTCTTCTCCCCTCTCGGCCATGCCTCTCCTTCTTTGTTCTCGGTGAGTTCTGCCCTCTATCACCCACTTTGTTCCTTTCTGGAATCCTTGCGATCGAATTGATTCAGAAATTTAGTGGACGGTAGTCTTTTTTATCTGAATTCTTCTGTGATTTCTTCGTTTTTGGGGTTGTCGGCGATGTTGTGGTCATAAAGGTGATGAATTTATTTCCTGTACTAGCCATTAGATCTATTTATAATATAACTAACAGTTGTAATGTCGGCTTCGGCTTTGAGTTTGGGAGATTTGGTGTAGCGATCTACGAAAAAGAGTCTCTTTTGTAGTTCTAGTGTGGTGGAGTATTTTATTCAGCAGAGAAGAATATTAATGTTAAAGCTTAAAGATGGTGACTTCGTATTGGACCATACCCTCAATTAGCTTGAATGCACCAGAATAACAGGGCTAAAACTTGAAGGTGATGATTTCCTATTAGGTCGTATAACCATCAATTACCTTTTATGCACACTAAAATTTTGTTTATAGTATCCGGGCCTAGTTGATTGTTAATTAGTGGTTAGCAAGTGGATCCAGAGAGCTGGATGATCCGAGGATAAGATTTCTTGGGGCTCCATTTAATCTGTTTCATCTAGTGGCTTGCAATGAATGTACTATCTTTGAGAAGGATTTGATTTGGTTGTGGGTGCAATTAATTGAATGAGTTATTTTGTAAAGGGATTGAAGTTCTCAGAAAATGTACCACTATTGTTAACTAGTTATTTTTGTAAAGGTTTGGTTGTCAGTGCAATAGGGGTAAATTAGAAACCTGTTCAGAGTTCAGTTATCAAAATTTGGCTCTGCATCTCACGCTTATTTTTAAACTAAGGTTTGATATGTCCAATTTCTTTTCATTTAAACATGTTAGGTAAACTGGCTTTATGTCCATGCTGTTCGGTGTTGATTTTGTAGGAGAGATTGCAGTTAGTTCATCTTCTGGTCTAGATGTATTTTTGGACCAGATCCACCTTCAGGAAACGTAGAGCTAGTTGACAATGTGATCCCAACCCTATATTATGATGTGCTTTTCATTTGTTGTTTAAGTTGCAACAGTTCTCAAAGCATATAAATTTTTTTTAAAGGGATTCTCCTGTATGCTTTGCTGGCTTAAACGTATATAGCTTGTTCTTTAATTTTTGAAGATTGCATGGATCACATACTTAATACTAAATGCACTTAAATGTGTATATATAGTTTATTTTTTATTTTTGAAGATTGCATGGACCATGTACTTACTACTAAATGCTCGAATCTCTTGTTTCAGTAGTTTGAGTTGTTTAACTCTTTTTCTCCAGGATTTTAGTAGGTTGCTTTGTGAGCAACAAAGTGTAAACAATTTTGATGCATATAGATTTTGTTTGCATGTGTAATTTTCGTGTATTCTTGCTTGCACACGAGTATTTATGCTCTTCTACGTAGGATCCTAATATTATGGTGGAATTCTTCCTTGCAGGAGTGGAATGCTCCTAAACCTAGGCATATATCTCTTGTGAAGGGCGCTTTACAACGTCAAATAGTGAGTAGAAGCTGTTGAATCAGCAGTAAAATTCTTTCATTGAGCTTATACATCACTGTGTACTCGTGGATCTGATTTTATCCCTTTTCTCTTTAGTCGAATGACCAGAAGTCTGAGATCTGGGCCCCCTTGGCACACCAAGGATGGAGAACATGTATTGAATCTGCAAATAACCCCGGTAAATGCTTGATAAAAGCAAGAGTTCTATTACTTTCATACCTTAAGTTAGAAAAGAGGTAGTTTTGGGTACTTTTTGCTTGTAAACAAGATGCATTTGATCTTCATGAAGCTCTTTTGTTTCTTCAGACATTTTATTGTACATTTTGATCAATTTGCAGTATCACTGCCTGCTAAGTCAACAGGATATATTCAAGTATTCCTTGATGGCGGGTTGAACCAACAGAGAATGGGGGTAGGCTATTGATGTCATTTGAGTCATCTGAGTGGAGCCTTTGATATATGAACATAGGTTTTTTGTATAACAGTAGCCATATGGGTGCTGATTTTCTGGGAAAGTAAGCCATGATTTACTTATGGTAAATTTTTGTCTTATAGATTTGTGATGCAGTTGCTGTTGCTAAAATCCTAAATGCAACTCTTGTGATACCTCACCTTGAAGTGAATCCTGTTTGGAAAGATTCAAGGTACCTCTTAAGTAGCATCTTGTTCTTGATGTTCTTTCAGTTGTAAAGTATGGTATCTGGATGAAGAGCCTGTAAATTGACTTGCATCTGCTTTTGCAGCTCGTTTGAGGAAATTTATGATGTGGATCACTTTATTAATGTCTTGAAAGATGAGATATCAGTAGTTAGGGAATTGCCTCAAGAATTCTCATGGAGCACAAGAGAGTATTATGCTGTGGCTATTCGAGCTACTAGAGTTAAAACTGCTCCTGTACATGCTTCAGCTTATTGGTATCTTGAGAATGTTCTTCCAATTGTGCAGAGGTTCGTAAAAAAGATGAATATTATATTGGTTGCTGACAAATAAGTTACTGATAAAGCTTCTATAGTCATCTAAAATTTTATGTTTGTTCTCATTTTGTTTTGCTATTGTTTTGATCATTCTTGATGTTAACTCTCTATTGCGAGATGTTGTAGATTGCCATGTTTGTTACTGTTTGATTGGTGATGGAAATGATAAAAACTACTATTATGAATTATTTGGGCCATCTGATTTTGGAAGTCAGCAGCTTTGTCATATCTGTATGGTAGATTGCAACATTTTATTCATCAAGAAGAAGATTTAATCCTTATCTATCCAAGTTAGTGAACTTTATGTAGTGGGATATAAAGCTGGTCCTTCAGAAAACATCTGCTTTGGTTTTCCAGCACTACCTAATATGGTTCTCTTTTTTTCATTTTTTGTCATTAGCTCATGCTGATGTTTTTTTTGTTTCTATCCTTCATTGACACCCATCACTAACATGACTTCATTGTGTAGTAAGAATGCTCTTGGTAATTCTGCTTTGCCTGTCATAGGCATCAAAAGTCAATTGTTCAGTGGAGGATAGATTTATGACATCTTTTCATACAATTTTCTTCTAGATGTGCTTAGGCAAATTTCTTCCCTTCTATTGATTCTTCTTTTCTACTTTTGACTTGCAGAAATTCAAACTCCTTGTTGGCTAATCTTCCATTCTCCTCTGCACATGACTAATCCATTTCAATTAACTTTGGTTCCCTTCACTTAAAATGAAGCAACTGATCGGCTCCCTGCCATGGATTCTTTTCTAAATTTCCCCTTTACAGGCTTCAAGCTCAACTTTCTCATCTAATATTTGCATAGCATATGCACCCTTTTTGCCTCCTGTCACAGATATCAATGATCTCGGTTGACTACAATTTCTTTCCATTCTTAAACCCAAAATTTACAATGAAGCTTTCTTTCCATTCTTAAAACTCATGCCAGCAAAGTGAGATTGGACGTATGGCCTACCCATGAAATTGTATGTTTACAATGGGCTTTGTTAGCCTTTAGGACTTCAGTTTGCAGTATTGGCTGTCAATAAATCTTCAGCTAATTATCATATTCCTAAACTTTCTTATAGAATGATATCACCATACAGATCCATTCATTTGGCATTTCCTTTATTTTGAAATTATATCACCTATGTTATTTACACTCATATTTTCATAATTTCATGTACTTATTCTATTTCATCTGGTATTTGATGCCTCGTCCTTGTGGATCATTTCACAGCTTTCTCCACTTATTCTGTTCCATTACATTTGCTACATGTGGTGCCAACTGTGGATTTCCTTTTAACAGAGCTCTGTTTTGCATGATCTATTAGCAATCATATTTCTTGCAGTTCTCAAAGTTCATGGAGACAAAATCCAAGCTAAAGAGATATAAGGGAATAACTTGAAGAATTCACCTCAGGGTTAAATTTGAAGGGAAGCCGCCACAAAAAATTTAAGTTTGCTGCATGCTTAAGATAAAATAAATAGCTAACATTGTAGGATCGCTTCCCTGATATGTTACCTTCAAAATCAATACCTCAACCAATACACTACTTGCTACTCAAAACACCTATGAAGGTTCCTTGAAGCAACCTGACAAAAATTGACGTTTGCCTTATGATCATTAATCGTCCATTCCATTTGTCTCACCGTATTGTTTAGCTTGAAGTCAGCTCTAGAACAAGTACTCACACATAAAATGGATATGTGTGCAATGAGATGTGTCTATTGAATTGCAGCTTTCGTGCTATGTCAAAACACTCAAGTCTTAATCTCTACTGTTACAACACAAACTCCTTTGAGCCTTTACCCTAGTCCCATACCCTAATCCAATTGTCCATGAAATTGAATGGATAACAGGGGCCCACCAAGCATTCCTTGTTGACTAGAAATCATTTGCATTTCATATGCCAGTTCTAGACTTTTACAATTGTTAAATTCGATGAATAATCCGTATTACAGAACTATAATAAAATTTTGTAAGCAAAGATGATTCACATAATTACTTTTACCTGTTACTACTATCAAGTTGCAGTTGATTGATTCACTTGCTGTAACTGAACCACAACTTTCATCATGTGAGACCTAATCTATCTTATACTGCATATGGTCTAGTTATTTGTTTCTTTCATAGGTATGGTTTTGCATCGGCGATCTTACTCTTGTTGTTATTTCTTCAGTTATGGGATTGCTGCCATTGCGCCCTTTTCACACCGCCTGGCTTTTGATAATTTGCCTGGGGAAATTCAACGGCTACGTTGCAAGGTCAACTTCCAAGCATTGGTTTTTGTTCCTCATATCAATGCTTTGGGGGAGGCCCTTGTTAAACGCTTGAGGTATCCAGTCAGCGTACACTCTGATGAATACATACAAGAGGTTGTGGATGAAAATGTCCCTGTGGCATCAGGAAAGTTTGTGGTGTTGCACCTTCGGTTTGACAAGGTATTCTTTTCTTGAGAGCAGTTTGATGAGGTATTCTTAATGCCACGGTCTGTCACTATAGCATTTAAAATTCACTAAAAAGAAATATGGGAATTCCAACACAGTTTAACTAACCAATCTGATATAGTTCAGATAAGGCCTGTTGGTCCTGGTTATAGCAATGTATAATTGAGTCCAACCACTGACTACAGTCTGTTCTGCAGTGAAATTTCTAACTTAATGACAATGTTCAGGACATGGCTGCACATTCGGCCTGCGATTTTGGCGGTGGTAAAGCTGAAAGGCTTGCTTTGGCAAAGTACAGGCAAGTGATTTGGCAAGGGAGGGTCTTGAACTCCCAGTTCACTGATGAGGAGCTGCGAAGCCAGGGTAGGTGTCCATTGACTCCTGAAGAAATTGGATTGCTGCTGGCTGCTTTAGGCTTTGACAGCAAAACTCGTCTCTACCTTGCTTCTCATAAGGTACGACATACTGACACCTTGTTATAAGAAAATTTTCTTCCCTTCTAAATCGAATATTCAAATGCCAATAGTGTGATATACTATAGGTATATGGTGGGGAAGCCAGAATTTCTAGCTTGCGCAAGCTATTCCCATTGATGGAGGACAAGAAGAGCCTTACTTCTGAAGAGGAACTAGCTAAGGTTGAAGGGAAGGCTTCCCTTCTAGCTGCTGTGGATTACTATGTGAGCATGCACAGCGATGTGTTCATTTCTGCATCTCCTGGCAATATGCACAATGCTGTGGTAATTTTTTTTCGTTTACTCTACAGTTACTTATTCTTGTTTGCTCTCATTATGCCAAAATTCCTGACTGAGGCTTTGTTGTGGTTTTAGGTGGGCCATCGGACCTATTTGAACATGAAGACCGTAAGACCAAACATGGCTTTGTTAGGACAGCTCTTTCTGAACAAGAGCATGGAGTGGTCTGAGTTTCAACGGGCGGTCCGAGCGGGGCACAAGAACAGACAAGGGCGGATTCGGCAGAGGAAGCCCAAACAATCCATCTACACATATCCTATCCCAGATTGCATGTGTCAGCAGTGAAATTATTTGGTTTATTTCATTTGTGTCGCCCATGAGTTATTACCATGTTGTACGTAAAGATTGAAAAGACATATTCCTTAGCTACTCATCGTTACCTTCTCTAGATTCAATAATCAATTCCTTGTGTATGAATTTACTCCTACATGATACTGATTTCAACAAATATTGTTGTTTTTTTTTTTTGGTACACCGGCGGCCGCTCACTACAGCCATGAGTATGCCCAAAATAGTTACAATATAAAACATGCTCTAGTATCACCGGCACGTGCTCTAGAACCCACAATAAAATGGTTGTAGAATGGTGTGCTGCATAAGAGGTGATTCAGTCAGCCACACGATTTGCCTTCCGAAAGACCTGTGATTCGGAAAGAGTCCAGCTCTTCAAAATATTGTTGTTTCAGTGCCTCCGACCTGCTTGTCATCCTACTGCGGGGGTGTCTCTGGCATGTAGAACCTGATGACCCATATTTTGACTCCTTTTCTATCCAAAAACACCAAACTACATGAACCTTGCCAGCAGCATCCGTTCCAAGACTCGTTGCAGTTGTTATTGCTAATTTTGTATCTGCACAGGTTAATCTCAGTCAATCAGTGCCCTGTCCCATGTATCGCAGCAATGCACAAAGCTGATAAACAAAGCAGTTCTATTAGTACCAACTTCTATGGTTTCACTCTAGTGTTCTGCGTCCTTTTATTTTTTTCGGATACTATCAAACCTCTATTCAGAGAGCAGTAGCACAAGCTTGAACGAGAGCGAGTCCTCGATGGATGGGTGAACTTAGAATTGCGATATCTTCGTATTTATGGCCCACGCATGGTTATGGGCGCAGCAAGCAATAAGGGCCGGTCGTAAATGGGCCCTTTTCGTTTAATTTGCGCGTGGTTTCGGCTTGTAACGAGGAGAGAGGGAGCGAGAGAGAAGTAAGCGGGACCCTTCCCTCCCTGGTCGGAGGGCAAGCGCTCCCGCTTCTTTCGCTCCCCCCCACTGTTCTCGCTCCTCCGCCGGTCCTTCCCATCTAACTCCTCCTCCATTCTCTCTCTCTCTCTCTCTCTCTCTCTCTCTCTCTCTCGTCCTCCCTCTCCCCTCCCCCCGTCTTACCCAATTTGTTATCCTTATGGCTCTCTTACGTTTGATTCCGGTGATTTCTCTTCTCTTGGTTAAATCTGTTGAATGCAATGTTCCATAATTTTTTTCGTTATATGGAATTCGGGTTTGATTGTTGTTGTAGATGGATTCTTGAGTCCTGGGGGAACACGGCACTCAATTTCTTGATCTCTGGTTTTTGGAATACTGTAGAAAAGGTGATAAAGAATTAAGGTGATTGGAAGATGGGAAGGGTGAAGCTGAAGATTAAGAGATTGGAAAATACCAGCGGGCGGCAGGTGACATACTCGAAACGGAGAGCCGGGATACTGAAGAAGGCTAAGGAACTGTCGATATTGTGTGACATAGACATTATACTTCTTATGTTCTCGCCCACTGGAAAACCCACAACTTGTCTCGGAGAACGCAGGTATATTGCTGCCGTCCCTCTCTTGATGCGCCTTTTTAACCCTATTGTGTTGTGTTCGAACGTCGTCTCATTCGATCCTGCTAGGCTACCATGCTTGCAAATTCGAACTTTTTGAAAGCCAAAGCGGTGTTTTAGTATGTTAGTGAAATAAAATTACATGGAAAATAAAGAATCCAAAACAAAGGAAAACAGGGCAAAATTTGAATCAGATTATGGTGTAATTAACTGAACAAGCATATACAGTCTTGATCATGGACATGATTGAAGGAAGTTCTCTTCTAGTGGGTTGGTAATATTTACCGGCTGATGACATCTTTCCTTAATATCTTCTTGTGATTATATTTTTACTCATCTATATGATATCATAAGTTTTTAATATTTTTTCTGGCTCCGACATTATTTACTTTATTGTCAGCAATATAGAGGATGTGATTGCAAAGTTTGCTCAACTAACTCCACAGGAGAGGGCAAAGAGGTGGGGGAGAACTCTTTCTTGATTTGCTTGTTCTTTTTCCTTGCATCTGGATTAAATCTTAATAACTAACTGACTGGTACTCTTTTTTCTGATTTTTTGAATAGGAAGCTGGAGAGCCTTGAAGTAAGATCGCTTATTATTTCGTTTCGATTTGCATACACAATATGCATATTTGTTGGATTTTTTTTATTCTAAATATTTATCAGAGATTATAGAGATTTAAGCATCTATTCCTCCAGTAATATCAAGAATTCCATATAAACTCCCTAAGTGTCGTTGTTCCCATAGATTTAAGAAAAAAAATTAGGCTACAACAGATAAGCCCCTGCATGTATAAGCTATTTATTGTGCCAGAATTCACAATGAAAACATGCTTTTTATGTCTAAGAATGGGGTATGTTGGACGGAAAGCTCAAATGTAGTTAATCTATATCTAAAATCTTGTTCCTTTCTATCCGACTATAGTCTACTCTTATTACCTTTTCCACCACCGTTGCAAAATCTTCGTTTTTTCATCATTCACCAATACAATTATCCTTTTGGAGAACACCTAGTGGTGGTGAGGGCAAGTGCTGCTCAGTTTGAGTGAGGAATAGGTGGGGGTGATGTGGGCTTGCATGGTTCAGCAGTGATGAGCAAGGGTGCCTGGGGACTGGCGGCATGGCTGTAATAATGGTCAAGGTGTAATAGCTGTGATGAAGAGATGCCCAGGTTGTTGAATAGTGATTGAAAGGCAATAGTGGAGAGGCAGTTGAGGGGAAATGTGGCAGTCACGTTGCATAAAATATAAGTCATTTAGCTTTAGATGTCCAATTCACTTTAGAAAACAAATCTCGGTTCAAATCCTTGCCCAAGTAATGTTTGTGGGTTTTATATGTACATATTGTTGCTGCTAAGTTACGTGCATACAGGAAGTAAGGAAAAAAAATATGAATAAACCAAACTGTTCTTATGTGTAAAATTGATGTGAGAAACAGGCACTAAAAAAGACATTCAAGAAGTTGGATCATGATGTCAACATACAAGATTTTTTGGGTTCAAGGTATGAGCTCGCCCTTATAGTTGTTTGATATACTCAAAACCTGAAACTCAAATTCCTGATATTCTCCTCTTTTTGTTGCAGTGGTCAAACAGTTGAGGTACATGTCAGAAAGATTATGATTATAGATGTTGATTTGGTCTCTTAACTTGTTGTTTTTACTTTTTCATGTGTTAAATTTTGACTTTACTTTTAGCACAGGAGTTGACCAATCACTCAAGGCTATTGCAAGCTCAAATATCAGAAGTTCAAAAAAGATTGAGGTAATGTTTTGAAACTTCAAATAAGAATTCTGTTGTTTATTCATTACAATAGCTTAAGGTCAAGTAATGGCTATTAGCAGAGAGTGTGTGTGTGTGAGAGAGAGAGAGAGAGAGCACATGACATGTCTAGTTTGTTCTATGAATATGTGATCTTTCATTCTATCTGATTCCTCCCATGCTTGTATATCATAGACTGCACATGAGCTCTGTAACGCACTTGTTGGAGCCTTTTTCTTGTTCATATGCCCTTTATATTTGTATAGATTTGGTTTTCTTGCATTTACTCAAGCTTACTTTTATAAAAACTTAGGGATTTCCATTATAGCATCCTTGTTAGACTTGAACTGATTTGGGTCTGTTCAGATTTCTATGCAACCTAGGCCCAAGTTGCTAGCATTTTTTTAATAGGTTAGGCTCAAGCCCAACCCGAGCTCGAGCCAGCCCAGAAGCCCAAACAGGCTTGACTCAATCAAGCTTGAGCATGCCCGACTCGGGCCTAAGCTTGGCACAGTGGGGGTGGAGTTACCCAATACTGGCCAGCAGCTCTTGGGAAGGGACAAGGGGGGAATCAGGAGGGGGATGGAGGAGGGAGGGAGGGAGGGAGGGAGGGGGAGAGAGAGAGAGAGAGAGAGATGGGAGGTGGAGAGGAAGGAATGGGGGGAGGGGACGGGCAAGAGGAGGAGAGAGTGGAGATAGGAGGTGGAGAGTAAGGGTGGGGGAAGGGGGATGGGCAGGGGAGGAGAGAGTGAGAGTGAGAGTGAGAGAGTGTGTGTGTGAGAGAGAGAGAGAGAGATGAGATGCGAGATGGAGAGGAAGGGTAGGGGGTGGGGATGGGTGGGAGCAAGGGGAGGGATAGGGCATCCGGAGAGAGAGAGAGAGGCAGATATGTAGCGTGAGGGGCTAGGGAGCGAGCTGACCTGGGTCAGGCTAAGTCGGGCTTTGGGTCACATTTGGGCCAAGCTTGATCTTCAACCGAGCCTCAAACTTGATCTGAAGCAGGCTTGGCCTGGCAATCCTTAGGTCTGTCGGGCCTAATTTAGGCTTTAAAAACAGTATGAATTTGATTATCCATAGGAGTTTTAGTAATGCCAGTTAATCTAGTACAAGGTCGGCGGAACCGTCCTAAGACGCCCAATTCGGAGCGTCCTGAGCTGTACCGGCGGTGGACCGGGACGGTTCTGGCAACAAAACCGAGACGCCGTCGCCGAAGGAGGAGAAGGAGAAAGAAAGAGAAGAAAAGAGAGAGCGAGCGGGAGAGGGAGGGAGAGGGAGAGGAGGGAGGTCGGCGGAGGGCCGTCGGAGGCCAATGCATATCTTAGCAAAAGACTATGAGATGTATACTAGATGATTTTTATCTTGATTTGGCATAGGAATGAATATACATTAGCATTAAATGTCCATTTCAGTTAGTTTTTATGATTCATTCGTGACTTAACTCATGCTTTACTTTTTTCTATTGTTTTTTCAGTTACTGGTCTGAACCTGAAAAAATCAATAGTATTGATCATATTAGGGCGATGGAAGAATCTCTAAAGCACTCTCTTAACCAAGTTCAATTGCAAAAGGTGCATGTTTTTCAGATTTATCTTATAGTTCCTATTGGTCTACAGCATGCATAAAATTTTTGACCATTTTGTATGCATAATTTAGTATGAATGCACAAATATTGAATAATTTTCTGTTGGATGTCATCAAAGTTGCCATTTTTTGATCATTTAGACTTCAGAGTACAAAGCAGCCCTATGTTGTCTACAATGGACAGTTCAATCACCTTATCATTGTTTGCATGTTAACTGCCTATAGTCCCTGGTGCCATAATGTCCCAAAGGCCATATCAATATTGTAACTCTGAAATCCTTAATATATTGACGATTCTAATCTGAATCCTTCACGAAAACTTTCTTCCTATGTCATTCCATAAGAATTAAACACAATGCCATTTTGACTGTTTCTCTTTCTTAAAATGAGAAATGTGATACCGTTGCATTTATTTTGGAGTTGTTGGAGAACTGGTAGGTTTAATTTATATATTGTAAATGCTTCTTATCTGCATGCTTAGTGTGGATTAGAGATTTGATTGTAGTCACATCTTTCCCTGTTCTTCCTTGTAAATTGATGCCTCAATTTTTTAGATGCTTTGAATTGTCAACCATAGCCAGTTGTGGTTATATAATCCAATCTTAACCTTCTACAGATATTTTCTCGTGTATGGCAATTTGTCCATGTTCCACTAAACCCATTTTTTTAGATCTATATAAAATTGGAGACATCCAAATTGGTTGAAGTAATATTTTTTAAAGTTAGTATAACAAGGTATGGTTAAAAGTTGTTAATTATATGTAGAAAGTGAATGTGGACTTTTATCAGTTGAAAAATTAATGTTGATTAATTTTATTATACGCTTTCTGCTTCTTTCTTCACTGTAACATAAGCTGATGGTAAATACTGACAGGAGAACCTTGGAAAGCAACTAATGTCACTAGAATGTGCTAGCCAGGTAAAGCACTTATCTAATAGTATAAATATCTGCTTCCACTTCCTCAAATTACGAAAATTTGCATGATCATACATTGATGTCTATAGAATATCAATCTTGTCTTGATGTGTAGTTCCAGAATGGCATCCATTTACCCTTGGAAATAGGTGGCGAGCAGCAATCCTCAAATATATCGTGGCTTCATGATAATGAAGGTCAACCCATGATGCTTCCAGAAGATACTAATTTGCCGCGACAGAGGTGAGCAAATTCATGATGACTTTGTTTTTAGTGATACTCTTCTATTTTCCTATGAATCTCTATTTTTATTTGGTTCCCTAATGCATGAAATCAACTAGGAGTGTATTTGAAAAATATAATGACCCAAGTACACTGTAGAATCCTTCAGATTGACTTAACATTCATTAGGAATAGTAATAACTGTTCTTTTTATTTTATCGTGAAAATTTGGTATTCAAAATTGGTTGGTCAACATGGAAGCCTGCTTAGTTCTGTTTGGCTGATAGCCATATACAGTCTCCAATTTTCATATAGTAAATTGTTGGTTTAGTTCATATCAGATGATCTAAATCTGTGCAAAGATTTTTATATCAAGGATATGGATGGATCCTGTAGTGAGTCCATACTTTCAGCCTTGCAAAATCGCAGTAGTCATTAATTATGATTGAATTCAAAAATTGGAAGCCGATTGCTGGACACTATCCAGCTTTCAGGAGCTAAGTTTTGATTTGTCGAAAACTTGAGCTTCTAAAGGGGGTAGGAAGCTTCATCTTAATATGTATCTCACCATCAATTTGCAATATGGTGCCAACCATGTTTAAAGAATATTTATTTCATGTATTATAAAGTAGGATATTATAATCTTCTTTTCTTCAGGTAAAGTGTTTGCCACATGTCCATTTTATTACTGATATTTATTTTTTTTTCCTCTGTGGATCAGAGGGTGTGTCACAGAAGTTTCTCTTCAAGGCTTTCCTGGCTACTTAAGCACAGGGAAGGAAACAAAGGCTGATGGACAAATCAATGATGATACCTTGAATCAATTAGGCCAGAATGCATGCTTGGGGCTTCAGCTGGCAGGCCACTACCCATATTGCTCATATGGTCTGAATTTGCTTCATGAAAAGAAATTCAAACCTCAAGCAGAAGTTAACCTACAAGAAGCAACTGTAGATTACCAAATGAATAGCTTTGAGCCGCCCAGGCCCAGATATGATGCCAGCATTCAGACATGGGCTTCTGCATCGGGTTCTTGTGGTGTCCCTGTATTTTCTAACCACTCTTACCACCAAGTAAGTTCTTTTGTATTTACTTTACGTTTCTGTTTATGTCAATCTTTTGCTAAAATCAGTTGATATTGGTAATATGAATTACTAAAATGGTGAACTATGCACAGTGGCAACATTAGGCATATGAAATCATATGGTATCGAGAGTAACGAGAGCTTTTGAAATATATAAAGGACATGAAGGAGAGAGTACTACTAAAATAATTCATTCAAGAAGTGTATGCTTGTCAATCTTTTTTCAATGTTAAACTCAGGAAGCATGATTTTGCTGGTGACTGGTGTTGGCAAAATTTGCAATTCAGCTGTTGGCATAGATGAGATGCTTTGTGCCCTTTTTCTGCTGGATGCCAATTTCAGTTGCAGTCTCATGGCCATGACCATGAAATGGCGAGCATTTCTGTCAGCTACTCCTTGTCATATACCTCTTATCAACATTTTTCAATATGGCACCGCTTTTAATGATATGTTGGAAAAAATTGGAATTACTGTTGAAATGTGGATAAGGGTGGAGATTCCAAGTCTGCAAATTTGTAGTTCTTCTGCAGTGTGTTTGTAATCATGTGTAATGTGCAAGTTCGCTTTTGTTTTTAAAGTCTTACTGAAATTTTCTCTGCACAGCTGTATCAGTTTCAGAATCCACATGCTTAAGCCTTTTTTTGAGATTTTGACATACATTTGCAATCTCAGCATTCGCATTCACACATTGTTGTGTTCTTAATACTGCATTTTGCATCTTATGCTCAGACTTACTGGGCTTGAAACTGAATAGATTTATGTGTACAATTTGATTCAATTAATATCTTTAGATGATTGTGATTGACAAAGTTATTGTAACTCTCCGAGAAGCATAATTAAGATAGGTACCAGACCGCTCCCTAGGAATGCATGCTAAAGTTCGATTTCTAGGAACTATGGTGTCTCAAAAATTTTCCTGTTGCTAATGATTACTTAATCTGCAAATTGGTCTCTAATTTCAGTTTTTATTGAGGTTCTTTTGACCTTTTCTTGCAGCAACCCACCGGACTTCATGATGCATAGCATTTTTGCAGTGCTAACTTGGCATAAGCAGGCTTGCTAGCCTTAACCTCTGCAGAGTGGAACAACTCTCTAGTTGCTGTCGAGCTTTTTTCCCCTTCTTTTTCATACAATCCTCAGAAGAAAAGGTACATATACTAAATGAGAATACTAAATGAGAATATGTTCTCGTTGTTATACTTGTACAGGAACCTGGCTAGGATCAAAAAAGATTTACATGATGCTTCCTGGATCATCTTAGCCATCCTACCTCTCATAGAGCAAAATCCTTGTAAATTATATTATGACTGTGTCAACTTGGTCTGCTTTCGTGGCCGGAAGTGTTTGTTCTTGTAAATTATACGTAAGGTGCAGAGCTTCAAGACTGTAATACTTGTAAAAAGAGATACCCCAGATTGACAGGAGCTGTAAACTAAATTCAGATATTGCTGAATTTTATATATTGAATTCTCTTTCAGTACTCTTAACGTAAAAATGCTTTATGTGAATCTTAATACTTTAACGATATCTATGTTCTTCCCTTGCAATTCCACACTTTATGTCAACTAGTTTTCCTCATTTCTTTTTCAATGGTTATCCATTAAAATCTCGCACTTCCTTCGTGCTGTCTTAACTATAGTTTGTCATTGGAGAAGAACATGAACGAATTTACTCTCAAACGAAAGGTAAAAATAGGGAAGACAATGAAGATGGCATTACAATAATGTTCAAGATCCCTTGTGCATGTCTGTTACTTTTCTTTTGTTTCACATTGTGACCTCAAAAGGCCATCTAATCCTTGTTGCGAAAGAAAAGAACCTAGCCCTTGAGTGTTTGAATGATGGTGGTGTGCCATGGGTCAGAAATGTGTTGTAGGAGGTTGTCGAAGGGACCCTGACCAGTAACATTGTGCTGAATCACAAAACCCAGGAATGCCAGCATTGCTAATCTCCCTGCAACAACCAGGTTTTAGCAATCCATTCTATAAAACGCTTCTGATGGTTGATGATTGTTGGTAACTTACCATTTGCAAGCTCCTTCTCCTTGGCCTCAAGCGTGGGAGCGAAGTTGAGGGGGTTGAAGATGCCTCCAGGGTACCCAACTTTATTTGGTGGCAAGCTGTAGTTCTTGAAGATGGGGTCCTGGTTTACACTGCCTGGGTTCTTGATGTCCTGCCACCTTCTGATCTCCACATAGTGGAACAGAATGAATTCGATGACGAAGAGGGTGGAAGATGATGCAAAGTATTCTGCCTTGCCGGCCTCATACCACTCGGGAACATTGATGATCCCAATCTTGGTGAAGACCTCTGGAAGCAGCATTCCAGCGACACCGAGCATCGCCCACCGGCCATTGACAAGCTCTGCCTGCACATACCACTTCAAGTTTTCTGGATCCTCAGCTAGTCCAAGCGGGTCGAATCCATTATCCCCAGGGAGGCTGCAATTTTAGAAGACAATTTGAAAATAAAATAATTGTTGATGGTGTAATTGACATTATTTATGATCGAATTCGCGATTGCATTGGAGCCCTGATGGTGTTAACCTGCCGTTTAGGTAGGCAGGTGAAGGCAGGCCAGGGAGCCACTGGCCCTTCTTTGCTTCCACCTTGAATGAGTTCAAGGTGTTGGAGCGTGCGGTTTTGGCGGTGAGTTTGCCGGAAGAACCTGTGAGAAACCTGGGTTTTGATGCCTGAGGCCGGAAGACGGCAACTGAAGCATGGGCTGTGACTGTTGCCATCTTTCCTACCAACCAATCAATGAGCTCCGGCGAGGATTGAAACTGCCTGATGCTGGTGTTTCAGCCAATGACAAACAGGTGTGGGTGTTTTTGTGTTGCCCTTTCAGTCCTTTGTGTTTCAGTGGAGAGGTATGCTTGTGGTCTGAATTCATGGATGGAGTGGATGGTTGATGGTATGGAGGATTGGTTAGGATCTGCTGGGGTGTCAAGGGGACCAATAAGAACTTCTGGTCGTTATCCCTTCTTATCTAATTGCAGGATCCAAAATATCAGTTTAATCCATTCTATTGGCCGGAGAAAGCCATGTGGGACAACTCAGAGACTGGTTCTGGTCCTTCTTGCTAAGGGTTGGGCTAGAAAAATCTTGTGGACCCACCAGTTCTGTGGTGTGGTGCTATTGGTTTGAGGTTGGACAGAAGTAAAACCAAGAAGTGCAGCTATTGTTTTGGGTGTTCATGATCTTGCTTTTATGGTCCTTATAATTGGAACCCAGATGAGTAGATTTGTTCATGATCTTGCTTTTATGGTCCTTATAATTTGGTCCTCGTTGGAGCTCTTTTTCCTACTTCTAATAGCTCTTTCACCTGCTTTTAACCCTTCCCTTATGCCAAGTTTGAGCACTTATTCGGTAGGATCTTACCCCTGAGGTGGTGCTCAGCCCATACATTGTGCTCTGAATGTTTTTTCTTTCTTTCTTTTCTTTTTTCTAAGGCAGACATGACAAACTACATGAGTTCGGACATATCCAATGAAGTCAAAAAATAAAATATCATGGAATGTTCCAAACAAATCCGCATTCCGAGTCCACAAAGTACCACCTGCATGGTTGGCCACATAAGCGGCCATCCAGTCAACAATACCGTTAGCCTCCCTAAAAATATACTTAGCCTCATCTCTAGTTGCTTTTACCTACGTTATTCAGGTCTTAGCAGCTCAGTTTCGATATCCCTTCGGATCTTCCCTTCTGTGCTGTGGCTGTAGATTTTGTCTTCCGAGCTGAGTTGTTGCTGCTGCCTAAAATTGTAGAAAGTCATAAAACTTAAAACAAGTATACAACGGTAGAGATACCAGCATGTATGATCGGTCGGTTCTTTGAGGCTTTTGGGAAGAAAAAATATCAGAAAAAAAAAGTAGAAGAAATAAAAGAGAATTATACCCGTCTTCCAAGTGTAATTTGGATTTCTGTTGATGCTGCCAATCATAGTGGCCGGATGGTTTAGATAGTTAACTCTCTCTGCCAGTTTGTTAATCAACGAATTCCATGCTGATGCCGGGCTGCTTGTTTACTCATGCAATGCAATTAGAGAGATTTTTCTTTTTGAAAAAAGAAAGTATTCTTAGATAAAACGCAACCTTACCCTGTCCCCGTGTTCTATCACTGTACCACCCGAAGGAGAAAAAGAAAATATTAAAAAAAAGCTGATGTGAAGTATTAAAGCCGGTATAATATTAAATGACAACAAATAAATGTGAAAAAGACCACCATGGATGGAAGACTGGAAGTTTGTTGGAACAAGATGGGTTCCTTGATTTTTGTCCTTTCATGATTAAAAAAAAAATTAACAAGACCTATATGAAAATATATAACATATGCATGTATATACATAGGTTGTCTGTAGCATACATATTCAGGTTAGGTCTCGGGGTTTTCGGGCGAAACCGAAACCCAACCAGATAAGATCTGGGTTTAATTTCAGCACCTCAACCTAATCTAATGGTTTTTGGATTTACTTTTCATATGCAGCCTTCCTTTTGGTTTTGGATCATATTAGCGGATAATCTGCATCCATCGACAGCTCTAGTCAAAACTGTCCATTAGCATCAAAATAACATCTGAGAGCAGCACACAGACTAAACATTCTTTTTAGTTCAAATAAATCATGGAATCTTAGTGAGAAAAAAATATTGAAAAAGAAAGGGAATGGGGGTAATCAGTAAGATTTTCTTCCGGGCAAGAGATTTCAGTGATCCAGTAGTTTTGGTGGTTCTGAGTCGTGTGTCTCGGATATTCTAATAACCTTCAGGACAGAGAAAACAGTTGTCGTGAACGAATCCATCGAGCGTCCCATCCGTTTCGAGGCGCGGATCCTCTGTGGTATGCCCGCGCACGCCGCATCGTTCTTGGTCAAAAAGCAGCAGCCTTGGATAGAGCGAGGAACTCAGCATCCCCTTCCTTGGGAAAGCAAACAAAAGTAGCATTTGCAGTTAATGGTGGCAGTGAAGGCTCCACCATAACCATAACGCCACATTTAAACGGGCTGCTCCTCCTTCAAGGCGCTTCCTGCAGTCACCTGCTGGGCCTCGTAAAGGGATGGAATCATGGAATGATCCCTTCCTGTTGCGTAATTAAAGTCTCCAACCTCCCTTCATACCAACCTATCTCGGTCTAGCCAAATCGTTACTGCATCTCTGTAACTCTGCTGGGCTTCATTTCCAGGAGTACATTAAGAATGTATGCATAAAAACTTAAGAAGCGGGCTTCCAATATAGGCAGGCATTGGAGAAAGAAATATAGGGCAGAGACTATGCTAGTAAGAAGAGTCTTTTGACTCTTAGGGCTCGTTTGGTTCGCGGGAAGCATTTTTCCTCCTAGGAATATAATTCCTGGAAAACAAATTCTTAGGAAAAGGATGCCTAGGAAAGTACTTTTGGCATGTTTGGTTGACTATGGGAAAGTGACAAATTTCCAAAGTGCTTATGTTTGGTTGGCCATCCACTTTCCTAGGAAAGTTATGTATAATTCCTATTATGCCCTTAATAAAAATTAGGTTTTTAATGTCTCTTTAATGCTTCTTTAATGCTGAAGGGACTTTTTGGGAAAAAGTAAAAATGGAGTAATTCCTGCCTCATGGAAAAGTAACTTTTCCATGTTTCTCATGGAAAAGACTTTCCCATGAAATGTGGGAATCATATTCCCATGAGAATTCAACTTTCCCTTCTCTCTCCTTTGAAAACTCCAACCAAACAAGAGGCATCTCATTACTTTTCCATTGACCACACTTTCCCCCTTCTTTTCCCGCGAACCAAACGAGCCCTTAGATTTCTTTATTAAGACAAGCAGTAATAAGACTACAAATGGGTCGGAGTTTTTTTATTAAGACAAGCAGTAACAAGATTATAAATGGGTCGGGTTGACCCATAACCCGATCCACTTAAACTTGAACCGACTCATGGAACCAGTACACAATTTTCTAGCTTTGTATAATTTATACATTATGCACACCATTTTTTAGATTTTATAAACTTTTAAGTGCAAAAACTCTAGAAAAGAGAGAGATATGGAAAAGAAAAATGAGATTAGGAAGAAGAATGAAGATCTCACAGATGGAATAGAGAACTTGATAAAGGAAAAAAATAGAGAGAGAGGTTTGACGAGGAAAAAAAAAAGATACGAATGATTTCTTTTTATGGATGATCTCTTTTGGTGCAAATATTTTTTTTATTTTTTTTATAAAGTTATAAAATTAACGGACTTTTTTAGTAAATTTTTTTAAAAAAATTTTAGATTTGCTTTTTTAAAAGGAATACTAAAAAAATATAATAAAATAAAAATGCTGTCGTATAGTATTTTATAGTGTCCGTCCTATATTATCCTCGTTCGACAATATAGCCTTGCTGCGAGAATACCATGGCCTTGAGGTGGAGAGCTCACTCATAGTTAGGTAGGAGAATGAATGTCCATAAAAAGACGTGAGCGAAATCAGGCCGAATAGAAACGCAGAGCAGAGCAGTCAATAGGACACGAGTAGACTGAAAAATAACTACAAGAAAGCTGATTGGAAGGATGTCCCGTTAGGATTTCCCATGCCCCTATCCGGAGATGGAGCTTGAGTAGTTTTTAATTTTTGAATCATTAGTATCTCACCTTGCAATGCACGCGATAGGATAAATAACTAGCTGAGTTTTATACTTCTATTTTTTTTTCTTTTTTTCTTTTTTCTTTTTTTTTGTTAAGACCGATGGACCATACCGCCGGATATATCTAATAAAATTAAAAAATAAAATACCTGAAAGTATTAGAGACAACTTTACATTTTCAGCCATAGAGTACTACCGAAGTAACTGGTTACATAAGCAACCACCCAGTCCGCAGCCCCATTAGCTTCACGGAACACATGCTTGTCTGTAAGGTCCCTCCAGCCCCCACGATTATCCAAATATACTTCTATTTTTTTTGGCTTGAAAGAGATAAATATAGATCGATGCTTTCGGGATCCTTTTTATCAAACCTTTATCCACTTTCTAATGATGCTGAGAGTAGAATTTAGTCGCAATCTTAATTGATTTGGATTCTTGGATTCCGTGAGTTATTTGATCCATCCAATTTCTGTCTCATTGATGCTAATCCCTTTTCCATTTCATGCCCGACCACGAGGGTAGAGTGCCAAAGGATGGCACCTTCACTCAAAAATTTTCATTATATACAAAATAAGATTGGGCAGTTTCTAAAACCTTTTCATTTATACAAATAACAATATTCTACCATTATGTTGTTCCTTAAATTTTCTCATCATGTTTTTAGTAGAAGAGCATGTATTTTGTTGATAATTAATTATGGCATTGTTGTTGCATCATACATATGAAACATTCTTTGCCCATATTTCACATGCAGTCCGGTAAAATTCGAACATGATGAGTACTAAAAAATATCATTTATTTTCCTAAAAGTTTTATTGAGAAAAAAAAAAAGAGAGGCTATGTTAACATACCATTAATTTGATTTATCAACTGCGTAGTAATATTTTTGATCTTGATGTCATAAAATTTTATTATCTAATTTAAAAGTATCCAATTTATATATATTTAAAATAAATATGGATATAATTTTTTGCATCTGATTAACATCCATATTCGTATCTGTACTTAGCAAATAAAATAAATATGAATATGGATATATTAGTATCCGACATGTATCCAATCCGATTTCGGTCCTAATTTTTTCAAACTAACAATCTACATTATAAAAACAAAAGAAAAGGGCCTAACTTAACTTTTGACGGCAAATTTTTTTTAGAAAAAAGCCTAATCCTGACATAATTTATGAAAACATTTCAGAGTACAGATCCCGGTGAGGTGTTAAGCGGGATAATTGCACCAAATCAAACATATGGAGAGCTGACGTCTCCTCTAGATTCTCGCAGTAACACACATCCGCTGTTCAAGGTTTTGGCAGCTTAGGAAAGTTCTATTTTATGGTCTGCTCTTTTATTCAGGAACTCTTAATGTGACGATTACCAAGTAGAACTAAAAATACTTGGCAATTCTTAATCACATCTTATACGGAGAATTTTTATCATTTTTATGATTTGGATGAGAACCACCTTATAATTTAAGCATTAGTAAATTCTGTAACTATAGCCTCTCTTTTCCAATGATATTCGAACTTTTCAGTCTTTAAGCTTTACTTGCTACCGCTAGCTAACGATTAAGATCTTAAAAATATTTTAGCCTTGCACTGGTAAATAAAAGCAGGTTAGGTCCAACTTGACTCGATCTGAAACATTCCACTCATTAACCAGCTCGAGTTTGTATAGTTAGACAGACAGCTCCAACAAGTGCAACTTTGAAATGATAAAAGGTAGAACTAAAACATCACCAAACACCAAGAATCCACTTGCATTTCTTAAATATAAAACTTTAAATTACTCTCATTAATATGGCTCACATACCCAGCTAGAAGCTAGTTACAAACACCACTTGTGAAACTACAGCAAGCTTCCAAATAATAAAACAGAAATCAAGGAGACGAGCAGAACGAGCAACGCGTACTGGCGGGTGGTAAAAGTCCACCTCTGCCAAGTTCTAGCAAGAGAACGCAGGACGCAGCCTCCTTTTTCCTCCTCCGTCAAAAAGAGACGACGCCCACAAAAGAAGGCCATTTGCAATGGGAGAGATCCCACAATCCAATTATATAACATGATCAGAAGGACCACTTCAAAATAGACCCTTCTCATCTTGACCTCTTAGGATATACCACCAGGACACTAGCTAGATTACTGTCAATAGACTTCCAAGTATATACCAAATATATAGGTATGAGCTACTACTAGTAGTTATATTGCTATAGATAGATGGATCATCAAGAGCTAGGGTTCAGTGGAATTGGCCACCACTGAAGGTTTGGCCGAAGGACCAGCTCGGAGGAGCCACGTTGTAGGAGACCACAGAGCGGCCATCACTGGTGGTGACCTTGAAGGAGAGGGCCTGGCCATTGAGGTAGGTGTTGCTCTGCCAGTTCTGGCCCCAGTTCCTGGACATGGGCTGCCACCCAGTCCTGGACCCTTTGATGGACGCTGCATGCACATCCCCGGCCCCTCCTACGTTGGTGATGAGCACCAGGTTGAAGTAGGAGTGCCCATTGATGGTGAACCTGATTCCTCCCTTCTTCCTGCATGGGACCCTGCATAGACCACAAAAAAAGGCCAGATGCAAGACCTTAGTGCTCGCGAGGACCAGATAATGGGACAAAATTAAAGGGAGGGAAAAAAGATAGCAGAACAAGGCACGGCATGTGAACAAAAGTAGAGTCGCAGAAGATGGAAAAGCGAAAGCATGGTGACCCACAAGATTTCTGATGACACATATGTCACAAGTTCAATGGCCACTATGGGCACCTCAATTAAAAACAGTGAAAAAAACAGCAACAAAATAAATGGTTAAAAGATAGAGCAGGGTTTTCTTTTCTCATTGTAATCGCTAACCTCCCTGGAAGAAAAATTAGTTATGGCTTCAAAAGGGATGGATGAGTCTTACCAACCTACCATCAACAGGGTTAGTATTTAAGCTGACCATGATTCTAGACTTAATGAAGTTAAGAAATCCAACAGAACACATGATTGCCTTTTCATAATACTAGCTTACCTGAAAAGGGAGTTAGTTTATGGCTTCAAAAGGACCAGATGAACATTAGCACCACAATGGAGTCGACCAAATAGAACAATAAAACCATAAAAGTTTACCATCATCGTAGTTGTTGTATTCTAAACCCGAGAGAAGTATCACAGAGGAGAAGAAGATACATGGTTGGAAGATAGGAAGAATGAAAGATCTGGTAATAGCCACCTTCTGTAAGCAACCGGAACGATGCCAGCCCTATACCGAGCAATGTGCTGGAATACAGGCTGAGAAAGGTCAAAGTGCTGCAGCGGTGGGTTGCACCACCCCCCGGCATTGCTCGGGAGGGCATTGTTGGGAGGGCAGAAGTTGGTGGCAGCAACCACAATGGAGCCACGCAGGCACCACCTGGGGTCATCCACACACCTTATCTCATAGCAAGCCCCGCAGCTCAGCCCATTGTTGAACAGAGCAGTGCTCAAGGCTGCAGTGTTGGTCCCGTATCCCTGGCTGTACAAATTTCCATAGCCACAAGCCCCACCTACGAACAAAGAATTAAATGAAAAGGAAACGGAGAGAAAGGTCATGCTACACTCAATGGGCATCACATAGTTTGAACTTAAATAGATAATCTTGCTAGCTTACCCATTGTCCCAGATGCATCACCACCTCCATAGAATGTGGCATGGGCTCTAGACCACCCCCATCCATGCCCATACCCATGGGCTGAAGAGAACAAGGGGAGGAGACTCGCCAAAAGAAGCCCAAGACATGCCATCTGCCTGCAAAAAAAATGGAAAAGAGTTTTTTGAGTCAAGCCACCATAACTATGTGGGAAGGATGAGCAAAGAGTAGGAGGGAAGTGATTACTTCGAATGAAGTTTTTAGAAGGGGAAGGAAGTAAGGACAAGGGCTGAGAGGGAGAAGTGGAGGATGCTGTGTGTTTTGGGGGAGGGAAGGGGAATAAATAGATTTTTGAAGAGTCGAGGGGCAATTTTTTTACCCTCTTTGCAGCTGACTCTCTGGGGACTACTTACGGGCGAACCGGACGGCCTTGTGAAAGCGGAGGGATGAAATTTATGAGGACCAGCCATTGTGGTCATGTAGATGGTCCTGGGAATTTGGAGTACTTTTGCGTTTTCAGAAGAGCCTTGGGGAGCTAGGACTCTGAAAAGACTTCCAAAGCAAGTGACATTTATCTACATGAATGACTTCTGGGCAAAAATGCAAGAGAGATCATCACGGTTACGATGCTTTTTGAGGGACTGAAATGTCCTTCAGACATATATCTTAAAACTTTTTTTATTAAGGATGTCTTAACCTTACTTGGATGTGGGATTAACTAAGTCTCGACATCAATTACTTGGATGTAGGTTCCCTCCCTCCTTTCCAGCCTTTCTATTAGTGTTTTGAGGCTCAATAGTTAATTGTAACAGACATTTCATAACGACATTGATGTGAAGTCAAATAATCTTCTATGGGATCATTACTCCAATGCAAAGCCAACTCATCCAATCACATAGGGCCGTGATTTATAATTTTCCAAAGCATCGAAAAGTTATTTTGATTTATAAATTTTTTTTGACCAAAATATCTTAAAAAATATTATAATTACAGAAAATATCTCTTTATATTTATTAATATATAATGACAATAATTATAATAGTTTATATTTTTATTATTGTATTATACTATAAATATTATATTATATTACATTATATGATAATATATTGATATATTATGTTATAGAATATCAAATTATATTATATTATATTATTATATTATAGTAATATTATACTATATCATATATTTTAATATTTATATATTAATATATATATATTATATTTTATTATGCTCTATTGTATAATACTAATGTTTTTTATAGTCATTTTATCATACTAAAAGTACTTTCTAAGTTTGTTTACCAAACACATATTAAAGTTTCACAGAATTTTAGAAATTTAGTTAGTAAACAGGAAATAGCTTTTTATAAAAGCTCTTCTTCAAAAAACTCTATTTCAAAAAGATCTATTTTTAAAAGCTCTACTTTTCTCCTTTCTCAACATTTGACTTGTCAACTAGGTGCTCCATGAAAAACTCTCTCTCTCTCTCTCTCTCTCTCGCGCGCGCGAGCATGCTCCATTTATTTTACTTGAACATATTCAAATAACCAGTAGATTTTTCCCTCTATAGAGTGTCACTTATGTGCTCAAAATACTTGTTTCTACCAAGAATTAACTTGATTCTCTCGTACATCCCATTTATCTTCTATAATAATGATGGGGCACCACTGTGGCACCACTGCTGCTCGTTTTTTAGAATAATTGAAGGATCATGCTTAACACCTCCCAAGAAACAATCATAATTTTTCATCCAAACAAAAGAGTGATGCAACCACTAGGATGTAATCATGTTGTTGTCGTACATACACCTTCCTCATTCTTGTGAAGCCATCCTTTGCTCGCTTAAAGTGTTGATCATCATGATCAACACTTTAATCATCCTTACAGGCTCCTTACATTGGGAAGAAGTATCACATATTTGCAAAGAGAGTCTGCCGATCCAGATTGCACTTGTTTGTATGATGATTACTTGAATGGTTTTAGTTAAAGTTCATTGAAATGGTTTTGTACCCAGAGCACCACAAGGAATATAGTAAAGATGAAAATACCAGCTTCTATCCATTATATCAGGTATCAGAAGATTATTTATCTTCTGAGTTCTGAAGTTACTGCCGAGTTCTATGAATTGGAAGCATGAATGATACTAATAACGAAATCTGACTAGTTTGTTCAAGAATTCTTTCATCATATTTCTTCGTAAGACCTCTCATTAAATACAATAGCTGTGCTTGCAGACCAACCTTGATGTCACCCAGCACGTGGATGAAAGACTTTGAGCGGCCTTTCCACTTGAGAAAGAGAAAACCAACCCATTTATTATGATCGTTTTAAGTCCTAAGAGTTAGGTGAATCCAAAAAGTGCGGCAGACCCTAGTCTGCAAACTGAAGCTGGTTGCTTGTGGAAATAAATGAACAGAGACCATTTGCAAGAACTCCCACCTCCCCCAAATATCTCTCTTTCTAAGTGCTTTGCTGCAAGAAAACTAGTTCTATAGTTCTCCTGCAATTTTTTAGTGTGGTGAGAGAAGACTTGTGAATTTAAATGGCACGTTTGAAACTTCAATTTCATTGTCTATATGCGTCTTTTCGTCCCAGTCATGATTATTTTAATCACACATAAAAATAGGAAAAGTTAAGAAACTCTTGCTATAAGCTTCTGCTTCCATGCTCCCAACTCATCTAAAATGGATATCATCAATATGGGTCATCCTCTGTGCATAGGAAAAAATATCTTACTTTTAGTTTTTTGCTTCCCCACCCACCAGATTATATCAGGCTTACTACTTTAAAGGACTGGAAACAGTTTTAATAAATATAATAAGTTAAATGAGTGAATATGGTTAAATTACTTTTTGTCCTTATAGAAATATGCTACTAGGAGAGAGAGTGTAGGGTAAAGTGTTTTATACACAGGAGAAAAATCCTAAGTATATTAATTAGTGTTCACAAATTACCAGTTCTGACAAGCTCCTTGACGTGGGTACATCTTTTTCAGATGCGTGTAGGAGAATTTTGTGGCAGTATGCTGATTTTTTATTATATTAAGCCTAAGGAGAACATAGGACAAATTTTATCAATGTATGTTTTCTGCTGTTCTGAAAAAAAGTGGAATTGCAAGATGTTGTGCTTTTCTTTTCTGAGATATGCGTGATCTCGAAAGTGATTTGAAGAGCTACTTGGCTGTCGCTTATGAAAAGAGCACATGCAATTGTTTGGCCCTGTGCTGGTCTCCAAACGCCACTTTGCTCGTCCCTTTTTGTAGTTTCTCGCAGTATTGGATTCCATCCACAGATTCTTACAAACCAAATTCAACGAAGAAAAGAACCAGAGAGGTCAGAAACCAGTAACCAACACGCTGAGAATTCCTACTTTATTCTGTCCTTCTCCATAGTAGCTTTCAGAGGGTTGTTGCTAGCTTTCACAAAACCCAGGGCCAAATTTTTTTCAACTTGGTTCAAATGACAAGCTAATTGCTGTATAGTTAGTTCCACCATAATTCAGACTTTGATAAAAAAAAAAAAAATTTCTTCACTATCTGGACCAATTAAAAGGATAAGAGTTCCTTTTATAAATAAAGAAAAGAAGATATGTTTCTTTATCATGTATCAGTCATTCAAAAGGTTCAGGTTTTAAATTTTTTTTAAATCAGGCATGCTAGGCTATCAATGTGTCCCACTGGACATTAAAAAGAAAGATGAAAGTTACTATATATACAGAGAGACTGTGGCCATTTGCAGTCCATCCTTTTGTGTCTTAGGAATTTAATAGACCATCTCTATAACCACCAAACAAGCAGCTTGTCTTTGATGCCTGTCTCAGCTCTCACACTTACCTCTTCTTTTTTTGGCCACTTTCCCTTGCCCAATCTCTTACCTTGTCTACTTCACAGTATAGGGAAAAGATTACTTGGCCTAGTTTTTTTTTTTTTTTTTTTTCTACCTATGATCTCATCTAAAGCATATTATGTTTTTGGTTCTTTATCCTTTAAAATTCTTTCTTGCTGCTGTGGGCATTATATTCTTTGCTTCTGAATAAATAGATCAGTTGATTACCATCTTCCATATGCACAAAGGCAAAGAACATATGCGCAAAGGCAAATAAGAGACAGCTATTTCTGTACCGGGATAAAGATCTAACAATAATATAGTTCAAAGAGCAACAAGTCCTTTATATCTTATAATCTGAAGTCTCAGCAGAAGGGGAGTAGTCCAGAAGATGGGAACTTGATTAGTGTTCTTGCCTTACATAGAAGATGCCATATGCTTCTGATATTATTCCAAAATCTCCTGGTCAATCTATATGTAACTTTGCAATCATTAGATATATGCTTAAAGACAGTACTAAACAATGAATAACGGTGGACGCAAGCTATCATCTTGTCTGTGTAATTGTACTATGGGACTGTATATATTGATTTTTTTTGGATGATTTAGTTTCATGACTTCTATTGTAAGCATAATGCAATTAGCAGAAACTTTATGGTTCTGTAAGAAGTAGAGTCTGTAGTATGTATCTTTTTTTCCTGTAGAAGTATACGTGTATCTTGTTGAAAAGAAAAAAGAAAAAGAAAAAGAACAGTACCTTTATAAAAAGAAAAAAGAAAAAGTTTGGCAACAAAGTCATTCATATTTATGTTAATTAGGAACATTCTGTGACTAATGAGAATATGCTAATAGAATGTTTAAATAGCTTAAACATTCTATTTATGTTTATATCGTCATCACCTACTCATCGTATCTTTATGAAGTTCATGATTAAAGCACAAGACTAATGAGAATATGCTAGAGTAGACTAGCCAGAAGGATTTAAGCTAAGAAAGTAGATGCTGTCTTTGGGTTAATGAAAAAAAGCCTACTAATTTCTCATGGAAGAGTTAAGATCATGGCTTTGAAATGGTGGGATTTTGCTCAACCAAATCTTGACAAGAAGAACCAATACATGGCCTTTAGAGAGTGAGAGAGGGCCATTCTTTGCAAAAAAGCATGGTTTAGCCTAATATGATGCACTTTTTGAGAAGATTGTGGGCTTCAACTTCCTTACTGCCACCCTATAAATTCAAGTTAGTTGCAGCTAACAGTTCAATTTGGTAGCTGGCAATCATTTCAGCTCTGCATTTTATATCGTAAGCTTTACAAGCTTCCAGTAGAAGCGCCTTTTAACTCAAACTAGTGGAAGATCAAAGAGAATAAAGTCTGCCCCCACACCCCACTTCAACTGCAATGTCTGAGTTTGAATGTTGCCAAGGGAAGAATCATAGAAAAGGGATATGGGAATGGCCCAATTGGATCCTGAGCAAAAAAGAATACCATATCATTTTGGCAGTATGGAAGCAAACATATGATGATTGGCGTAAAACATGCTATCTAAGCAATAGCATAAAACCTAAATTCTTTTCTCTAATAATATCACTAGCTTCTAATTTTAAATCATGAGCCTCCTTCCCCTTCTTCTCTGAGTCTGTTAGGAATCCTTCACCTATCTCTTGAACCTAGAATGGAAGCATGTGCATGCATGCTAACCAGCAAACCTTAAGTTATCTTTAATCCAAGGTCGGGGCTACATAATATCCCTGGGAGGAAGCTGGAAATTCCCCTGTGAGGATCCGTGCAGGTGTTTGTTTAATCCCACATTGATCATCCGGAGAGATTTTAGGTACGAATATAGGACTAAGGAACCGAAATAATACATTTCAACTAGCTTTTTCGGATGATATCTTAGGTTATTATAAATGCTATCAGAGCGGACCTGATCTATGACCTATGTAGACTAGGGGGCACTGAGCACGGGACTATTAGGCCTGATCACGGGCCGATCGTGGTGCTTGTGACTAGATTTGAATGAATTTGTACCCTCAGCTCAGCGAGAATGCTAGAGCTTAAGCGAGAGGAGTATGTGAGGACCCATGCAAGTGTGTGTTTAGTCTCCCATCGGCTATGCACCAAGTATATCTTGGGTATTTATACAGAGCCAAAGAACCCAAGTAGTCCCTTCTGGATAGTCTTTTTAGGTGAGGTTCTAGGTTATTACAAATCAAGGCGGACTCGGCCCATGACTTACGACCTATGTGGACCAGGAGACATCACAGCACCAACCCTTTGGAGTTAACTACGGGTCAATTATGGTGCTTGTGATTAGATTTGAATGGATTTAGACTCTTAGCTTAGCGATAACGCTAGGATTTAAACTGAGAAAGTGTGTAAGGATATGTGCAAGTATGTGTTTAATTGCACATTAGCTATGCACCGAGCAGATCTTGGGTACTTATACAGGGCTAAGAAATTCAAATAATACATTCTGGCTAGCTTTTTTGGGTGAGGTCCTAGGTTATTATTTATACAAAGTAAATTATGGCTATCTAATTCTCCCAACCACACCGCTTCCCTGTTAAAATTTAAATAAAATACTATCCTAGTTTCATAAATAAATATCACAAACTAAATCTCCCGGTCTCCAAGGCACCAGTCTCAGGCCCTTATTATTTTTAGAATTCTAAACAAACTAATCTCATAGCCATATGGGACATGAAATATGGTGCCCATCTTTTTCACCACCAAAATAATTCCGCTAAGGAATCTCATAGTATCCAATTTCACAACCATATTCCTACTTTTTAAACAAGATTATGAACAAAAAATTTCTAAAACTAAAAAATTAAGATCTAATCATTTAAATCATCTCTCTTCCATCATAAATGTTAGTTCTCCTCTGCATAAAACTTTTTTCTCTATGTTTACATATTCTCCCCTCCATGCCTTATTGGCTAAAGATTCCAATGCTCAAAGCTTGGAGTCCTTTATTGAAGTTACAATTTATTGATAGTAGTTTTGTGGAGTGCAAGTACTTTTTATTCTATACTCATTGGTTGATTGTATCTCTTTTTTTTGCATAATTATAATAATAATAATATTTTTAAAATAAGATTTAGATATTACTTTATTATTATTCATTATAATGTATTGGTGAATTAGGTTTTATGCATTTTATTTCACACTCATTTTATACGGAAATTGGATATATAGATGCCATGTTCGTTATGTCGAATTCTTACGGATTATTGTTTCGTATATATATATATATATACACTTTTATACTTTTATATGTCTTACTTATATTTCATATAATTATATTAATAAACATATTTTATTTTTTAAAAATTGATATAAAACAATATACTTATTTTAATTTTTTATATTTTATTAATTTGAGAATACCATAGAATCATAATACTCTCCACTTCTTAGATAGAAATTATGGTTCAACCCTTGCTTTAATCCAGATATTTTTCTTTGTTAAACAAAGATTTCCATCATTGACCCCATTATTCACCTTAAGTGCCTCTCTTCTTGAGATTGTAAGTAACACATATCCTAATTCTCCCAAAGTTTTACTTTAATCACTAATAGGGCCAAAAGAGGATAACGAGGTATCTCAAGGATAGATTTAGGATTTGTTTGGCATCTTTTTCTTGTTTTTATTTAAAAAATAAATATAGAAATTGATATAAGAAACATTTTTGAGGCAATTATTTTTATTTTTATTTTTAACTTATTTTTATTATTAAAAAATAAAAATAAAAAATATTTTTAATATTTTTAAAAATAAGAAACTCTTATTGTACTATAGCTTGTGCCTCCATTACCATCACTACCATCACCTTCATAATACTGCCACCAGCATCTCCGCCATCGTTGCCGCCACCATCTTTTTCATCATTGCTACCTCTACTTCTAGCACCGTTGTCACCTCTAACACACCATAACCCTCTCCCCCCTCTCCAATCAAAACTACCACTTCTGCTAATACCACCGCTACCATAGCAGCCGCCGCGACCATCTCTACCATATTACTATCGTCCCTCGATACCAACCATGCTACCAACACTATCACATGCATCTACCAATACCACCATCGCCATCACCATCCTTGTCGCATATATCACCACATCGTCATTGCTTTCCGTCTCCAGTACTAGTACCATTGCACCACCGCCATCACTGCTTTCACCATCATTATTTTTATATTTTAAAAATAGTTAACAATGCTAAACATATTTATGTTTCTAAAATTAAAAATATTTTATTTTTTAAAAATAAAAAACAGAGGTTCTTAGCATTTTCTTTTCTAATGGTTCCGGGGAAGATGGATTGCTTCTTTCCCATGCAAGGATGAATAGTGATTTCATGAAATATGAGATTCCAACCACCTTTTCAACATCTTTAATGACATGGTGGATATTCTAAACTGGTCAATATTCACTAGATTTGAGATGCATGATGGTCTACTTCGATGGGGGCATATGTAATTTTGCCTGCACATACGTGCACATGCTTTCATATCCCCAATTGAGCCAACATCGTTGCTTGATGCATGGACAATCTTACACGAGGGCGGTGAGCGTGTGTGAGCACCACATCATATCCCATCACAAAGTGCAAGCCATGAGAAGGTGTTCGTGGATCATGACTCCGTCCACATGCATGAAACTTTGGATGAATTTGATATGCGTTGTTTCTGTCCCATTTCACCCTCACTCGATGTGAAAAAGGAAGCAGTCCAAGTTCAGAGTTCAAATGGCGATTATTCTGTTTAAAATGATCTTTGAAAGCAAACAAGTCAAGAAGGTTATTACTGCTGAAAACTGATGAGAGCATACCATTAATTATTGGATGACACTCAACAAGTCATGCAATCGCATTTTAATAAAAGCCAGGGATGGCAAAGCATCCCCATGAACTGATGATTAAAATGCCATCATGGATCGCCATATCTCGAAGGGGCATCATGTTGGAAACTTAAACTAATTTTTCTACTATCTAACAAGACTCGTACAGCTATTAAAACTAGTTAAGTAATCATTCTGTTTCAACTTTCAACACCAAAATTAAGTATTCGATCTTTATTATAAGCAAAAAGTTTCCCTCAGGTATCCGCACCAGGGATAAAGCGCAATGAAGGTTTTCTTCCAGGATATCGGCTAAGATCTCAGTTTGTATCGATGTCAGGCATCCCTTCAATGCAATACATATAAAATTTCAGCTTTAATATCTTGGTTGACATAAATCAATAAAATTGGAGATATTTGCCGATACTATATGTTAATATCGATGGATTTTTTTTCTCACTTAAATTGATTTTTTAAATAATATATACTGAAATTAAAACTTAAATATAGATTTTAATCTTGGATTTACCATATTAGCGACAAGACATTTCAATAACTCAGTCCAAAAACTCAGCCCAAATCTTGGAAAACCCTGGTTCCATCCAAATTTTTCCGTTTTTCATATGGGTCGGAATAAACCCAGATCCCTGTTCATGTCGGTCTTAGTTACTCACCGAGATACCTGATATAATTATTGAAAAGCCTTGAGCACAATGCAGCAAAGCAAAAGGTGATGGAATCTCAGATTTTAGATGCCCATATACCCTTCTTCTAAATAAAAACGTCAAGGCACCATGACCATGGCTAGAAGAAGAAAAGGTATCCAAGACATTTTCTCAAAAGGAAATGGCACTGTATATAGTTATAGGCTGTCTATTAAGAGAAAAAAGAAAAAGAAAAAGAAAATACCATGACAAGTAAAGCCATAAATGTGTGAAATTGAACGGGTTCAATAGCTGTTAGACTTCCCTGTAGCCAATTGCATCCAGCTATCCGCACCAGCTCTAGTCCTCTTTGATATTGGTTAATTGAAAAAGGTGGCATACTTGTGTGATAGAGATGTGGTGAGGTAGGGATAGCCCACAGATCCAATCGATTCCCACTTTAATCAGAGTTGTAGTTCTCTCACTTTCTATTCTTCCATCAACTCAGCCAGTGGCCTTCTTAATCATCACATCTTGGTGATTCTTTTCATCAACATTCAGAAAAGGATAGTAAGGGCCAGGCAGTTGCTGCCTTAATTTGACAGCTGGAGAGCTTATGACATCTAAAACGTACCATCTAGTGCCTAGTTGCTTTCTTAACGAGTTTGGATACGTATCTATAGGGTTAACCATGGAAAAAAGTGTTTACTAGAAGGCACTCGATACCAAGGATATGGTCCAACAGAAACATGGACCAATGCTCTCTTATCTACAGCCACAGGGAAGAGATCCCATGGTCTGGAGGCTAACGTGAGGATTCATACAGATGCATGTTTAGTCTCACATCGGTTGTGCACTGGATATATTCTGAATATTTATGTAGAAGCAAAAAACTCAAATGATACCTTTCGGCTAGTTTTTTTTTGGACGAGATCCTAAATTGCTATAATGATATTAGGATAGATCTAATCCATAACCCATATAAACTAGACGACACTGCAGCACGGGTCCATTAGTATTGACCATAATGTTTATGATTGAATTAGAATAGATCTGAATTTTTAACCTGACGAGAACGGCATGACTTAAAATAAAAATCTATGAAATATTTGAAAAAGAAATGATATATGTGAACAAACCCTGCTCTTCTGCGAGGAAATGATGGATACTTTCCCTGCAGGGTGAAAGCATCCATGCACATGGGCTGGCTCCTTGTATCACCCTCCTTCTTTGGAGGGAGACAACTTTTGGTGGGTGTCTAATGACAACTCGAGCCAGTGCCATTAAATGGTGATGTGGTGGTCTCACCACCCGCCATCTCATCGCTACCTTGCTGAGAAAACTTGGCGGATCGTAACCATTCTAACGCTGTCGTTGTCGAATTGGCATCGAGATCGTAGCGTAACCAGATACGGATGTGCATGGCAAGTCAAAAAGGGGGAGGTAGACGGCACAACTAGGTCGAGCACTGCATCCAACCAGGCATTGTCAAGACCGGCGACGAGCCGTGCCGTGCCGCGCCGAACCATCCACTTGGCTCCAGGGTTACTTCCACAGCACGCATGGGTTGATGGGCCCAAGAGGAAGAGAACTGGATGGTTGTTAGGGTGCAAAGTTTTCATTAATGATGGAAACCGTCGGTGATAAGTGACAGCACTGCATGGCTTCATCTTCACAAAGACAGCCATGGCAATCCCGTGTTTGCATGGGAGAAGGTCGGACAGGCTCCCTTTCGCTTCCACTCCTTGGGCTACGAAAGAGCGTGTTCGTGATATTTTTCTTCAGTTCAGAGCGCACACTGGTAGCTTGCTCGTTTGCATCCAATTGCTTTATATAACAAGTTATCATAGATTTCACTTGGATTTGCGGAGACATGGAAAACATTCCGGGATGAGACGACTAGTTTCTATCACAGCAGCAGGCAACTGTTACCAGTTTTCGGATGATTAATTCCTTCCTAAACTTACGTTTTGCATGCCCGGTGGAAACTTATATTGCCTGTATATTTAGCAGTAACCAGTGATGAAGTGCTTGTTATATATACTAGAAAAGCAAAATCGGGTAGATAGACAGACGACCAACTTTGTTATTTAGGTGTTCTCAACAGAAAAAAAAAAAAAGAAGCTATTTTATGTGCAGCGAAAACATAGAATGGATTTCCATAAAAAAAAGGGGAAGAATCTACAACAGATCATTGAGATGAAAGCAGTTGGTCAAGATGACTAAAGAACTATTATTTCTAGGTCAGTAATCTTTGAGAACAAAAGATGCCTCTCCAATCGATAAGTCTGCCGTCCAGCAGCCACAATATTCTCCACACTTAGAAGTACGTAGCTCCATTTTTTCACACCGGCAAACGATTCTCCAAATTATTCTTGATAAGAAAACTTACCAAGAATTATTCAAACTGATTATTAATTTTGTGCTTGGTTTTTAAAATAGCAATGAAATTTTGGCAATGATATTTGCCCATTTTTTATTATTCTTACTACATATTTATTTTCTCATAAGAAATATTTAAATAGCCTAATATCCTCTATTTTTCTCAAAATTTGCGACTGCAACTCTCCTCTTTTATCCAAGCTAAAAACCTACTATGTACTAAATATAGAATCTTCTGGAAAGCTCTAAATTGAACAGAATGGAGAAAAAGAATACATATATAACCAATCCTAACTAATTCGGGATTAAGATTTAATGGAGTTGAGTCATATCTTTTTCCCTGTGACTTTTAGTTACCCATGTTCTTTTTAACTTCCCGCAAAAATTCCGCATTTTTTCAAAACTCCGAACCTCATGCATCAGGTCAAATCATTCCCAATAGTCACACGAGGCTCAGCAACTAGGAAACCCCGGCTGTTAGCATGGATACGACAGGGAGCAAGAGCTCCTCAGGAGCCTCAATGACTAAAATTCCCGGCCAAAATCTGCACCCAGAGTTGACACTCAGCTTTAAGTTGTTCAAAACTTTTTTTAAACACCTGACATGCCGTTTGACTCAACTAGGAGAAGAGAGAAGCACCTCATCTCTGGGACAGCACCTGCGCTTTAAGGCTGTCTTTCTTCGTGGAGAGTCGCTTCCTGCACTCTCAGCGGCACCTTGCAGCTTACCATGGGGCCCTCGAGGTCTATGCACACCGACTGCAACGGAAGCTGACGAAACCCATACGCTTTGGCTGCAGTGATTGGCCGGTAGCAACATCACGGTGGCATTTGTCCAAACCTGTGGCCTCGTCATCCCGATGTTTCAAAAAAAGAAACTTAAGGTTATCGAACTCAAAAGTGGCTATGTGAGATTCTAGTTTACCGATCTTGAAGATGTTTCAACAGTCATGGATGGAATGATTTACGAGCCTTTGATTATACAATATGGTGTTTAGACTGCAGAACGTAATGTAGAGACGGCCCCAAACGCAGCAGTGCAAGCCCGCTTGAATGGCATTGGTTCCAAGTCACGAATTCCTTCGAATATGACCATTACAAAGTCGAGCTCCAAATCTTGCAAGGCCATCGTAACACTTGCTAATGTAATATGTAACTTGCTATCATATGCCGACAACAAAGAACCAACATTTTCCAAGGGACAAATTTAAGTGAGACAGCATTTAACTGGGGCAACTTGTTTCAAGGCTACATAGAGAAAGCTGTGATGAGAACCAGCAACATACAGTAAAAACAGTCATTTCAAAGTACCACCAGATCACTGATGGAGAATAGAACTCGTGGAATACTTGTGACAGATGCAATGGATTCAAAAAGATGTCAGGGAACATACAGCTTATGAAGGGTAATAAGAAGGCAGGCCGGCTGATGCAGCATGTGGCTGTGCATTTGGCGGCATACCATATGGAGGCATCGACATCGACTGTGAAGCTTGAAGTGATTCAGCTGGAGCATGAGAGATAGCTGCCAAAGAAGGGTACTGAGAAACAGGGGGTGGTGCAAATGTTTGAGCCGGGTATGTGCTTGGGGAGGCATAGGCCCCTCCCTGCATGCTAGGATCCCAAGTTGGCATTTGCCCATTGGGAACTGGTGCTTGTGCACCAACTGCATACTCATTACCAACATACATAGATGCAGCCTGGGGATTAGCCTGCCAACCAGCAGCAGCAGTTGGCAAACCAGGAGCTTGGGGCATCGCAAGTATACCTGTGTCCGGGATCGTGTAGTCTCTGCTTCTATCATTATGTGCCTGAAAACAAAATTGTGTACATAAAATCAAGTACAAGAAGAGCAATACATATATATATATATATATATATATATATATGAAACATCGTGTCAAGAAACATACGCAATTGGACAGTCAACAAATGGACATCAAGAACCCAACAATTCTCTTTTTCCTGATGGACAAGAGGTTTCTTCTTCTAAAATCACTTTTTATAAACTTCTTTTAACAGTTATTATTGCTTTATATAACCCAAAAAATCATATTTATACCTTTACGTTGAGATCAGTATGACGAGAGTATGACAGATGAAGCTTACAATAACCACCTTCATAGATGCAGTGTCCCTCCAAAGCCCCTTTGGCAACTGCTGCGGTTGTTACATCTGAAAGTAAAATCAATTCCACTCACAACCATAACATTTACTTGGAGCAATACACAAACGTAATTTTGTCACCATTACAAAAAACCAAATAGACAAAAATTTCATTATACAAAAAAATTCAAACGTCTGGAGAAATATGATGCAATCAATTCATGTCTGATCACAGGGAGAGGAAATCTTATGGACAAAAAACTTTTGAGCTGTCAAGATTGTCGCGGCACTTTCAGTGCAACATTAGAATCCCAGCATAAAAGAGTATATGGATATGTGGATACATATGACAAACATGAATTCATTAACAGAAAGAAAACACTTACAAAAATCACATAATAGATATACTCAATTTATTTAGTAGTAGTTAGAAGTTAACAGTTCTAAACTAAAAGAACCAATTCATTGATCATTGTACAAATTACCTCTTCAATCCCCCAATCAATATTTTTCCTGGGGAAGCATCAGTTCATCCTTTAATTGATTAAATCAACTAATGACTCACAGAAAAAACAAAAGGAAAAAAGAATAAATGACCACCTTAACCATGAATATGGGCATCTAAGCAGCTAAACAGGTATAAGGCCCATTAATCTTTATGCAAACACCATTTCAACAGTGCTATGCATAGACATGGATACAGAACTCAGATTCTGGCATGTGAGAATAAGACTAATCAAGAAAAAAAATTAAGGATGCAGAATAATTTCTAAAATAAATGCATCCTTTTAGAGAAAGACAAACAAACATGAGAATATCAAGGTGACTAAAACCAGGTGTGGTTTAAAAGGAGATTTTAGTAAAAGCAAAGTTGCAACAGGATAAAATGGTAGAATCAATTAATATGTAATCTGAGGGGACTTCGCATGATCTTGTTTGTGTAGAAGTGACAGGAATGAGGTACAGTAAAAGATGAGACCGGGTAGCGAGAATTTAAAAATGCTTGTGCAGATGGAGGAGGGAGACTTTCACTGAATGGCAGATACATTCTTATTGTGTTTGGCAAGGCATCTTTTGAATGTGAACAAACATGGTAGGTTTCCACTATAATGGGTAAATCCAGACCTGGCTCTGATAATACAATTTCACTATGGTTTCATATCTAAAATTTTTGATGCAGTTATGTACAGTTATACATAACTGTGCTTTAACATTTGATGAAGATCGCAAAAGATTTTGAGCTCCTATAAGGCAGTTGAAATATTTCCAACCTTTTGAATGGACATAATATCCTTATACCGTGTCAGATTCATCGCCAAACATCAGTTGAGAGCACCTTTGGAGCCTAAATGAAGTTATGGAGTCTTCACTATGTGTTTTAGTTTATTTTATGTTCAACCCCTTTTTTAGTTTTAGTTTGAAATGAGTCAAGTGAATATCTCAGTCACATGCTTAATTCAAGAAGGGAAAAGGGAAATCGGGGCATTAGAAAAGGAACCCCTTCATATGTGTTGGCTGGATCCTCTATATCTGTTTCATATTATGTAGGTACTTTCTCTCAATGAAGTTATGCTTCTCTTTTCCCTGGGAGTGAGTTGTGGATGCCGATGTGAAGCCCTGGGAGTTAGTCCACAGCCAACAACGTGATCGGTAGACCATGGCTTACTTTATCTTTCTCTTCATTGCACTCTTGTTATTTGTTTTCTGTTTTCCTTCCCTTCTTGTTTTCCAATCCAAACCACAATCATAAGCTTTCCATCTCACAACCCTAACAATCCCCATACGTGTTTAACATAGCAGCAGCCTCATCCATCCAAACAAGGCCTTATTGGAGGACCTAGCTCGCTGAAAGCAGTCCCTACAGGGACTGGCCAGGTCAGCTGTTCAAAAGAACCTGCTTGTTCACTTTCTGAAGCCTTAAAAGTTCATTTATACCTCCGTTAAACCTCCAGAAGTGCTGCAACCAACAGTGATGCTAATTTATCACCTGGTGATCCTTTTGATTTCCTTGAGTTACAAGATTTTCAGATCTGCTCTCTTCTGGTTGCTCTGAAACTAATTCGAGCTTCCTATTCATATTATCCCCTAAATTAGTTCCTGGAAGTTGTTGTAAGCAATATCCTTCAACACAAGGGAAACATGGAACTAGATTGCAACCATACATACTCCAGTAGCAAGAAACAGGAACAAGTTGGATCATACAGCAGGGTTGAGGTCAATTCACACTGAAAGAACACAAAACCATCATCATAAACTCTTCTGACTAATTTTTGGAAATTTTCAATCTATTCTTCACAGAATTTGTGTTTAGTTATCTGCAAGATATCATCTGATGTTTATTTCAGCAACCTGTATACATGGCATGAATTCCATGCATTCTCTTTGCATCCAAATTAACTTCTAGTTTATTTACTAAGGCTACTAGTCTCTGAATTTAATTTCCGGATCATTATATTTGTTATCATATTGGAATCAGTTCCACATCATTATAAACTAGGATTTCATTGAAAGTGTGTGACATTGCATATTAGGTTCCCAAGGGTTGTCCTGCATCAACGTCCCTTTTTAATTTTTTGAGTAAAGTAAAATCCCTTTCCGTTCTTCACATTGTTATCCTTAACAAATATATGTTGTGTGTGTCACGGATATCAGGAAACCCAGCATGGCAGCATGCTTTAACAAGCAGATGCATATCAACCCCTCATTTCTTGGACAGGCTTAAAGGCAGGGAAATTTGTCTGAGAATATGTAACATCCAAGGGCAAACAAACCAACATCACCTGGATGTCTCTTTTTCCCAAAAAAGAGAACAACTACACTTTAAGGGAGAACAACTTGTAACAAAGGCTCAAAAAGAAGTCATTCAGACTCTAAACTATGGTTTGTTGTATTAGATCATTCCGCCAAGTACGATGACATATAATACCACACCTGTAATGTGCTAAAGACTAAATACACCATGCATACCAAGAGTTGGTACCAAAGTATGCACCAAGCTGAGACTTGGGGCAGGGTGTGCCCATTAGATACCATACAGGTCTGGTACCAAGACTGCAAATATTGCTCTAAACAAAGACAGCTTCCGAGACCAAACAAAAGACAAAGGAAGGTCATGTAGAATGTTACAAATATTACCATGTTGAATTTAATTAACAAGAGGCTTGAAGAAACGACCAACAAAAACATGAATTTTGTATATGCATGAATATCAGTACTTCAGAATCATTTGTTATGATGCATGCATGCTTCTTGCGATCATGAGCAAGTGCATATATTAGAACCACAACGTGTTATTAGCTCATATCTTACTGTAGTCTGTGCTTGATTTCAGTTATATTATCATGTAAAAAAAACAATATTCATAATAAACACGCTAACATCCTACAGAGGCATAATATTTGCAATTACCGTATGGAATTCATACCAGATACCAAGATATAAAGTACTATGCACATAACATCCCTACCAGGATATTGAATTAAAGCCTGCATTCCACCGTTCTTCTCAAAAATTGCAATTTTCTGCACAGTACCGAATGTCGAGAACACCTAAAAATGAAGTGCCAAATTTATTTTTCAACTGCATATCAATGCAGAACTCAAAATTCATATTATAGAAAAATATTAAACATCATACCTTATGAAGAACATCAACTGTCACAGCATATTGCATATTCTCAATCGAAGCTAAAAGTACATTACTCTCAGGCTCCTTTTTCTTTCCATCTGGACCCAACGTAGGCTGTAAATAACTTCACATTAGTACATCAAATAAAAAGAACAAAAAGAAAATGTAAAGACTCATGAAAATTCTATGTATAGAAGTCACCTGTAGAGTTCCCTCAATTGCTGAGGGGTTTACAGGAAGATAAGGATTTGTGTAATCCCTGCACAATCAGCCAAAAAGTTAGGACCATCTAAACCAATTCACAATTTGAATGATGGCGCTAATTTTAAACAAAAGCAATCCCCATGCAAATGCAGAAAATAAAACATTTGAGAAAGTAAAACGCCAGTATAGAGAGAAAACAGGGATATGTAGTGATAAAGTGCATTATAACCCAATATAATCACCACATGCAACCCAAAATAGTAATGAACTTATATCTTAAGATAGTTTTTATATAGGTGGTTCATTTAATCTATTTCCATTTGCTCCCCTAGAGGGCCAATGCAACAGTTCATGTTGATGTCAGATTATTCAAATACTATCACATCCATTGTCTCTAAAATATTCCATGCTTTTCTTCCTGGTCCATCAACACAAAACCCAAACCTTAATGCATTACCAGAGTCTCCTCTGGTATCTGAAAGCACATAACATCCCAACCAGGATCATCATTTGAAACTCCAGAGGCACTATTTATGTGAAAGAAAGAAAATTATAACTGGTCATAGATGCATTCAACTTGCCAAACGTGCAACTTCCATCACTATGAGTTCCCAGCTTTTAAGTGAAATCTATTTTGCTTCTACCCATTTGTTCCTTCAGTTTTGATTTACTTCACCACCACCATCCAGAAACATATCTAAAGACATAAAGGGGGCAAGAGGGCTTTAGCATTTAGAGATCCCCTGGAAAGCCTATATTAATGAACATATTTTGATGTATCCAAACTGGTTAACTGAATCATTTATGCCTCTCCAAGCAGTTTCTTAGCTCCTGCACTTGGCTAGTGATCACAGTCATGCATAATAATGCACAGTCAAACCTAAGGTCCCTAACAAAAAAAATGCAGTGTTAACCAACACAACCAGATCCAAAAGCTGTGGACAAAAATGAAAGCCAGAACATGCACCAAGGTGTAGCATTCCTCAAAAATGTCTGTCGGCTCTCGCATTCTTAAATTAAAACTTATATTCTTTGATAACTCAATAGACAAGTCATTTGCTACGAGAAACTATAAAGATCTAGAAGAGCCAATGTCATAGAGTTAAATTAATAAGTAGTTGGCATGCATCTCATGCAGATCAATTGATGCAATTGAATAGATATCCTTAAGATCCTTGGCACAGTAACCTTGAGCTTAGGTATTACCAAATTAGCGCAGTTCACGTGCACACTAAAAAAACGAGTAGATTACCACATCATATGGTATGTCGCACCACCCAGTACAGACTGTACCGTACCATACCAAGAGAAAATCGATACGAAACTTAACTGTAAATCGGTACAAGCCCCGTTCCGACGTATACCATCCCATATCGAGGTATACCAACCTTCAACGAGATGTGTACCGGCCCGTACCAAGGCGTGCTGACCTATATCGGGGCATACCAAGATAAAAATTGAAAAAATGGCAAGAGAGCTATTTCAGTACAGTGGTGTACCATACCTTACCATACCGATAAGGTACCAATACGGTACTCGATACCAAAATCGCGGATCTTGCTATATTACTTGATAGATAATTAACAATTACAGAGGTTGCACCATACTACACAATCCGGGATTCAGGATGGAAGCAGGAGCAGTGTCAATATTCTAGACTGGGCCACTTTGAGCAATAATGGTGATGTCAAAGCAACAAGTTTGTAGCAGCACTTGTATGCACAGAAATGTCTGAACACAAATTAAGCTTTGTCATAACAAAAACACAGACATGTATAACATTAGAGAGAGTGTGGAGATTCATCAGTCAACATGAAATAGAATTTTTTTCTGTATAATTACTTGTAATTGCATAAAGCATATTATATGTTTAAATATGGAAACAGAAGTTACACCATACTGCACAAGCAGGATGGAGGCAGGTGGGCTGTTGACATTCTAAAGGTTACACCTAATTGTGCAATAAGGACAATGTGAAAATGACAAGGTTGTAGCAATATTTGTATGCACAGAACTGTCTGGACATAAATTAAGCTATTTATCAAAACAGATCTAAAATGTTGCATTTACAGTTTCCAGCCAAATATGCTAAGTGTTAATGCCTAAGACATGTTATGCCACAGTTCCTTGCAGGGGTACATCATCTTCATGCTTGTGACATGGAGAGTTCGCAAAAACCAAAAGTAAATGTTGTATTACTCAATAATTCATATGAAGCACGATGAATTTTTTAGGAAATGTTATAACACAATATATCAATTAATAAAAAAGCAAGAAGACAATAAAACATAACCAGCATTGATAGACTAGTCGAACTGATTTTTATACCTGCTGCGATGTGATTGGAACTTGATATTCAAATCCGTGTGTGCAGAAAACGAGATACGCAAGTGGCATGAGGCAACATGCTCCGGAAGCAAGTATCTGGAAGTCTCAAATTCAATCAGCATGTTTTTAAAGAAAAGGAGATCAAATTTTGCATCCCAGATATGTATTAGAAAATAAGGAAAATAAAGTAAAACCTTGGAATACTTCGTCCATCCAAGGCATTTCTTGCATTTGAAGCAGTTTCTGCATCAGTGTACTGAATCAGTGCCTACAAAAAATTCAAATACCGAGGTAAGTGACTGCCCTTAAGTCATACAAAATAATCTCCCAAGATAGAGATGTTTGTACCTGAAAACCAGCAGCCTTTTCAAAGGTAGCAATTTTGTGCACAAATCCGAAGGCAGAGAACACCTGAGATAAAGGGGCAATATGATTACTGCACAAAATATTTTAACAAGAATAATAAACAATACAGATGTTAAGTGTAGAGCCTCCCACAGAAAACTATTAATTGATCTCATTTGAAGAGCAGAGGGGCACCTGTAGGCAAGAGCATGGCATTCATCAAAACTCCATGGACATCATGCATAGTACGGTATATTTAAAAGGGTGGATATGATGCACAAGATAATTATTTTCGTCAGTTCCTCCATACAAACAATTAAAATGAGGAAAAAAAAAGGATGCTTCCAATAAGTGTGCCTTTAAAGAGGGAATATAGCCAAATCATGTTGCCAAGCAAAAAGTTGTAATATCTACATAAAGTTTGACAGTTGTGAAGAACAGATTTACAAAAAAGAACATTTGACAAGTTATTGTCACAAATAAAAGAACTAGCAAGCCCACCAAATCATGTAGAAAAACCATCAAAATTACAACATTCAAGAGCACTATTAGATTACTAGTTATTGGAAAGTTGACTAAAAAAAGCGTAGCCCATTCAGATCAACTTTGTCATGAAACTCCAATGAAGTGTGATGATCAAGTACAGTTAGAAAGCACCATTCACTATTTAGGTTCAAAAATCTCTAAATATGGTCAAAAGAAAGAGAGAGCAAGAAACATGGTGTCTCTCCCAATGCTGTAGGTTGATAACAAGGATATCTCCATATTAACATGGACCTGCTGCTGATCCATGCAGAGAATGTTGCTAGAAGCCAAAAAGATAAAGCAAGATCAGCTTGCTTTCAAAAAATACATTTGACAGATTCTCACACATTTCTAACCGTCAATACGGTCCAATCAACCATAAGTGCACTACTTGAAGATGATAACCATAGTAGCTAAACGGGTCCTGTATACAGAAGAATCTTGACATATAGGACTTACCAAATGAATGACATCTATGCTAACATCGCCAGCTTCAACGCCTTCAATAGTGACAAGCAAGACATTCCCAGACACATCTCCAGAGCTCTTATTATTTGTAATTTCTTGCCTATTCGAATACTGGATATAAACAGTTTTGCCACGAACTTGTGCAGGATCAGATGAAGAAGCATAATATGAAACCATTGATATTGCTTGATTAAGATCCGCCTGAGAGAGGGGGGGAAATGTTACTATATATAGTGCAAAGTGCAAACCATTAGCTTTTGACTTAGAGAAATACAAAATAGAGCTGAATACTAGAAAATGGTGAACTATACATTTTCTGAATGCAAAACACTTCACAAATAACAAAACAAAGAACTAAACTCCATACAACCTAGCTAATATAGGATAAAAGCCAACAATGGCAGGAAAACCATGAACAAGAACAAGAAGGGAAAGCTATACTTTATGATCTTGTAGCAACCAATACAGAAAGGAATTAGAATCAAATGCTAACAATCTGACAGCAAAAACCCAAAAAATATATTTCCTTGCTTTGTCAACCTTGTGTTTAGTGCAAAGTCAAATAAGAATTTAGGAAGTGCTTGCATAAATATAAATCATATAAATTTAAACATGCATTAAAAAATAAAAATATAACTACGTATATCCAGAGAAAAGTATTCTGAGGTGGGTCCCCAATTTGTTTGTGCATTTGATAAATGATGTGAACTTCATCTTTTAACCCTTCATATTGCCTTGTCTGCCTCCTATTATTTTTGAAATTATAGCAGTACAAGTAAATTTAACTATTCGTCTGTACCAACTTATTTCCTCCAAAGTGATTTGAAAATACAGTATTATTCATGCAGACGTTCTGTTCAATGCAAAGATTCAGATTTCATTTAAGAAAGATTATTCAAATGGAGCCAGCTATATTACACTAGATCCTAGCAGGGAAGAACTAAAAAACATATAAGTTTTTACACTATAATGATTCAAATTTCTAGTTCATGATCATGCCTATAAGAATACATTCTTGTGAATGAATTTTCGCATAAACATATTTCTCCCTTGTGTACCCCTCCCCCTCAAAAAAAACTCCCCCAAATTTTTCCTTGAAGCTAAATCTAGGAGAAAAAATTGAAAATCTTCTAGCAAGCTTACTTATTTTGTTCAACCTTATAAAAGAATATATTTTGACCAAATATATATTTCAGACAGACAATGTGGCCTGACAATATCCAACAAGGAACCATTTAATTTTCTACATGCCCTGGCATTTGACTAGCACAACATGGTACCATACAATATCATTATCATGCCAATCCAGCAAGTGATCAGAACTAGCACAGGCACTAAACATGGTACTGTGATCCTTGCTCATGGTTGAGACCTGATGTAGACCACTGACTCTTTTAGTAATGGTTCAATTTTTTAATTTGTTGAAGTCCACTCAAGAACAATCAAAACTTCAATAAATATTTAGTTATCAACATTCAACCCTCATCGAATGTGAATTTTCAGATCTCCCAAAAAGCACAAAATACAAGATTATTTATAGAAAAAGCAAAAAGCCACTGTTTACCATGGATTATGGGGCTTTTGGAAACACAAAATCTTGAGGTCTAGCCCTAAAGACATTTATAAGCTATAGAGTCTGATTTATAGCTCAAATTTTACTAAAGAAAGACTCTAAAATCAACTTTATGTAGGAAACCAGTATCAATGGCAAAATCATTATTTTTAGTAACGTCAACAGCTCTTCCATAAGACGACCATATCTCAGTCATATCTGATTAACTAGTACACTTGTTAAAATTTAAAGACTCAAAACCCTTGAATTCAACAGCATACTTAAGAAATTGAATATATAAATGAAATAATAGCATACATCATGAATAAAAGCTTAAACCTAATAATGTATATATGATCTATTTATGATTATCAGACAAAACAATAAGCACAATATCATACATCTCAGCCACATTTGTCTTTGCAACAATTATGCCTATCATAGATAAGACAATTATCGAGCTTCTCCATTTGCCGCATATAATAGATCTCATCTTCATACACCAAGAGATGGTAAGGAAGACACAAATTAACAGCGACAGTATGTGGTAATCTTGAAATCTTGAAAAACCTTGAGGTTCTCTTCCAAGCATGCCTAATCCAGCTTGCATCATTTTCAAATCTAACAATACTCTTAAAATCTCGATTTTTGACAACGGAGTAGTACTCATGCACCCAATGACCAATGAAAATATTCAACCCCAATATCTACAACTTGTAAGGAAAAAATGCAATAATTTTGATGAGGTCTGCATAGATCTAAAAAGAAAAGGAGATTCTGAAATTATGATAGCAAAACTCAACTAAGACTTACTACGAGCCCTGAACTAGAACTTAACCTAGTTAGATTCTTATGCTCTGAACTTATCTTGAAGAAAAAAAATTACAAATACAGGATCATTAATGTCATGAGGCACATAATTTGATTATCAGTCTGCTTGGATGCTCACAGGATACTCAACAGAGGAGTTGATTAAGGAGGAAAAAATGGAACAGGCATGAGAAGAAACTAAGAGAAGTGTGAAGTCCAACCTATCTCACAATTCCATGATCCAATCTTTTTGATGGACTTGTGATTCTGAAATCTTCGGGCCACAAGTACAATTGTTGCTCCTGATTTATGCAGTACTTCCTTCTCGTCTCCCCATCGTAGACAGAAAGCCAGTTAAGCCCTAAAGTAAAGAATGATGAAGAATTACTAGTTGAATGACGAGTTCTTTTGGATGTCAAAATATTTTTTATGATTGTTCTCTAATTAATCCTACAATCTCTAATTATACCACCATTAATGCAATGAGTCCTATAACTCTGCATTCTGATGATCCTCACAAACCATTCATCAATTGTTACGTGTTGTTCGATTCATTCCTCCTATTATCTAGGCTACATTTTGGGGGGGGGGGGGGGGGGGGGGGGGGGGGGGGGGGGGGGCGAAGCATGTTGATCCTTTAGGCACGTAAACTTTTAATTTCCAACTCTGTCATTACTTTTTGTAACCAAATTTTATAAAAAAAATAATATTAGTGACAGATGCTAGTAACTAGTCGGAACAAGCTGTCCACTTGTCCATCTTTTTCACATGTTTCTCATTCTCCCCCCAACCCAATCCACCCAAAAAAAAAAAAACCCATCCCAAACATAAATACCTTCCCTGCTTTCTTCTCTCTTGCCCCGCATTTAGTAAACAAAAGTTTGGGACATACCCCTCTAACTACTTTATCTAACTTGCTTGGTAACTGGAATCTTGATTTCATTGTCATGTCTCCCTCTCTCTACCTCTCCTACCCAACCCACAACGTTACATTCTCTCACCTTGTAACCACTGACCTCACATTTAGTCAACTTATCTCTCCTCCCTCCTAGTTTTTTTCCCTACAAGAACAGCCTCTACCACATGATTGTCTTATTTTCATTCTTGTGGCATGACATTGTTAACAGATCGTTGCTTCATTTATGTGTATATATCTTCTTGACCTATCCCAATTCTTATACATATGTATATCTTTATATAATTTTTCAGATCTATTTTTTTGTCCTCTTTTTATAAATTTGACATTCATTGCACACGTACCTGTACTATTAATTAAACAAATCCATGCATATTACTAAGCAACCTGATATTTTTGGCTGCCGGGTTAGCAGCTTCTCCTTTTTCTCCACAGAAGCAAAAAGGAGAACTTCTCCAGTTTCAAGGTCCAACATCTACACTTCTTCCCAGGATATGTCTCTTTTTTTTCGATTGGGTGTTCTAATATTTAGTTTGATAATGATTTCTTCTTCACCTCAAAGGGCTCCACTGCTGCACTCTCCAAGCCCACCTTCCGAAATGGGGGCCTCTCGGTCAAAAGCCCCAATCAGGCCCTGGCTGCCACTCCTATGCTTCACGCCCTTGATGTTTTGCTGCCTTGACCGATTTGCAGGTAACGTTCATGGGTTGGATCTCCTTGTTGCGGTGGAATCCTAGTCTATTTGCTAGAATTACTGAGTTGATTGTAACTCGCTTGAGAACTAAATGTGGGAGAAAAGCTGCAACATTTGTTTGGCAAGCTCATGACTTCATGATGGGGCAAACCAGTGATCCCCTATTTGAACCACATTAGGAAATAAAACTTTCTTTCCTTGTAACTTCTATCTTGCCCTCAGAACCTTGCTCTAACCTTTTTTTCACTTGTTGTTCCTCTCTTTTCTTCAAAATATAGTCTCAGAAATACTGAAAATTTAGACGCATTAATACGAAAGACTAGGGTGCAAACAAGCTAAGCTGAACCAAGTAGCTCAAGTTTGGCTCGTTATATAAAAGGGTAATCGAGCTCAAGCTGAGCTTGATAGGCTGTGTTCAAGCTCAGTTCATTTGTCGTTTGAACCAAGATTAAACAAGCTTTTTATCGAACCAAACTAAGTCCCAATCACTTTTTCAAGCCTAAGGTGTTCAACCTCAGCAAGGGTATGAACAGATGTTCAAAAAATGTTTGAGCTCCATTCATTTCATATCTGGCCTGAGCTCCAATGAGCTTATTACCAAGTCAAGCCCAGCTGTTTATAAACAGATTGGTTTGTCTGCAGCCCTGCCAAAAAGTAAACTTTCATATATTGGCAGCTTGGCAAGCAACAAAGGTTTTACCTCTCCCTCTGCCAATAAGTACAAGACGACCACCTAATCTTCCACTACGGCAAATAGACACTTCATCATAAAGCAGCACATCTATCTCCATCAATCATCACACCGTTACAGCAATAACAATAAAAACATAGAATTATATCTAAAGATCAGTGATTTGATTCCTAAAATATCCACCCCGGGGACGAACGCTGAATCCTGATTTTTATATTTCTCTGATCTCTTCCATTGGTCTTATCGATTCATGTCATGAGAACGTACAGACACATTGGTCTTACCGATTCTATGTCATCAAAAGGTACAGAGACAAGAAGTACCGCCACCATGCCACATCCCTGACACCCGATACAATCGGAGACATCAGATAACAAGTAAAACCTAATAGGAATTTATGAGACGGATCTAATTGAATCTTCGCACGGATAGCTCAAAAAAAAAAACAAAAGGTGTTTCTTTTTTTTGCGAGAAAATACTCACAAACTCAACAAAGGCCTGGTTGCGATTGGCGCCGACGTTGCATTTGGTGTTGACGATCTTGCCGAAGGGCTTGCAGAGCTCGACAAGCTCCTCCTCCGTGCACTCCCACGGCAGGTTGCGGAGGTGGAGCACCTTCGACGGAGTCTGCGTGTACCGGAACTGCGGCTGCCCCGAGCTCGAAGACATCTCCGACCTAGCTTCCGATATCTAGATCACCTTCCGCGGCGCCGAAGGACGAAGGAGGAGAAGAATTCTTGCACTCGTTCGATGGATTTCTAGGATTAGGTTTTCAGATGGAGAAGAATTTTGGGGCTTTGTAGCTTGATGATATGGGATTTGGGATTTTTTTTTCCTTTTTTCGGTCCGAGCTTTTCTTTCCTTTGTTTGGGGCTTGGCCGCCTCGGAGAGGATTGCTGCTATCCGACGAGGAGAAATCCGCCGACTCCAGATAGGAGGAAAGAAACTGATGGAAACTTTACCGTAAAAAAGAAGGGACCGGGAACGGTGCGAGTCCGACACGATTTACGGTTTCATGTACAACATGTAGATGCGACCTTGACCGTTGATTTCGCCCAAGGGATTACTATTAACTGATGAGGGTCCACCACATCCGGATGGATGGATGATAAAAATTAACCCAGAGTGAAGCCTAGCCCGAACCAACCCCTATCTCTCGGGCCAATAGTTTTTAAGGTATAGTCAGAGTTTTTTGACACGGATTTTTAGGACCCGGGCCCGGGGGTATTTAACGCCACGGTCCTTGAGGGCGAGGACGAGATCAAAGCAGCATGAAAGGATGACGAATTCTAGAGGCAGACTACATCCTTCTTAAGGGTGATTTGTGATTGAGTGGATCCGGGGCCGGAATCATGATATCGGCTTCAGACCATTGCTATGCGACATTCATAGGCTCTTAGCCGAACATGGTTTATATAGGGTCATACATGTCTACAGAGAGGCGAACAGTACGGCTGACTGGATGGCTTCATTCGCCGCCCACCTCGCTGAAGAATTCATCTAGGATGTTCGTGCAGTAGTGTCTCGCGCTTTTGATTATATTTTTTCTTCTAATTTAGCTGGCTGCTTCCATGCTTGACATAGGTGAGCTGTCATTGTACCAAAAAAACAATTGTGTTTTGCATCCTACTCATTTTTCTATTAAAAAAATCTCAAAACATTTTTTTTAAATTTCTCATAACATAATATTAATATATATATATATATATATATATATATATATATATATATATATATATTCAACCGATGATGCTGCCGGCGGTAGCGAAGATGGAAGGAGGGAGGATGGAGGAGTTCATCCCCTGCTCCGTGATATTTAGTTGATGGTGAGGAAGGGTATTACATTTCAGGCTATGCATATATATATCGTGAGACTAATAGGGTGATAGACTAGGTGGCGACATATGTAGTGAGCTACTCAGGAGGCACCCTATGGGTTGAGGAGGGTAAAATGTCTGATGCACTTCGAGACCTTTTGTTTGCCAATTCTATTGGGTGTATTAGTACTCGTGATGTATGAAATGCTCGTTTTAGCGCGCACAAAAAAAAAAAAAAGAGAAGAAAGATGGGCCAGAGATGTGATTAAAGGATAAAGAAGAGCCCAACATCGAGTGTGGAAACAATGGCCAGCAAGATCTATAGAGGTAGTCTGGTTAGGCATAAGTGATGCGGTTGACGAAAAGATTGGACGAAAAAAAAGTGTTGGAAGGAGAAGAGTAAAAATATATTTTTAAAACAATTAGAAGTAATCTTTTTAAAAAAAATTTATTTTTTTAGGAGAATAAAAGTTGTTTAAAAAATAGAAATAGAAATAATATAACCAAATATATTTTTTCGATTCCAGCATTTTTATTTTTTATAAAAAAATAAAGAAAAATAACAGTATCAAATAAGCCCTAGGAGTAGAGTTAGTGATTTTGTTAGAATACTTTAGCTAGGGCAGCATCAGTTAAGAATTTTTTGACTGATGAACCGACCTGTTCTTATCCTGGTACCCTTAATTATAACAGGGATGAGCACATCCTTCTATCTCACTAAAAAAGAATTTTTTTGAATGTCCAGTTTTAATTACCAGTTATATGAATCGTCTTAAAAATAAGTCACCACGAATTCTGAGGATTGGATTCATGTTAGATTAGATGGTGTAGGAATTGAGCCTCGTGAAATAAATCAAGTCACAGGACACACAGGTTAGATTGGGTCAACAATATTGATTTATGGGTGAGTATGGATTAAAAGATTTCGACTATCTGGTTAGGTGAGATACATGTCTTGATACTATATATTGTTCTCTGCACTCCATCTAACTCTAACCTGATTTCATCCGAGCTGTTGAACCATTGGCTAAGTTAGTTTTATGTTCGGTCATCACGAAGATAACCAATATTTTTGTCACTAAGAACACTCTCTTTTGCTGGAAAGTGGTAGAAACAAGGCTTAGTGGGCCTCGGCGATCTTAGAACTAGTCACATCAGAAGGCTGGGCTGGCTTTTTTTTTTTATTATTTTTTATTTTTTTTTACAACAACAGCTTATACATGTCGAGCTTAAATACAGTCAATGGAATTAATAAAAAAATGATAACACAAATCGTGAGACACCGCCATATGATCGGTTTAGATAAAGTCTCATAGTGGACCACAAATGAAGTCACTTAATTAGCTGTACTATTTATTTTTATGTAAATATGTGTTGTTCTCAAAATTTATACTTAATTAATTTAGAGCATGCGAATGTCGTACAGCAATATGAAGCTGGTGTCGGAGCCCGACCCGAATCCACCGAGGATGGCCCGAATTATCCTGGAGGATGATGCAGGCCTGGGCGGGCCTTCAGGAAGTTTCTATGGCCCAAGATCTGGACGCACCCACCCGTATCGATTCCCTATATTAATGCCATCCAAGTCTCAACGCCGCATTTCCTCGCTCCATTTGCGAAACCTAAACCCTAATTTTGGCTCCCTCTCTCCACCTCTCGCCGCTCTACCCTGTTGTAGGTCAGTTCGCCAGCCCACCCCTCCTCAACCCAAGCTTCTCTTAGGATGGATTGTCTTAATTATTTTCTTCCCCACTTTTGTTCTTGCATCGAATGCACGGAGTTTTTTTTTTTTTTCTATGATTTGGGCATCACTCTGTATGGTTTTGAGCGTGCTTTGGGTTTGTGATTTTAGTGAAAAGGAACCAAGCCGAGGCGTTTCTTGTATGCTTAATTTATCTGTAGAAATTGTTTGATTCGAAAAGAGTTTTTTTTTTTAAACTATCTGCACGAAGATTTTAGGATTCAACGGGCTGATGGAGATCTTGGTCATGTGCATCTTAACATGTGATCAAGGCGTTGAAATCTTGCCCAGCAACACAAGTATGCTTTGTTGGTAGAATTTCCATGTCCCACCAGTAACAATGTTGGAACTTGGTATGGTTTTAAGTTCGGATCCGTGGGCAGCGTAGTGGCGGATGCATGCAATTAACTGATGTTTTGGCCACTGGGAAAAAGATGGGTACTTGGTGGCGTTTTTAGCTCCAAATAGTTCTTGGTCTCAGGAGATTAGAAAGACGAGTCTGCAAGTGATGAGAAAACAGACAGGGACATCAGCACTCCTATCTTCGGAGAGTGATGACTTGATCTAATGGGAATCTCTCTGATGCACAAATTTGCTAATTTTCAGGTTGCATCCTTTCCAATTGTAAAGCTGTGTTTTTATCGCTGCGTTGCCACTTTTTTGGGTGATCCATGTCCTTCTTTTTTGCGGTTAGAACTCTTCATTCTCTGTTTTTGTTGTTGTTTTCCGTTTTCAAGTCTTAATACTAGTCTGCGATGATGCATAATATGCACGTATTATCGGATTCAAAATGACGATATATTAAGATTGTCACTACCGCTGAGGCAGACCTATTTCTTGGTATATTCAACCTAATTCTTTAGGTTTTGACCCGTGTCTGTTATTTGGTGAACAGTTTATTACTTCATGTAAATATTACTTGGAAACAGAAATCTGGGTGATGACATTTATTTGTATTGATTGTTGATTCCCTATTTGCGCTGGTGACCAAGAGGATTTTTTTATAAAAATAAATTAACATAGCTTTTTATATGTTATCCTTTTTTATTTGTCATTGTTGCTTACATTGTGCCATTTAATTGACATCATGAAAAGAGTAATCTGGTTTTCGTATCATTGTTCAAGAAGATTAGCACTTTCATTCTGTATGTGTAGGATTTACAAGTGAAGGGAATGCTATATTGTTAAATTGGTGCAAAATAATCAGATTTATCATATTTGACTCTGTAAACTTAATGTGTGAATCTCATTTTCAAATTATTTTCAATGCTTCCTGGTGATTGTTATGTTAAATTTGATAATCTTGATATTGTATTTATTTTCTGTATGAGTTGTCCCCTTTTTTTCTTTTTTTTTTCTTTTTTTAAATTTTGATGTCTAGATGCAGCAAAGAATATCATAATTTTTTATAGTAATGAGATAGCAAACGAAATGCGTTATGTGGTTACGGATGAATGAATTATAATATATCTTCACATGATTTTTGGATAATTATAAATTTCGTATTGTTTTACTGCCTAGTAGTGGAGGCAAGCCTTTGCTATGCTTCATTTATATTTAACAGTATATAGCTTTTTGGCATTTCAAACAACTGACCCCTTTTTTGACATTGTATACCCTATGATGGTACTAGTCAAGAAGGCAAATCTATGAAACATATATAGCATTTTTGCATTTTGTATGCATAGTTTTTCTTTCCTCGACAGCCTATTATGTTATTAGATGCTAGAGATGATAAGAAGGCTGCGGAAATATGATTTGTAAAGGCTCGTTTACGTTCCCTGGAAATAATCAAGCTTTTGATTATGACAGCTTTAATCTTTTTACATTGCCATATTTTCTTCTCCTCTTTTTAACATTCTAAAGTTCTGTTGTATTCTAGTGATGCTTTCATATTTTTTTATCTTGACTTCATGTAAGTTGCAAATGATGATTAAAACAGATAGGGATGTCTGCACTCTTCTTGTCATCGATTACTTAGTTTTCTTTAAGTTTATATGCCAAGTCATGCTTTTGTTTATTGTGATCTTGGGTGTTTTTTTGTTTGTTTTTTTTTTTGGCTTTTGATCAAGTGGTGAAATTGCAGTGAGTTCATCTGGGTTACTTACCTATCTATGTCCTGCAAGCCTATTCTTCTTCTCCTCCTTTCTTATATATTAAAATACTGCTACTAATCCTCTTGCTTTTGACTGCCTATCATTATTCTCTTTTATGAATTCTACTTCAGTGGGTGGTAGAATTAGTTAGATACTTTTGTATTTTTTCTCTGCTAATAGGAGGCTTAGCCCTTTCTGTGATCAAATCAGGACACAATGATAATGTATTGTAATTAATGTTCTAGGGTTTTCCTTTTTGATACCAGTAAGTGCCTATGATGGTTATAAATATACTTTGAGTAATTACTATGAAAAGACATCAATCTGAGGCACACTATTCTTTTTGCATTGCAGATCTCTGGGCATGTGGGGTGTTCTTGTAATAAGTAATTATCTTCTACGACTAAAATTTTAGTCTCTTTCAATTGGTATGTACTTTTTTATATGACTGTTGTCACAATCCTCAAACTAAGATCTTTTAATTAGTTTAGGTGTATTTCTAAAAATCAAGGTATCAGCACCCCCTTGCCCCCTTTGCCTCCCTTTGGATTGGTTTCAGGACTCTCTTTCTCTCTCTCTCTCTGGTATACAAAGGTTTCAAATCAAAGCTTTCTTGCCGGAGTTTAGCCGCTGCATCTTTAAGTTCCTACAGCATGATTTTAGAAGTTATTTAACTCTGAGAACTGTTTTAATTTTTATTCAAGGAATACGCTCAATTTTTTCCCTGGAAGTTCTCATTATGTTTCATCTAATCTTGTAGGTTTTTGACTGATATAAAACTGCATAATTTTAAATCCTCCTTTAGTTGTGTGCTGTTATTTATTGGTCAGCACATAATGCTTTTCCCATTGGGTTTTGTATTCCGATAGTTTTTGATGCTTTATAGTTTATTTTGTGAGTGGTTAAAGCATTGCTTTATCAAATCTTAGGTTCCATTTTCTCATTTCTGTGATGCTTAATTGCAAGGAATTTATTTTTGGAATATAATGCTGGCAGCTGCCATAGTAATGGCAGTTGCATCTCCACTTCTTTGCATGCAAAGTTCAAAAAGTGTTGGATTTAACATCCTATAATTGAATTATTTAGATTTTTGTTTATTCAATTACGCATATTTTAGTCAGTGCTGGCCTAATGATTGATTCTTATGAGAACGGAGATCCAAATGACGCCCTCTGTTGAAGTCTGATAAGTTTGGGCTCCAGAGGGATCCGTGTAGAGTACTGTATAGCATATGAAGGCAAGCGTGATTGTGGTTCTTTCATCTGTTTCTTCATTTAAAAGAACCTATGATTTGTTTTTAATTTCTATCCATTTGAGTTTCTCCTGTAGTGTTTTGACTTAAAACTGAAGTCATTACAAGCTGGCTTAAGGGACAGCTTGCTCTGAAAAATATCGATTTTAGAGTTTTGAAGGAACATTATATTGGCTATATATAAATTTTATTCATCATTTTTTTTACTGTGTTCTTCTTTTCCTGGATTATGGTGGTGGTTTTCAAAAGATGCTGTCACTTTGAGTGGGCTCTAATGATCAGCATGCTGGGAATATTTTTTGAGGGTTTTGAAAGAACATTATATTGACAATATATAAATTTTATCCATCATTTTTAATTGGGTTCTGCTTTTCCTGGGTTATGTTGAAAGGATCTGTTGAAGTCGTAAGGGACAGGTTCTGTAGCTCGGGCTTCTTGGACATGCTATCAGAGGTAATGTGATGCATCATAATTATTTTGTATTCTCACGGATTCTCATTTTGAAATGTATACGTTTTCTGTGCCACTTATTTCCCTATTGAGAAAAATGTGAACTTTGCAAGAAAAATTTAGTGCACGCTGATCGTTTTCTTACATGTTTATCATTTTGGCTCAAATTCAGGATCCTTAATTTTGGGGTAACAATCTAGATCTTGGAATATAATTTATAAATTTGATAAGGTTTATAGCAGAATCAAATCAAAGAATAGAATTAAACCATCGATTGGTTAACATGTCTTTTGGCCTATAACTTAGAAGTTCTCTTTCTTGATCAATATGCATGGCATTGTTTGGTTATATAAGAGAACCTGGCCAAAGTAGAGGAAAACCAAAGCTTTATAAATATGCCACACGAGAATGGAAGCTTGGTTTTTTATTTTCAAGAAATTGTGACAAATAACTTGGGGCTTTGTGTAACAAATTAAAGAGATTGAATGCAGTTCAGAAGTTGTGGAATGATACACTGACAATAGTTTTCCTTCAAAAAAGATCTAGTGCTGATGTTGTTTCAAAAAAAGTGCTTCATCGCGCTAATGTTCAACGTATAAAGGGTTGTTGCGCAGTCATATCAGACTACTGGCTGCTATCGCTGTTTATTTGATGGCAGATTTGGATGGAATGAAATGCTAGGGTGTTCCTTAAAAAACAGAGAACCCACGGGGAAGAGGAATGGGGGCACCAAGGCCTTGAGAGGTAGTTTGCGAATCTTCTAAAGAATTGAGATTGCTTAGCCTCATCTTATTCTTCCACCTTGCTCTTTTAAACTCTAAACCTCATGTTTTTAATTCTTTATTAATAAATTGGGGGAAGTTCCTACTCCTCTTACATAAATGTCGTTCCAAACTCTTAAACAATGAAGGGGAAGCCTTGGAACAAGAGAAGCTTCCAAGTCTGCCATGCGTAGGGATCAGCAGAGTGGTTTCTATGCTGGACTTCATGTCTTCATTGGCACAATGGGGAGCCCCGTAGCCATGGGAACAACCAATGAGATCCTCCCTTTCTTCGCACGGTTAATCCGCTACAAGGCTAAGTATGATGGACCTTCACGTAGGTTATCCACTCTTTATTCACACAAATGCTACATGGATGCAAATTTGCAATTCAGGGACTTCCCCCTTGTTTGTGTATGGGTTCTTCGTGACTGCAAAATCGGTGGTAAGCAGCTAAATTATTTTATCCCTTCCAGTGCCCCTTGTTCACGTTATCGACTCCAGTGAACGCATCTCTGTTTCCCTGACGGGCTTCTTTGATGCCATGGTTGTGCTCATACTGCTTACCTTCCTGTCTTCCTCGTAAGAATTTGGCCCCACAAGGCAAATGATGTAATGTCGGGTTGTCAAAATGAAGTCTTATCAATCTCCTTGTCAAAAAAAAAAAAAAAGAAGCTCTTCCTTGTTATGGTTTTAGGATAAGTTGCAATGCAGTGTTATTATTAGGATAATATAAGTGAGATATGATGAGGAGATTTTTCTGCAAATTAGAAAATTTAACACCAAAGAAGTAAGGTCTACAACATAATGAAGGCATGAAGTGAAAAAAATGCTGTCTTCCCTTAAATACACCTTGATAAAGCTACAACCCGATGCTGCAAGCTCCATCAAAAGTCTCTTGCATCGAACAATATAGGCTCTTTTGCTGCAGATTTGTTTTGGTAGGCCATTCATTGCTTTTCATTCAACCTTCAGCTCACACAACGTAGCCAACTTCAGCGCATATGGTCTCCCATAATCAAGCCAGCATTGCTATCAGTTCATCCAATGATTTAAGTGTCTTCTCGTAGTAGAGGTAGGATTCATATACCTTAGGAGACCTCACATAACGGTCGAGCTGTAGGAACAACAAACAAGATTATAGAAGAAATAAGAATTACCATCAAAATTTTTTGAATTGGTTTATACGTATATATATTTATATGATATTAACTATCCATCCATTATGCAACCGATAAACCTATCTTTTTTAAAAAAATATTTTTAGATTTATTTGCAAGATCTTAATCAATCCACCCATTATATAAACAGTAAACCTATCTTTTGTTTTTTAAAAAAAACCTTGATTAACTTCTAATCCCAACCATCCAATTCATATGATCTTAGCTATCCACTCAATCTCAGCCGTCCATTCAGTCAACGCTGACAAGTTTGAGATGTCGACCGTCCGCTTTGCAGAGGACCGTTGGAATCTTATCATCTCATTTTGCTTCTCAGAATGAGAGAGAGAGAGAGAGAGAGAAAGAGGAGGGGGCTTGGCTTCCATTACTAACCTCGGCTATGCTATCAACGAGTTCGTTGGCAGTCTTAATGTAGGACTTGCGGCGGGCGTCGGGGACGGTGGCCATGGCGTTCTTGAGGTCGGAGTCGAGGTAGGCCTCCTTGAGCCGGATGTAGAACATCACGTACCGCCACGACATGGTGTCCACCATGTGCCGTATCTCCCGCAGCCCCTCCGCCGTCTGCCGGATCCTCGCCGCCGCCTCCTCCGGCGTCAGCCCCGGCTGGAAGTACTTCTCCTTCAGGAACGAATGCGTGCCCCAGCTCTGCGCCCGGGCCGGCGGTGGCGGTCGCCTCAACCCCGGCGTCGGAGAGGCTGCCATGACCGTGAACAGCAGAGCCCACCGCCGCCTCGTCCTCGGCTTCTCCTCGGCGGCCCGAGTTGAGGATATTGGATGGACTGCTTGTTGTAGCCGGCGATGATGGCGGTCACCTTGGGACTTGGTGATGTTCGCATGGAATAGGATCATATGCTTCGCGTAGCTGCCCATTGGAGGAAGAAGCTAGCTTGATGAATTGCGTTCGGATTCTCTGCAAGGTAACAGCTACTGGTGGTGGAAGCGTGGGGAAAGTGAAGGTTGGGTATTAAGTTCCTAGCATTCTGCCACGTGTTACGTATTTATCCTCTCTTTCTATACTTTAGAGGAAATCGAAATGGGAGGAAACTTGGCTAAGCCGGATAAGGGTCAAGGAATTGAGAACATCTCGGTCATTCAAACTTTTTTTTTTTACAGTGACAGACTCTCAAACTAACAATAAAAAATAGTTTAGTGACAAACATATCCCCCTCCCTCCCTGGTTTTGTTAAACTTGCACCTAGTAATTTATAAAACTAACACTTATACTAATTAAGGCAACTGCGTTCGTAAAACTATTTATCTTATATGAAAAATCAAATTGCTCTTAAATAAAAATAATGATGCCATAATTTTCTTATATTATTGGATGTGATCTATCATGTCAGGGTTTTTTTTCCTGATGCAGCACCTAGGTTCTATTAAAGATTAATAATTTGACTAATATTTTGTTAAATTGTTAGATAAAAATAAAGCTTCAAAAGATAAGCGTAGATTTTTTGAATTATTAGATGGAAGTATAATTTATCTATAATCTTATAAGAATTTTTATAATTTATCTAAAAGATAAAGTTGAAAAAAGAGGTGACGATTTTTTAAAACTCTCGTGAGCTTGCTCGTTCCAAATTCCATTTCGGTTGATGTATGAATATTGGACCTGGGACGGCATCCTGGTGCTCATGTCTCCAGAGAGATTAGTCCCGCATTAGTGAGGTAGATCATCTTCCTCTCTCCTTGTCTCATAATTTTTAAACTGGACGCACATGATGCAAAATGGGGGATGTGTGCTATTTCTGTTGGTGACTTTTAGGATTAATTAGTTACTCAATGCAATAAACCCTTTGCAGATGAGGAATCAAAAAGAAGGAAATCTAAATATCTTCCTTCTTCAATTTGGACAATTTAATGATATACATCAAGTGGAAGAAGAGGATGGCATGGTCAAGAAAATGAAAAAGTATACCTGTTGCTGCAATCTTCTGCACTATGAAGAAAGTATTGGATCACTTTGGTTGTTTGTTATAATTGGTTTTGATTGCTAATGGGGGAAAAAAACCTAGGTCCTTGTCAAGCAACATGAGCATTAATTTTTTTAAAAAAGAAATATGTAGCTTCTTTTTAGATATGTTTTAATGATTTACTACTTGGTGTATTGCTCGCCTTTTACATAAGCACGAGTTAGTCTCTATATAGTTTAGAAGAAATGACTAAGTTGAATGAAAGATATGCACCATTTTCTTATACCACTAACATTCTGTAAGAAAATATAAAATATATAAATAAATCTACTTCATTCTATCAATTTAAGCTTTTGGGACAAGTGGTGATTTTAACATGGTATCAGAGCTGAGTTCGAACTCTGTCTCCGCACTCTTTAACCTCATTATTAAAAATTGCACATGTTGGGCTCACCCATTAAAGAAAAATCCGGCCCATATATAAGGGGGAGTGTAAGAAAATATAAAATATATACATAAATCTACCTCATATTCTTTGCTAACTGATTTATTGGATATCATCTGTCATAATCATCAAAGTTATTTCCCATTGGAACTACTATGATTGCATGGATCGTTAAACACTTACCATCAAGTTTAAGCTTTTTCCGGTCTTCATTGAAGCATGAATGGTGGATTTATGTCTTCAACTGGTTCTTCATTGTTGAATTACAATGCTGATAAAGTCCTCTTCTATTTTTTAGTCTCCAGCAACATATATTACACAGCAAGCCTTCATATGTTAAATGCATTTTTGGAACTACATGCCATTTTCATACAACATTTGTATGCCCATCCTTTAGCTAACAACTTTTAGTGATTAAACTAGCCCTCTTGAATGGTTGGAGAAGATCTTTTATTCTCCTATATTCAATGGTTCAATTCAGGAAAGAACTATGCAGGAGCACCCAAAAATCTACTAAATCCATGAAGACATGCATGGTAAGACGCTTCATACTACCCAAATACCTATAGTTTGTTACGTTAAATGGGTTCTTGAAGTCCATTAAATGCAATGGTGGCTTGAATTCTTTAAAGAAAAGGATTTGAAATGAAATATCCTTTCTCTGTTCGAGGGAGGGGTTCAGTGGAGGGGAAACCATCCCCCGGCCATAAATCCCTCAACTTCCCACACCTTAGGTACCGAGGGCCGCTAAGGACGGCCCTCAGTACCGAGATAGAGGTGCGGGTTCCATATCCTAAGAAAGAGGAGGGATTTCAGATGAGGAGAAACCATCCCCGCCGCCTGAAACTGTTCCTCTAATGTCCAATGCCGACCCGTGGATGCTTGATGTCGGGATCACCGCTAATCGAGCGCAGCAATGCTTCAAAGCATCGTCATGGAGGTGTATAGCAATTCCATCCGATCTCTTCGACCGAAAGGACAGACAAACCAGGATCTCCAACAACCCCTGACTCGGCATCTAGGTCAGAACAATTTCCAGCAGTAATAAGCTTATAATGGCATGCTGCCGTTTGCCTTTTCCAAAGTGGCATCATGTTCCAAGAGACCGAATCTTTGCAAGTAGACTCATGGAACAATTGATGAGCAACATTCAATTCGTCTCTTCTCGCATAGCTTGCAATGAAAGCAGCTCTAAGCAGCAACATCCCCTCTCGCAGATTCATCAAAAAGAGCACTAGCAATTCGCCCCATCTCCACAATTTGCTTGTATACAAATGAGAGAAACCCAAGCTTCAGGATCATTCCATGGAACTGGGCTGCAGCAAAGGCCCACAAGAGCTTGGTGCAGGCATGGAGGAAGAGTAGCAACTCGGAGATTTGTTCAAACAGCTTGTAAGCACAACTCCATGATGTCGTGGATCCTGAGTCTAAGGTTACTTATATACAGTACTGAAGGGGTTGTTGGCTGCAAGCTAATTCCTCTATATGTTAAGAGCAAAACATTTAGAATTACAGAATTGTAGGGCTTTACCCTGGGTTAGAGGGAGCCCTTCCAGAAATTCTCAATGGCGCAGGGCCGAACCCAGGCCAAAGAGGGGGTTTGGAAATAGTTTTCAACCAGCAATTGACGCGCCTCGGTTATAACCTCACTAGCTGCGTCATTGCCCCAAGCGCAAAGATGCCGGTGCTCATTCCAAGGTGTCGTTTTTATATCTCGAGCCATCCCTACCTCGTCTTCCCGTATCCGATGTGGGACTAAAAGCTATCAATCGTCCTCTTACAGCATACCAGGTGTCATATAAAGTATCCAACACTAGCCATTCTTCTTCTGATGGACGGCTCACGTTCAACAGAACCATCCGGTTGCTGACCTGCCAAGCACCCCCTTTAAAAAATGTTGGACATGCTTTCTAGGGTACTACATTTGGGTTAAAAAAAAAAAAACTCAGAAGAAGAAGAAAGAAAGTATATATTGAAATCACCATTTACCCCAAAAATTTATGCTAATAGAATAAAATAAATGTTATTTATATATTTTATATTTTCTTACATTACCATGTTTCCTTCTTAGTAAGCAAGGACACCATGTTAAAAGTACTTCTAAGTGAGCCCAACATGTGAAATTTTTTTTTTAAAATAATAGGGTTAAAAAGTATGGAGATAAGATTCAAACTTAAAGCATATTAAAATCATCAGTTATTCTAAAAACTTAAACTAATAACATAAAATAGATTTTATTTATATATTTTATATTTTCTTATAGTACCACATTCTCTTCTGTGGTGGGAAGGATTTAGCTTTAGGCCAGGCGGCTACTTGGAAGCCCAGTATTTATCGTCCTCCAATCCTAATAATGCCGTGGGAATATAAGCCATCGCTTCGATCAAATTCTAGGATTCTTGATGACTTGACCAGATGGCCATGAGAGACTAAGCTTTTAATCAATATTATTCCCATCAATTAGTGGAGACTTCTGGTATTCGCCCCAGTCTTTGACTCCTGGGTCTGGGATTTCCCTCCTCATGCCGGGCCGAGGGCCTCAGCCAAGAGAAAAACGCCGCCTCTTAATTACAAGAGTAGAATAATAATAATAAAAAAATTGATAGAACCACTCTGATGAAGCCACACAGACACATCATCAACTTGTATGAGTCAGCTCCACCGTCCTAGTGGAAAAACAGGTACCCACTTGGTTCTGCATAGAGTTCTTTTTCCATTTTTCAAAATAAAAAAAAGTTTTTGGTTGGTGATTCCTCGACTTGACTATCATTGAGGTGGAGCTTTAGGCAGCATGGAAGGACATCTTCTATGCGAGGAGGGTACTTGATGCAGACAGGATATACCTCGAGGGGATTTTTCTACGGTGATCGATTGGATACGGAAGATTGATCGATATGGAGATGGTCATTCACTGATTCTTGAAATTCGCAGACTGGTCAGAAAGTTGACTTCCTTACAGGCCGTACATGTGTAATGGGGGGCGAACAGAATCGCAGCTAAGGTCGCCTCTTACGTTGCTCGACACACCGGAGAGTTTCTTTAGACTAGCGCCTCTGAGATTCCCTCTTCTTTGTATCATTTTATTGTTTCCGACTTGGCGGGCTGTACCCATGTAAAAGCTATATTAATGCCGTTTTCACAAAAAAAAAATTATTACATGGATAAAACAAGCTTATAATCAAAAAAAAAATTTGCATATCATAATTACACAGATTTGAATACTTGGAGATGCACGGTCCAGGACTCAAATATACTAAAATCTAGAATCTATATGACTACTAAGATAAGTCCAATATAATAATTAAAAAAACTATATTATCTTTGCTAGTCCTTCAAAATGTAAATTTACATTTTTCTAGTTAGAGATAACCTGTCTTTAGATTCACATTCATCCTAATACATTTGTGCTTATTTCAAGACATGCAATGTGCTTATCAAACATACATAGGATGAAAAATAGTCCTCAATGAAAAGTCGATGTTCCTATTGACCTGAAAAGATTTTTCTGATTTAGATTCACCATATGCTGATAAGATATTGCTAGTTTAAGGGTACGTAAAAAGAAAACTCATACTAATAAATAGCCACTTATCTGCTCATGTCATATGCCTGGTGCAATTGACTGTATTCAGAATTATCTCCAACCAGGACACTACATGAAAGCATACTTGTTAGAGTCTTATTTTCAAAATAATCTCTTCTTTTCCATTTGGTTCTTTAACCACGATGCTTGGTTTCCTCTCTTAAGAGGAAGTTGGAAACTTTGATGGGCTTCTTCTCCTCTTTATCATTATAACCATAACTCTCTCTCTCTTACAAATCAACAAGTACGGATATTGATCTGCTATAGTTCGCGGTGCAACCTAAAATGTAGAAACTATGTGGACTTTGTATCTTGGGACGATAACTTTCATAAAATCCACCTGCATAGTAGAAAAATAATTATCTTTGTGAAAATACCCTAGGTGGTGCATCTCGTCCAAATATTTGTCTATTTTATAGGTTTTCTTTGATTTTACATGAAGTCTCCAACGAGTATAAGAGCACCAGATATAGATCCACTACAAATACAATAACATCAAACGCTTCTTACTGCATCCTGGTGTTAACAGCAGCTTGGATGGGTTTGTGCTTGGTGGTGTTCAAATTTAAAGGTACCCAAGTGTGGCTAGAAGGAGATTCCGCCACAGTTATTACTTGAATTCGAAACAAGTATTCCTGACATCTATTAAATGCTCTACTCCTAGATATTTTACAGATGTGAAAAGTCATTTGGGTGATTCAAGTTACACATATTTATAGAGAAGAGAATCAAGTAGCAGATTGGTTGGCCTCAGCTGCTATGGATGCAGATGTTATATGGTAAAAGGGCGATGTACTTCCTTCCCAATTGGCTTAGCTTAATGCTTATGGGCTCCACTCTACTAGGGTTCGATTTCTGCATGTTCTCCATTCAGCTAAACGTTGCCAACTCATGTTTACACAAATGGGACAAAACGCATGGTAGGTAGGTAGCTGGTTTCTAAGTGAGAGGATCGGCGTAATTTTAGAAATCACTTAACAATCGATAATCAGTCTATATTATTTTTTTCGTTAGCATGTTTCTATATCGGTCAGTATTATTTTTTTTGTTAGCACAATTTTATTAAAATAATTTTAGGGATCACATAACAACTTATATCAGCGAGCATTATTTTTCTTTATTAGCATAATCTTATATCAGTATATATTATTTTCTACTGAATATTTTAGAACAGAGAAATGAAATTATTTTTTTTAATCGATTTTTCTTGTTGTCTCTTCTCCTTTAAATATTTTAACAGGAAGTGCTGACTGCTGAGCTGGCTGGATATGGACGTCGGGACCCAGTCGGCTCACCCTTGGATGGTTCTCCGGACGCTTGGAACTCCTCCCAAGTGACCAAATCCCTCACGCGTCTCGCCATCATTGGCGCAGTTTAGAAAGGGAAAGCGTCTCTACGGTAAGAAATTAGACTCGGAGAGGGAGTGTGGCTTCCATGTCGTCATTTTGGAACGGGTTTCAGTTAGAGATGATGATGGAAAGCGGTGCTTCCTTGCATCGGATTGCAATTATAGAGGACATCAGGGAAGCACCATCCATGTGGCAGTCTGTTTCTTCTGGCGACAATCCAACATTAAACAATAAATAACTTATTGTCACACTATAAGAAAAAAAATAAAAAATAAAAATGCATGCAATTGATAACGACCAATTTGTTATTTTGTTATGGTTCAGGGCATCATAGTTTAGCCAATTTTCACTTTTGAGTTCAAGCATCATGTGGGACCGACAACCATGTATTGCATAATTATTATTTTGATCATAAATATTATATATATATATTTCTTAAAAAAAAATATGTGATAATGGAGAGGATCAACAATATTGGCTTAACAAAGAGGGGATGAGATGATGCAGATGAGGTAATGGTAAAAGGGCAAAAGGAGAGTTATATTAACATGAAACTTTCGGACTGATATGGGGTATCAAAATATAGTTTCCATAAAAATAGTCTTGAGGCTCATGAGTAACTATCGGCGATTCCGGAAATTTGACTATGGTTTGCTATTGAAGAAGAATATCCATGGAATGAATGTTCAAGGAGAAAATAGTTTTGATCAGATTTATTTAAGGAATTAAAAGAAATTAAGAGGTTTTATTGATAATTTTGAGCGACATAAGTAAAAAAAGTCAATTTTTTTGCACTGACCTGCTAAAAAATTTGCTGATAGTGGATTGCCACCTTTATCATGACGCCAAGCCACGGGGCCATTCAGACCGTTGGGGTGGTGACAAGATGGTTTGTTGGTGATGTCCTGCCGTGCGTGAAACGAGAGGAAAAAATAATAAAAAGGTGGAGAGATGATGTGAAGTCGTAAGGTAGGCGACAATGGTTGAGGAGCTGGTGGGAACTATGAGACCAAACCTCCCGTATGTGCCCATAAAAAGTTCATTAAAGAATCGGTTGCAGATAAACCATCTACATCAATAACCAGGAAATGATACCTCAAACAGTACAACCTTATCAAAGCCAATCGTTGCAGCTCAACCCCTGTGGCTTGATCTTATTATGCTCAAACTCAAATTTTATAGGAGAGGTCAGCTCATGCATGCTTCTAACCTTCCTTGAGTTACAATGAGCTGTATGTGGAAACCAATGCAATGCTTTGGATTACAGTTAGCAGGAGCGGCCCAATGTATTTGGGAGCCTAAAGCGAGCTCAATTTCTTTTTTTTTTTTTTAAATTCTTTGAGGCCTTTCCTGCAGTGGGTCTTCTTTGGATCGGAGCCTTAGACGGTCACCTCAGTCGCCTAAAAATTGGGCCGGCCCTGACAAAAAGAATTACCAAAGTTGATGTGGCTTTGGCCACTGCAGATATTCTAAAGGATCACCATACTCTATGAGAATTATTTTAGCCATTACAGATATGTATGAGGATCATCATACTTGACATGAATCATTTTGGCCACTACAAGCAGGATTTGATAGGGTTTAGGAGTAAGATTTACCCTATAAGAAAGCTGAATTCTGTGCCAAACTTTCGAAGGTCATAACTTGGTCATAAGGTGTCTGATTAAGATGATTTTTTTTCAAATTAATTTTTTTTTTGAGATCTATAATTTAGGGCTAACCTCCTAGGGGTTAGCATGGGATTAGATTCTAACTTTTATGGTACGAAACAAGTCGATTAAACTAAAAAATTTCTTTTCAGGAAAGACTTTGATCGGATGTTATCTTTCAATTCGAGAAGAATTAAGTGGAGCAACAGAAAGCAAAGTTGTTATAGGAGTTGTGATCTTTATCTTGTGGGATTTTAGTTTTTCATTATATTAGTCATATTTATTTTTAAAGATCTACTTCTATTCGAAATAGGAGAGGAACCCTATTCGGGTTGTGAAAAGGAGGACCTCATCATTACTATAAATAGGGGCTATATATCTCATTTAAGGAATGGATCATTAATAAAAGAAAAGAGAACGTAAACTCTACTTTCATAATTTTTTCATCTTTCTCTAATTTTTTTTTTAAAGAGATTCAAGTTGAACGAATTGAAAAAATTCTCCATTGAATCACAATTGATAAAAATTAACAACATGATTAAATAAAAAATTATTTAAAACTTTGGGAAGATGCATTATTTGCCTGTATAATCTAACTAATATTGCACCGCCATGACAATGTAAATAACCGAGTCAATTAACCCATGTGTGGTAACCCTTTAAACTGTTTCCAACATCTGGTCAGGTCAATGAGTTAATTCTAGGATAACGATAAGGGAAGATAAAATAGCTAAAGGGGTTTAAAAGGAAGCTAGAACTGTGTAGCATGGTGCCTTGCAGGTCACGTCTCTTTCTACAGAAAACAAGAGTTTATAGTATAAGAGAGGGCCATCTCCCCCCCAACGTAATTTTCCTTAACGACTTCTTTCAATCTCTCAAAGATTAGAGGCTCTCATCTCCAAGTACCTTCTCTCTTACCCTTCCTCCCGCCACCTGATATCTTCATGTACTGTATTCAATTTTCTATTGTTGTTATTATGTACTTCTTTTTTTTTTTTTGAATTAAAACAGAGGCTAGGGAGGGTGACGGCCCTCCATTAGCCACTGTGTGATCATGTACTAGGTTTGTAATTAATCTCTTATTTTTCTCTTCTTGTTGGATTGTCTAAAATTAGTGGTTATAAAGAGTTTATTTTAATTTTCGCCGCAAATAAAAGAGTTTATTTTGATGCCTAGTCTATTGCATGCTATAGAATACAAGAGAGCTTCTTATTTGATTGCAACTACTTTGAGTCCGTTTTATTAATTCAACTTGGTGATTAAAACAGAGCACATCACAAGGCAATGGAACATGGTGTTGTGGTTCTTCACGAGGGAGAGGAACACATGGACTTGCCGCCTGGCTTCCGGTTCCACCCCACCGACGAAGAGCTCATCACGCACTACCTCTGCAAGAAGGTCATGGACGCCAGCTTCAACGCGGGAGCAATCGGAGAGGTCGACTTGAACAAGTGCGAGCCATGGGATTTGCCTTGTAAGCTTTCCCTGAGCCCTCGAGTCCCTGTCTTAGATTTTTGGTTCACAAGTCCTGTCTTCTTAAATCTATACGCGTTTGGGGTTCTAGGGAGAGCAAAAATGGGAGAGAAAGAGTGGTACTTCTTCTGTGCGAGGGACAGGAAGTACCCAACTGGTTTGAGGACCAACAGGGCCACTGAGGCTGGCTACTGGAAAGCAACAGGAAAGGACAGGGCGATCCACAGAGGGAGGAGCCTAGTTGGGATGAAGAAGACCCTTGTCTTCTACGGAGGCAGGGCACCAAAGGGAGAGAAGTCCAATTGGATCATGCATGAATACAGACTGGAGGGGAAGTACTCTGTCTACAACCTCCCCAAAACTGCAAAGGTAGCTTGCACTCTCTCTGCGTCACCTTTGTTTGTAGTCTATGAGCATCTGAAATCCTCAACTTGTCTTGATGACTTCTATTGTGTTTTCTTTTACTGTTTGGATAGAATGAGTGGGTGATATGTAGGGTGTTCCAAAAGAATTCAAGTGGGAAGAAAGCCATGGGGCTGGTGAGAGTGGGATCATCCTTCGGAGATGAATTGGGCACTTCTCTTCTGCCACCATTGATGGATATTCCCTTCACCAGCAAGAACAAGGCCTCATCGGTATCTGACCCGGCCCACGTGACCTGCTTCTCCAATGCAGTGGAGGGTCCGAAAGGCCATGAGGAGATGCTGGCAGAGTACCTCAACTCCCCTTTCCTCTCTGCCTCCGCCAATCCTTCGGAGGTACCGCCGCCCTCGCTGCTTCTCTCCAAGGTGTCGCTGCCAAGCTCCTTGTATGCCGGCCAAGGGGCTCCGAATTTGGGCAACATGCTGCACTCTGGTGGTAGTTTGGTGCGGTTGCTGGAGAGTAATGGGTATGGCCTGAAACAGAGCTGCAAGACCGATAGGGAGATGCCAAGTGTTTCGCAGGAAACAGGTCTCACCACTGACATGAACCCTGAGATCTCTTCGGCTCTGTCTGACAAGGAGATGAGTAGGCAGACTTTTGACGGTCAAGAAGTCCCATCTACCTCAGCTGGGCCTCTGCACCTTGACGAGTCTCTGTGGAGCTACTGAATTTAGTTTAGGAGGAGGCGCAGAGAGAGAGATTCTAGTATTCGCTTGTTTGCTTGTTTGTTTATAGATCGATGGCTTGTGTATAAATTTTCTGAACCTCCAATGAGATGATTGTAAGAAAATTGTAGTGTCTGGAGATTGTTTCTTGGAGTTTTTGTCTTTTAGAAACATGTTTGCATTGTTCTGTCATTATGATATGAAAGATTCAGTTCTTCTTTGGTATTATTCTTGAGCATTGATGAAAGTCTCTCTCTTTTTTTTTTCTCTTTTCTTTTTTTATCTGTTGTTTCTGCTTGATCGAGGATCACGAACTTAATCATCATTAAATCCTTCACATGGATATCTTTTAGAGATGAGAGCTCTATCTAGAGGACCTTATTATTGTTAGCATGATGAAACGTGGGGCCTTGGCAATCACACAAAAGAACCAGCTCATAGGTCACCCACTAATCCACTATTTCATGCTTTGTCCTCTGTTGAGACAGTGGGGGCTCAATGATATGAGACTCATATCATATGGGGTGCTAAAACCATGGACGTATCCCTGATTGTTCCACCCACAAACCTTTCCGTCAATCAGATGCCAGCAGAACCAACTATGTGGATTTCTAGGTGTGATCAGCATCAGTTAGGTCACCTACCCAAAATTCTTTCCTCATGAACAAGAGCATCCGGGGGCAGTTGCAAGGTTCTAGACCTCATCTTATAAAAATGATATGCAAATCTAAGATACCATCTTTTCTTTGATATGTTCCATATCATTAGACAGCTCTGCTTCTCTGGCATTCTTTGTGCCTCTTATCAAGTCTTAATAAATGGAGGGCAGGAGCCTGACCCATTAATTTCTTTTATACTGCCTATGAACTAAATACGATTGTTTGGTTTCTGCTAACAATATGATTGCATGCTTGGTTCATGCCCATTTGCCGTTCTTTATTCTTGCATTTTCCACTGTGGTTTGTTGCCTTCTTGATGTAATGAAATCTTCAGCAAGACAAAAGCCTTAATTTTTGGGTCAGCAACAGTGTCTGCATATATCTTTAGCCCTTCATATATGAAACTGTTTTAGACTTGCACGGCAAGGCCATCAGGGGAATGCTTGTCGTCCCCACTTTAGGAGTAGTTAAGTCATATAGATCAATGATGTGTGGGGCTAAACTTCTCATTATTAATAGGTTATTGGACTAAACTTAGCTATGAAGTTGACAGCTTTAATATTCCTGGTTATGCAGTAGCATGCGAAATGCGAAGCACATCTCCAGTAAATAATAGACTTGGTTATCTGATAATAGACAAAGTTAACCTTAAAATAGCACTTGCTAACTGACCAGTGACAAAATTTAGGATCTTGTTTTCTGAGATGAGGTTAGAGGTCACCTTTGTAAAACATGCACTGAAGGCCTGCAGGCCAAGTTTGGGAAGGTGTCACGGGAAGAATTTGCATCCCTTTCAGTGGAAATGTCCCAAAATCTTCACTTTAATTATCGGTCGAGACAAAATGGAGGATTTGAAAATATATCAGCCAATTTTATTCTTGATCTTGTTACTCAAACTGAATAGAATGCTGCCAAAAAAAAAGCGTAATAAAAAAGTTAAAAAAACCCCCAAAAATGTCTTGTATTGCTCGTGCCGGCGGTGTCACGGGGGGATTAAGACATGGTGGTCCTCAAGATAAAGTTGTCATTCTGAAGGCATCAGTTGTTAATCTCATTAACCTAAATATTGTTAACAGCAGGGAGTTCATGAATTGAATATGCTGTTTGAATAAAATATTTCACATAACTGAGGGTAAAATTCGACAGTGCTACTCTGAGTTCTTGTATTTTTAAGCCCCTTCTTTTCTATTGTTCCCCTTCAATTGCATAACTGTTCATCGCTTGATGAACGCAGTATGCATAAGCTTAGTATAGTATGCATAAAGAATATGACTATTTCTGCTTGGGCTTCATTAAAGGCAGTCAGAAAATGCAAATGTTAAGTCTCAAAACAGGCATGATGATACTAGAATTTTCAAATGGTAATTAATACAAACTAATTTACATTATTTTTTGTGATGAAGGATGTTAAAAAAACACAGGTTATAATAAAGTTCCTTTTTGTTGTTTAGAATCACCTAGTGTCCAATGCATCTCTTTTGAGTGCCACTGTCCATGATTAGGCTTGCTAATGTCTCATATCTTATAGAGACATTCTTAAAACATAGAATCTGTTGTACTACCACCCTTTCTTTATTTCTTTCTTTTTAAATGTTTCTTTTTTTTTTTGTGAACAAAAATTGTTGTATTGCTGCCCTTTCATTTTATTGCTTAAATGGTTGAGTGTGTTTTTCTATTAGTTACATAGTATTTATTTTTTCAAAAGTAAAGAACTTCTGTGAGAATGCACACATGTAGTCATCCACAACCCAAATTGTATGATATTCTCCAACTTTGGCTAGTTGTATGTGCTTGATAGCTAGAAGTGATCCCTAGGGATTTGCACTGCACATTGCCTTAAATGCCCATGCTTGATGGTTTGAGCATATTGTTTGGAGATTGCAAATATTGGAATAGTAGATGAGAAGAAATAAAGCAAAGAAACTTGTTAGGTGTAATTGGAATAGTATTCTATGCTGATATCCTTTGATTTCAGGTATGCCCTCACCAAGAGAATTTTCGAGTCCTAGGTGGCATCATCATGCTATGTGTCATCCTCATGGTGGACGGGATATGTAATATTAGAATTGCTAATGTTTGTTTTTTTATTTTTTATTTTTTTTCCTCCAAATATCTTCATAAGGGAAGTGAGCTACAATCACATAGTAAAAAAAAATCCATCTATGTCGACCTTCTCAACATCCTGATCAAGGTGTCTCTGATAGTATTTTAGCTGGTACTTGGTCACCTTCAAGGCTGGTCCACCACCTGATTGGCTTCTTGATAGATACAGGAGGCCAAAAGGACCTGAGTTTGGTCGAATATCCTCGGAGTTTAGCGAGGAAAGATGGTGAGGCCTAAGGTCCATCATGCATGATAGCCTCAATACTGTGGCTTACGTTTGAGAGGTGGCCATCCGCTCTTCTATTTACACCTTTCGAACAATGTTTTCCCTGTATCTCAAGAACCCAAAATTGTGTCTTGTTTTTAGATGAAAATATCTTGGATATTTCCAACTTGGTTGCAACAGCTTGAGATAGTTAAGTCTCACCTAATAATCCATTTCTAAAACCAAACATGTGAATCAACTTCCACTTTAAGAGCAACCATTTACAGAGACAAAAAATTCAGAAAAAAAATCCATCTTTATGGTTGGAAGATGATCTTTTAAATATAGTATTGCATGACCGTGCAATATGATGCTTAAGAAGGCATGCATTACATGGTCACAGACCTCTTTGCCAAGACATGGGGTTACAGGGCAGCCACCAATTGCAAAGTTATATGTGATTCCCGTAGTTAGCTCTATTCCTTAGTTTTATTTTAGAATTAGAGTTTTAACGGTTACAAATGCATGGCCTAGCTTTAATTTAGAAGGATCATCAAACTCTATGTAGATTGTTTTGGCCACTATGTGTAGGACATGACATGGGCCAAAACTGAGATTCGCCGCAACGGAAAGTTGAATCGAGCACCAAACTTCCACAGGCTATTACTTAGTCATACGGCATCCAATTGAGATGTTTTTTTTTTTCAAATTGGATACGTTTTTGAGATATACGACATAGGACTAACTCTTTAAGAGATTAAAATGAGCCCATATTCCATCATTTGGGTAACGAAACGAGCTGATTAAACTAAAAATTTTCTTTTTATGAAAAACTTGATCAAACGTATCTCCCCATCCATTAAAAAAAAATAGAGAGATATAAGAAGAAATTGATGCGGGAATCGATATCTACATTTTGTAGGATTATAATATTTTTTTCGTATTTATTTCTATTAGTTATGCTTATTGTTGGAAAGCTAATCCTGTTCGAAGTAGGAGAGGAATTTGATTAGGATTGTCAAAGACGGACTTCCCTACTATTATAAATAGAGGCTATAATATATATACCTCAGTTTTGATTCATTAATTGATCATCAATGAAAAAAAAGATGTAAACCCTACTTTCATAATATTTTATTTTTTATAAAAAAAATTTGAGAATTGAACGGGTTGAGAAAATTCTTCCTTCTCTCCGATTAGATTAGGCCTATAATGTAATGGTAATAGTGGTGGTTCATCAAAGGGCATAAGATGCTTTGTAACATGTAAAATGCATTATTCCATCAAAGAGATGGCTTGATATATAGGATACCTAGTATATATTATACCAGGCCTCAAGAGAGCTATGACAACCCAAGTCGTAACATAAAAATTCACATGTAGGTCGCAAAATATTTCTGCCATGAAATATTTTAGGAACGATGGATGTTGAGGAGATCTGACATCTTAAAAATAAAAAAATAATAATAATAAAAAATAAATAGACTATACAAAAAAATTGCGATTCGACGGGGCCTCCTCAAATCTATCTACACTGTCATTTACCTGTCACACACCATCATAGTAATATATGATGATCTAAACCAATTGAGAGAAGAACAAGAAGCAGTTGCATGTGTTTGTGTGTGCATACACAAGGCAAAGTGCTACGCTCTAAAGATGGTTGGCGGCTTGGATGATATCTCCAACGAAGGTCTCTCCGCACCGGCCGACACGTAACGCGTGAGCCCGCTTGCCCACCTCAACCGCACGGCCGACACGTAACTCGTGGGCCCGCTTCCTCCTCAACCGCGCTATATCCGACACGTTCGTGTCGTAACGAAACCGTCATCCCCACGGGCCCTGCACGGCGGCTTTAGGGCGCAGGCACCCTCTGCCACGTAATCTCTACATGTTCGACACGTGGACATTATAACATCTTCGTACCAGATCAGACGTGGACGTCCCATATCCCATCTCGGATCCGGGGAAAGAGATGCCACATAGCCATAGTAGTGATCGATTCGCTGTGCGAAGAGGGCCGAGGGGAGATATGAGTTTCCTACCCGATGACATTACTTCTACTTCTTCTTCTTCTTCTTAAAGCAGGTATTTCATACGGTACATCCAAGAAAGTCAAAATATGACAACTCGCGGAGTGCTAAACGTAACTCCCCCTTCCCTGACCAAAGGGTGTACCCTGAGTGGTGGGCAGCCACCCAGTTGTCCGCCCAATTTGCCTCTCTGAATACATGTTTGGCCTGAAAGACCCTCACATCTCTCATCATCATCACTTTGTCACGGATCAAAGGATGGTCTGTGCCGTCACCCCTCAACCCTCTCTGAATCCACCCGATAACCGTGGCCGAGTCGCCCTTCAGAATGATCGAACTGGTCTGCAGCACCACCCGCGCATGACGCAGACCCACCTAGGCAGCTCGCAGCTCTGCCTCTGGCACTGACGTGTCAAACAGCTGGCAGCCACTTGCTGCCACCATCCTGGAGTGCGGGCCTCATATGACAAAGCTTGCACTGCCCCGCGTACCGCCATCCGGTACCAACCCGTTGAAATTGACCTTGAGGAAACTCGGGGGTGGGGGCTCTCAGGTGAAAAATACCGTCTGAGGAGCTGCCGAAGCAGAAGGGGAACCCAGGTGTCCTGAGTTATCAAAGGTCTATCTGAAGAAAGGATGGGCCTGATCTTCATGGCCTGCACTCGAGCAAGCTCCGCAACAAACCTCGGTGACACCCTACGCTTACCGAGAGTACGAGCATTCCTTGCCAGCCAAATTTGATGTGCTATGCAAGTCGCTCTGATGGCCTCCTGACAAGTCCTTGAACTGGCCAGCCCCTGCCGTATCGCCTGAAGGAACTATGGCCTCGCGCTCCGAGCCTCATGCGGGATCCTTGTCCACTGCCATGTCAACCTCGCCCATGTACATTGCAAAAGCACATGGTTCACCGACTCCTCAGCTCCACATATCCCACACTCTGCGGAGATCCCCCAGCCACGTCTGCTCAGCATTGCTCGCGCTCCTACCTGATGACATTCGGTAGATGGTGAAAAACTGTAGTGACTTTCAGATAGTGAATGTGTATAGGAAAACGATTAGAACTATCGATTGGGTTGCATCCTATGCAGCACAGCACTCCGGGTGGGTTCTATGTACCGACCAGAATATCTTTCTTCTACAGTTTTATTAGATTGTTGCTCTTGATTTTGCTGACTGTACCCATGCTAGGATAGGGTGCGCAGCTGTTGTATTAAAAAAAAAAAAAAAAAGCAAGATAAGAAATATTCTGTCATGCGAGTCCAGCACAAACCAAAAGCCTGTATAGAAACAAAGAGGCAAAAATAATTCCTTTTAGGGAACGTGCCGTGGCTAATCAGTATTTCACATTTTAATAAGGCGATTTGTTAGAGAAAGTAATGATGAAGGAGTCTAAGACGATTCCTTGTTAAAGTATTGATGACTAAGGAATCTTAGTAAGCCGCCGTAGTACAAAAAAAAAAAAAAAAAGAAGGAATCTTAGATGATGATTCCTTATCTTAGTGAGTGGGTGCTTAATATGGATATTCTTATTCAAATTTTGTACTAGCTAATGGATAAGGAGGATGTGGCACATATTATAACGAGTAAATATTCGAGACTTGGAACTGCCTTTATCGCCAACAAACCACTTATATGACTATTTGTTAAATGATTCAATTATTAACAATTGACCTTATCTTTTTCAAACAAGAAACACATAAAGTTTTGAAAAATTTATGTTAAAAGTTTTGAAAGCTACAAAATGAGGTGGGCATGTCAAAATTATTGAGAAACATGACAAAATCCCTTAAAAATCAGATAGGAATTTTCAAGATAGTGGTTTACATTTAAAGCTATTCTTATTAGTACTTCAGTACATCTTGCAAACTGAGAGCAAATTATAGCTAGCTCTCTATTTCTTGTCACAATTTTAGACGTATTTTCCCTTCTAGAAAAATATTTTAAATCTATTCCCAAATTCCAATTCGATATAAGAAACTTCCTTTTATGAATGATGTTTTACACATAACCCCAGACGAACTTCCTTATCTATATTTAAATCCCTTAAATCTTCGTATTATCTCTATGAACTTTGATTATTAGTATATATAACCTCCAGTTGGAGTTTTAATTATCTACTTTGATTTTAGTAATGTAAAGGGTTAATCATCCAAATGACATCTTTGCCTTTTGATACATATTGTGGTTGAATAGTTATAATTTTTTTTTACTCTGCGGGTTGAGTGAATAAGAACTATGTTTTATTTCTTTTTTTGTTGATGAGAAACAAAAGAGGAGATTGCCACCAGAACTTTTCAGTAATTAAATGAAAGGGAAGGTTCCCTTCAGATTCTCTAGTATATTTACTTCTTTTTATGTTTTTCTCAATGTTTGCAAATGAACAAAATACAAATAATTGATAAATGCACAATGTTCATTGATGAAATTTTTAAGTTCGATGAAAGATTATGATTGGTCAATAGGCTTGAGCTTGAGCTGAAATCAATTCGGACAGACTAGTCAAAAACTCCTCCAAAGTGTGGCTTCATTCAAGGCAAGGGTAGGTTTGGCTTAGAATTTTGCTTGATATTTTTTAGCTTATTGTAAATGTTAATTCTAAGAGCAAACTCACAATGCCTCATGGTTACACACTTTTCCGTGAGGATTTGGGTTAAAATTGGAGGTGGTGCATCCCCAAGTAGTTGGACTTAGGTAATTTAATCGAATGAGTTTCCCTGAATCAAAAAAAAAAAAAGAAAAGAAAAAGAGAAAAGCTCAAGTGGGTGTACCCTTCTTTCTTTCTTTAACTAAAATATACAAAAGAAGACTAAGACAACCCCATAGTTATACAGGCTTTAATTTCTCTGGCATGAGCTAGACCAAGTATGTAATTTGCAAATCTAAACAAAGTATTTTCTTGATTGGGTCTATAGCTGATTGGGCCAACAAGCTCCTTTAACACTCTCTGCTGAAACAGGAAAAAGTCTATTAAAAAAAAACAAGAAAAAGCATGCTCATAGATTCCAATACATTCACATAGATATTTAAAGGTATTCATATCTTCAAACAATTAACCCGAGTACAAGTCTTGGCTGATTCCTTTTTGCCCCAATAAATTTACACGCATGTTCACACAAACTGTGGATAGAATATAATCTATTCTTGATACCATCCCTCCTATAGCAGGGTGTGTTAACTTCACCTCAATTAGAGCACATGCAAGCTTCTCATAGTGGACAAATTGTACAAGCTTTTCTTTTTCCCCCCGCAGAGGACAAGTTGTACAAGCTTTTGACCAGTGGAAGAAGCTCATGGTCAAGCTCAAGCTGGCTTGACTCCCCTCCTCTGTTTTGCTTCCATTAATATCTTAATGCTGGAAGATTGGACCGACAGAGACTGTGTTCTTGAGCAGAAGACTCTTGACTTCCTACAGGTTTCGCCGCATCGGCCGATTGAAATTTAACCGTGTCAGCAGTCCAATCATACCAACGGGTGTCGAAAAGCCCGTTGATCGGGCCATTTGGCAACTCATCAAACAGTTGAGCATCTAGGCTGCAATCTGGCTCTATGAGACGAGCCAGAGAGAATGATCTCGGAAATTTTGGCATGTTCTCCTCCAAATTACTTATTATTTTCATATGCGGTGTCTCCTCGACAAAACAATCTTCCTGCCCATCATCTCTAATCCTCATTGACTGCTTCTTTTGATGGATCCTACATAGCACCCATTCATCAACCTATGAAATGAAATGAGAATGCGAAGTTAGTATAACTAGAAAACAAGAGCAACATATATATATATATATATATATATATATATATATAAGAAAGAAGTCTTCTAACCTAGTACTTACTCTCGTAGGCTTGAAAACTCCATTACTTGGTTGGCCCAGCCGGTACTCATGCATGATCCACTCAGTCTTGGACCCTTTAGGTGGCCTGCCTCGATAGAACACGAGGGCCTTCTTCACCCCTACGTGCTTGGAGTTGCTATGGATGGCCTTATCCGTGCCTGTGGCCTTCCAAAACCCCGATGCGGTGGCGCGGTTAGGCCGTCCGCCATTCGGGTATTTACGGTCACGCGGACTGAAGAAATACCATTCCCCCTCGCGTAAGTATGACTTCCCTACAATAATAATATAAAAAAAGGGGGCCATTGTAGGCCATAGTTACACACATATGGCAAGATTTACAGCAAAATAATAAAAAAAAAAAATAGAGGAAATAGAATGATGCTTCTAAAAGTATTATGATGAAATCGAATATTAACTAGCTTAGGATCAAAACTTAGTTGAGTTGAATCGAGCAAACTAACCTGGTAATTCCCACGGGTCGAACTTGCATATGTTAACCTCTGGAATGATCGAGGCCGGGCACGGCCTCGACATCGCATGGTTATGAAGGTAGTAGATGATGAGCTCCTCATCCGTTGGATGGAACCTAAAACCGGGGGGAAGCTCAAAATTCATCTCTCTCTCTCTCTCTCTACACCCAAGAGGTGGTCGAGCGTTTGAAATGTTGGCCATGGGGCATCCAGTCTGTTTATACTTGCTAATTTCGTCCTATAGCGAGAATTAATCTATTGAAATCGTGTTAGGACTTGCCACTCTAGAGGCTGGATCTATTCATGATCCTAGAATGTCCATAGTTGGTGGTTTCTTTATGCTGCCTACCGCAAACAGAAAACAGCCTTCCCACAAACAGAGACACACCACGTATTCATTCTGTTTTAAACCTTCCAGCCGCAATCGCCATCTTCATGTAAGAGAAAGCTGTTCTCTGGATTAACCTATACAGCTTGGGAATCAGGATCTTCGTAAGATTCCTGAAGAATAAACCAATGGTTGACACGTGTTCGTGCTGACAGGGTGGGAGGAAAGGATAAATATGGGATCAGGGGATGAACATGGGTGGTCCTTATCCGGCCAGGTCATGGGCCCGGCGTTCATTGGTGCGATCAAGCCCGTTGATGTGATCCAGCCGCCGTCGTAATTGACCTCTGGTGGAGCCAAGGGATTGGGTGGAGCCTTTTGTTCAATCCCTCCCACTTGAATTATTACGTAGAAAGATTAGCAACGTGTCGACCATAGTAGGCATTAATGAAAGAGGTCGATATCATGTAGTTTGGGCCTCGTTTCTCTAATGCCAACCTATAATTTACGTTGGGTGCTAATGTAATAAAGAAAAAAGATTTTGTAATAATTTTGGAAGATAAGACTAAAGAAAAGATTAGAACAAGAATAGTTATTGTATGAAGTCTACTAAATGCTAGGTGCAGAGACGTCCAATAGATCGATGTAAATATAATAAACTGTCGCATAAGAATATGGTTTATTTCTAAAATCTCAACCGCTTGTGAACCGTCTAAGTGTTTTCTTTGTTCGATTACGCTTTAACCTGCAAAGTAAAATTAGTTAAACTCGGTAAATTTACTCAATTTAAAAACCTAACCGATGTTTTTAATAAAGCATCTGACCTAGCCCGGCCCAATAGTAAACCCTTGCTTTCTTCCTCCTTTTTCTGTTTTTGTTTTTGTGGCTTTCAAACTGAAAATATCACAAACACTATTTGTATGTTAATTGTTAAACTATCAATCTAATTTGGCTTAAAGCTTGCTCAAACCAACATGAATATTGTTTTAGATGAAAATAGCGTTGCGTTAGACTGTCATCAGGTTGGTCGGATTTGTTGTCAAGTTGTATTGGGCTCTGGTTGCCCTCAGTCAAACTTGACCTGCAAAGTTGCACTCTTAGTCAATACTAAATATGCAAATTATTATATTTTGGAGGGGGAAGTAAATGCTTATACATGTACCTAGGAAATTATTAATTATTCTTTTTCTTAAAAATTGTTACACTGTTACAAGAATTGCAAAATATTTTTAGTATATATATAAGATTTATAGATTAAAAACCACCAAATAACTATTCAATGAGTGTTCTTCAGCATGCTCCATGCATAGGCTACGAATAATCTGCAATCTCTATATGTGAGTTGTAACCTAGGGATTGATAAATAAGTTCATGTCTGTTCAAGAAACTACTATTTGTTTTCACTAAAACATATTTCATGATATAGACTGGTTTGGGTCTAATAAATAATTATTGATAACCTTTTCATTTATTTTTCATACATAGATTGAAAATAAGCGGCAGTTTATACATGAAATTTGTAATTAGAAACTAGAAAACATTAAAACTTTGCAACCTGTATGAGAGATTTGTTATTTAGGAATGGCTAAAAAAATTTACAATCATTGGTGCTCAAAATCCCATTTTTTTTTCAGACATTTTATATAGAGACTTTTGCTCTTTGCAGTCTTTGTATGAGATTTGATACTAAGAGTCTAACAGTGATATTCCCTTAGGGAGTTAACGATAACTTTTCAAACATATATCCCAGATAGGGATTGAACAGTTAAAACTTTAATGACCAATCAATAAACATTCTAAACATATTATACCTATCGGTTGCAAGTTGTTTGCAACCTTTGTGCGCTGCCTGTGACTTACAATCTGGTAAATAGATGTATATGAATTTAGTACTTTATTAATAATTATTCTGCACCTACTCTAAAGGCTCGAAAGGTTTGCAGCCTTTACAAGGGATTGTGATTTAAATTCTCGTAAATAAAATTCGATCCATTTAACTGCTGATGAATAGTTTTTTTTTTTTTTTTTGCTAGAAAAAAGGAGAAGGGGGGAGGAAGGGACAAGCCCAACCTCGCGTAGCAGCCCCCACTGGGCCCCCCACCTCGCTAGGAGAATGTTCGATGCGGGCAAACCGGGTCGTGTGTTGGGCACGCCGACCTATTTTACTTATACCCTCCCCATCCGTGAGCCGGCTCGGTTACCCGATCCGACCCTCCGTGTAAGTACGTCACACCTGGCACCACCCAGGCTACCAGCCGACCAGTAGCACTTCCAGACCCCGTGTCCAGGCGTGGAGCATTCGGTCCCCAAATTTAATCGATGCCCGCGCGTTTCGAACCTGGAACCACTTGGTTGGAAGTAAACGCCCCGTTCCAACTGGGCTACCACCTTGGTGGCTTGAATAGTTTTTGCAGACAGCCTGAACGGAAACAACATTGTTCTGCAGCCCGTATGTGGCACCAGTAGCTTAGGGATCAGAAATATTTTTCCTATATAAGATTCACAACTTGTGTAAATATTATTATTTTTGAATTATGGATCAACATAAGTATATAAAAATCATGATTTATTAAAAAATAGTTTTATAAATTTTTAAATAAAATAGCTTTATTATGAAATATGAATATGATTATGCATTTTAGTGTTTTTCATTTATTATGTGTATGTTTTAAGAAAAAAATATAAGTATGTGAAAGGCTTTTAGATACCTATATACGGTCCTCACTAGCAAGTATAATAGTTGATAACGACCTTTGTCAGCGGGTATAATAGTTTGTAACGGCCCTCGCCAACGGATATAATAGTTGGTAATGGTCCTCGCTAACGGATATAATAGTTGGTAACGGCTTCTATCAACGGGTATAATAGTTGGCATACGACCCTCGCCAATGGGTATAATAGTTGGCAGAATGGGACATGCAGTCGATTACAGCTTTGTTACGGTAATAGTATGTATATCTGTGAGCAATGTTTTGATCCATGATAGGATTAAATGATATGAAGAATGATTTTACGAATTTATTTGCAATATAAACTTAGAACTATGTTTATAAAAGAAGGATGATTTGTTCATACATGATTTGCTTTATGACTTGTTTTAATATACTCTACCATGAACGTTTTATTTTGGCAATAACTGTTATTTTTCTTACATAATACATTGACATGGAAAACTTATTCTTGATCCGGTAAGATAATGAAAGATCTACTTACTAAGTTGTGTCACTCATATATCTCTATTTTATTTTCTCTCCAGGTGAGTAGGATCAGTAAGGATAAAGAACGGTCTAGGCTTAGAGTTCATGTAAGCGAGATTAGCGAGTTATATAGCAGAACTTTAATTCTTTAGTTGCTTATGAATTTGTAGCTTAGTAATCTTCTAAATATCGAGGATTATGGGTTGGTATTTATGTTTGATGTAGTTGGTCTGAACCAATATTGGTTGCACTTAATGAATAATAAAATTGAACTTTTATTTATTATATATTTTTTTAGATGAATTTGGAAGTTAAGATGGATTTGAAATTTTAAATAAAATTTTTGGCTTCGTGTTATCTTGGGTTATACCCCTCAGTAGCACGAATATGTCACGCTCCAAATCTCGTGACAAATTATGCTTTGGATCTGAGGCATGACAAAAACCACTTTTATGCTTTCTAAGACAAACTCGGTGAGCCCAAATCAGGAAATGGGCGAGTCTCCCTCCCTTTCCCTAAAAAAAATAAAAATAATAACACATACTTGTTAAGGCTTTAACATTCAGGTTAGGTAATATTCCTTTGAAACATCTTCTAGAAAGAGAAAGAAAAATTCTTTGAAATAAAACAACGCTTATGTCAATATGAACAAGGTCAAGTTAGCAAAAAATTGGAGCCCCAACATATTCCTTTGTAACTATTTAGACCCTCTTTGTAGAGCCAGTCAGCTGGCTTATTGGCCTTCCTATACAATGAGAAATGTTAGCAGAGGAAAGCTGCATAATTAAGGCTTTAACTATGCAACTACTCTAGAGTGCTGCATAATGAGAAGGGTACATGAACATAAGGCGAATCATGAAGGGAGCTATAATTGTGTGAATAAATGAAATGTAGTAGTTAGGGAAGGTTAAGTAAAGATGTGGCTCGAAGTAGCACCACAAAATTTAGGCTGGAAACTTTGGGAAGCCATATCCATAAATCTGCCACCCAGGGAGATCACCACAAGTTGTTTCTATAAATGCACCAAAACAAAATTCGTGGTTCGAATGCTCAGGAAATATATGTAGGAACATACGGATAGTTTCTTTGTCAGAAAGTGATGGATGGAGATAGCAGACCTAAGGAAAACTGGCTTCAGTTTTATGTCTGTTAAGCCCAGGGTCATTTAGAGATCCTCAGATAACTTATTAGTTTCCATACCAAATATCACCTGATGTCAGTACTGCTGTTGTCCTTACCAATGTTATTGATCAAGGAAATTACGCAACTTATTAGTTTGTCTTTATCTTTTTTCGACTGCTGGCATTCAAGCTGAGGTATGGATGTAACATGGACATGCAGGGAATATCATGCTTTAAGCAATGTCATCTGGAGAAGCTTTTTGGGACTTCAGAAAGGGTTGTTTCTTTATACTTGATAAGCATTTTGGTCGCCGTGGGAGAATGTTCTATTGTTATACCAAGTATCTTCTTGTCAGTAAACAGAAATGTGGGGATAATAAGTTTTTTTGTAATCTGCAACATCTGGCACTCTGCAAGTACATTAAATTGTCCATCTGTTGTGGTTAGTACTAGAATGATGAATTATACTGCTGGCTCTTAATTTGCTGTTCGAAGGAACTGCTATGTTTGTTAGATGGCTGAAATATGAAGGCATGATGCCATTCTTGGATTAGTTTTGGCCCTCGTCAGATTTTGCTCTGACTTTTTAAAGGAGAAATCTAGACATGCTGCTTGTCTTTCATTTTCTGATATTTTGTCTTCTCTACTTGTTACTTCTCTAAATATTTTGTTTTATTATTAGCGAAGCTTGCCAGAGTTGACAACAGTTGATGGTTGCTACTAAATTCATATAGCTTCGCTCACAAATATATCTACAGTTCATGGCAACTCAGAATTGAATCTGAAAAAGCCAGCCATATATTCATTCACACATTCTCTCTTACGAATATCATGCCTTGCACCTAATCTGTATTTTTCTTTCTTAATGCACATTGTGTGGGATTTGATTTTGTTATATTTTGTGGGATTTGATTTTGTACATTTCCATTCTTGATGCATATTGTGTGGGATTCGTTCCCTTTCCTTTATATATATACGGCTGTTCATGCCACATGAAAAGTATACAAAAAACTTCTCTCCTTTGGTGCCTATCGTTACCACTCTTATCATTCTCTCTCCTATTTCCATAATGCCACAGGCATAAGATGCACCTTAATAGGATCAAACATTTACCATTGTCTGTTTACAAAAGTTGACAACCACACCCATTAACCGTTCAGTTTGCAAGCATGAAAAGGTTATGGTATATGAGAAATATTTCTATATGATTGAAATATCACTTTGCTAATGAGGATTTTTTTTGGTATCTGAGTTTGGTTTTATGAACTTTCTGGTTCTTTTTGCCAGAATATAGATGAAACAATACAATGAGCTTGAAATTAACTTGCTTTCAAACATCAAATAGCAATAGCACAAACATATCATTTTATGGAGTCTTGGATGATATATTGCCAAGTATTTGCTTACATGACTTCATCAGGGTGATTATCATTCCAACTATACCAATCAAGGATATGAAATCCTTTTCCTTGCTTGGAAAGACATACAACAGCAGTACTACCTTTATCTGAAATATCAAGTAAAATAACTTTCCAGAGATTGTTGTAGCATCTCCTTTGTCAGCTGCCATATGTTGAATTTTTCAGAGTTGGTTGCAGACACCCAGGCCAAACATGGAAAAGGTGTCAGCATATTGTCTTTCTTTCACTAACTAATACAATTACAGAAAAAAGCAGTCAATTTCATGGTCTACTATTCAATTAAGTATAAGGATGAGGCGCACAACTTCGGTAAAATCTTTTAGTGGATGAGGTTCACAAACTCAGTAGAATCTTTTGGTTCATGCTCTGTTTAGTCACAAGAGGCATGGAAGTAACTAAACATGCTAAGCTGCACTTTGCACAACCATGATGAAATTTCACAAGACTGCAGGGTCAGTTTTCCCTGATATGGTTACAGTTATGACCATAGCAGGAGTTGTAATGGCAAATCTGATCATGGGTGATGGAAGCTCCAGGGCATTTCATTTTTCCCCAATGATTTGCCAAGTGAATTAATAAATTCTTGTCATATGCATGGTGAAAATGTAGCACATTTACTAAAGGTGATCTGAAAGAAATGGAAATGCAAAATTCTTTGTTTAAAGTACATAGGACAGACTTGAAACTTTGTCCGGGATCATAAAAATTATCTTCAGCAACGTAGAGCTTGAGCTCATATTTATCTTCTAAAATAACGCAAATACCATCACAGCATGGCTTCAAGCTAATGTATTTCCACCAGAGAACATTTGTTACAAAGATGGGCCTTGCCTTGCAGAGCTCATAGCTAATCGATTCTCAAGATATGCGAACCTGAGCTTCTGTGATCATCTAGGCATTAATTGTTGCTTTTGAGTACCTATGAAGGCACCTTCCTATTGAATCTTATCTTTATTCAGATTAACTGAAGATCACTTATATTATGACCTTAATCTTACTATTGTATCAGATGATCACAGGGGATCCTTTGGTGGGACAAGGGCCAGGAGCAAGGGAGCAGGCCAAAGCTTTCGCACATTATTTATCGTTGGACCACTTGAAGGTGCAAGGGAGGTGCCTGAAAGGATTCTCTTTGGGCGTGGTGGAAGCTTTGAACACCACAAGTGGCTTCTAAAAGAATTGTGAGGACCGCATCCACAGCAATAAAGAAGACGTACATGTCATTGAAAAGTTAACTGGTTTTCTGCCCCTTGCCCCCCCCCCCCCCCCCCCCATATGGCGTATGACCCATGTTTCTTTTTTACGCTTCTTTAACTTGTCGTTTGTACTGCCCTCAGTCTTTACTTTGTTCTCGGATGAGCAGGTCCTTGTCGATAATTTGCTGTAAAAGATGAACACCGAGTACCTCAAAAAAGTTGAATTCATTGCAGGACATTTTAATATGTCAAAAACTTGAATTCATTACATACTATTTTATTCTAATATATGTTCTTATGTTCAAGCCAGCACCTCATATTTGACTTCTTTCTCCAGTGTTCCAACTTTTCATGTTCCTGTCCTAAATTTTAGCTTGATACTAAGATATTTTCTAAAGTGCAATATGTCAACCGTCTTGGAAATGAAGTGTAGAAACACTCAATAATATCTGATCATGCTTTGCGATAATATCTATTTTTCCTTCACTATCATGATCTTATAGGTTCTAGAGATATTAGATGTTCGCTAAAAACACATTGTTATTTAGTCATCCTCTTAGTATGCAATACCAAGTTTTGCTTTTCTTACATTAGTTGATGCTGCATTAAAGATGTCATTGAAGTAATTGGGTCGGTCTTTTTCGATGGATTAATGGGTCTTTAAGAGGGTACAGTCACATGAGGTGAGTTCATACAACTCTGAGTTAATATATTAATTGTTGAAATAGAGTTAGATATGCAGTCTACTGACGAAGAACGGTTGATATCATTTGCTTCAAATTTATAATAATCATTCCGATTTTTACCACCACATAATCCCAATGTGCTCAGACATGCTATGCTCAAATTATTGTTTTCCACCACTTGTCTGACAACCATTGGATGCATAAGACAGTATCAGCCCTCTCTCTCTCTCTCTCTCTCTCTCACGCACACACACACACAGAGTTGAAAGGGAGTTTAGCAGAATGCTGCAATGACCAACTTTACAAAAGCCAGTTCGAGTTTATTGATGCTTAGTATCATTTTAGTTTTCTTCTATCTCAATGTGTGTCCAAATAATTGATCGATGGTATTTATAATTCAAGTTCCACTAAAACTGCATTAGTAAATTTTCTTATGCAGGAACCTTTTTCTAGAAACTCAATCCTCCAAATTGTTGTTGTTGTTGTCGATCAAATTTGCCGACCTATGTATAGCCTAACCAAAAATGCACTTCTTTCACCACGAGTATTTCTGCCACCTTCTTATTTCATCCTAATAATGTATCTGTTGTTGAATGTCTGCCTTTATCAGCACCTGCACCAACCAACTGCCTACCCATTTGTCGAGCAGAAAAGGAATTCCTTTCTAATCCCTTGCAGTTAAAGCATTTCTAGAAATCACTCATTAAAAAAGATAGTTTTAATGGTTAACATTCTTAATAATTGATCAGATTTATGCCGCTTGGATCTAACTCATTATCAACTGCCTTCTTGTGACCAAATATGTTTAATGATCACATATTCTACATCTCACCTAGATTTCCCCCGTCTTTTCAGAAAACAGCTGACAAGATACAGAGGAATTCGTCATCGATTCATTACTTGTCAGTTTCCTTTTCTCTTTAGAGGTCGAGAAGCTAGCTAGTTGAGCAGGTCAACCTAGACTCGAACACTACGGTTATCTAGATTTACTTGCGGTAATCCCATGTCATATATCCTGTTTTTCAGTTCAAGTTTCCATCTAGACACTAGAGGGCAGAATTGCAGAGAGGGCTTTAGTCTCCTCGTTGCACCCCTTCTAGTGGACGCTGGCTATGTGTTCAGAACTTGAAAGATATTTCCTTTGCTATTGGATAAACGTATTTTTCTCTGAAATGTTCTGTTACGGTCTCATTGCGATTCCTATAAATAATTAAGGACAAGCGTGAAAAATTATCTTTGTTTTGCCTGGGCTCTCTTGACTTGCACCAAGTTCAATCCACGCACCAAATATAACTGGAAGTTAGAAATTAAAAGGTTACTGCGTTCTTACAAGGACTATAGTCTTCTATTATTGAGACTAATTAAAAGAAGTAAAAGAACAGGGTGCAACTTTTCCAGCTGATGAATGTGCCATCTTGGAATGTATTGTGGGAGACTAGAATCTTTAGGTGTGGCTTTCTTGGATCAAAGAACAAAGTTGAATAAATAAATAAAAGCCAGCTCAGTTTCTCCGAGCCATGCAGCTATGCTTTATAGAACTGTAGTGGATCAGTATCAGCCAGCTGCTTGCCAGCATGATCCTGATGGTGAAGACATGCACATGCCAGGTTCCAAGGTTTTTAGGAGAATTCATTTAGCTCTCTCTGCATTAAATTAAGATCTGCATCAATAAAAGGATGTGTTAGAGATCAGAAGCTCAGATTGGATTCACGTGAGCGTATTATGTTGGCACTGTGAGGATGTAGGCAAACCCAGCGCAGCGCACAGTGACTCAGTGAGTGATGCTGTACTTCTGGACCCCTGAACTCTGAGAGCTTCCCACACAGACAGCTCCTTCGGCAATATGTGTGACCTCTAGCTCCAGTCTTCTATAAATGTTTTTGTCGATTGCTCGATCGCGATCATAGCTTGGAATGCCATGGCATTAGCTATTCCACACCCTACCACTACTGAATTGTTTTGTTGGAGGGGCCATGGCCTGCTCCGTGATTCCACTCGTAGATCTCATGTCAGGTTGCATGATAAAGAGTTTTTGCTGTCGCACCGGCCACATTACTCTTCTGTTTAAATGATCGTACGTGCTGACATGAGAATCATATACTTTTCTGCTTAAATCTCCCTTCTATTTTCCTGTACATAGTACTCTTTATTGAAGAAAATTTTTGGGAAGTGTCTTCCTTCCTCCAATTCGAATCAAAAAAGAGAATCACATGCTCTTACCTTTTCTTTCTTTTCTTTATTTATCAGTCCTGTAAGCTAGAGTATATGGCAAGCCATGTAGGCCAACTCAACTAAACGGGCAACCTAAACTGTGCTACCTACAGATTCTCCACTGAAGTCATCCATGTTTGAAATATTTGGGACAGCTTAATGACAATCGCATGGCTACAAGAACCCAGTGTAGCAGCAGCCAGCATGCTGACACCATATGGGAGATAGCTTCCAAAACTTATTCTCACCTTGAAAAGAGCCATGCATTGCAATTAGTGATGAAAGCTGCGATGCCCATGGGACACCGATATATGTATGCTTCACTGCTACGTCTAAAGCAACCTTTCACCGAATCCCATCGACCTTTCATCGAAACTTCATCCGAGAAATAAATGCGAAACTGCGTCTGCGCAAATCATCTTTTTCTGCATGACCGTCCAGATGTTGACGTAGCTAGGCATCGATGTTATGTATTAGCATGTTTTCTGTTGTTCTAGCTCTCACTCTATGGCTCGTTTGGTTCGCAGGAAAATGAGGGGGGAAAGTGTGGTCAATGGAAAAGTAATGAAATGCCTCTTGTTTGGTTGGAGTTTTCAAAGGAGAGAGATGGAAAAGTGGTATTCCCATGGGAATATGATTCCCACATTTCATGGGAAAGTCTTTCCCATGAGAAACATGGAAAAGTTACTTTCCCATGAGGTGGGAATCACTCCTTTTTTATTTTTTCCCAAAAAGACCCTTCAGCATTAAAGAAGCATTAAAGAGGCATTAAAGACCTAATTTTTATTAAGGGCATAATAGGAATTATACATAACTTTCCTAGGAAAGTGGATGGTCAACCAAACATAAGCACTTTGGAAATTAGTCACTTTCCCATGGTTAACCAAACATGTCAAAAGTACTTTCCTAGGTATCCTCTTTCCAGGAATCTGATTCCCAGGAATCATATTCCTAGGAGGGAAAATACTTCCCGCGAACCAAACGAGCCCTATATTGAAACTGCAGGCACATCGCTTCCCATCTCTTTCCAACCCCTGTTTCCACCTCTTCCTTTTTCTTATTTTTTTCCAAAATAAATTTCTACTGTATGTATATATTGTCTTGCAAATGTGGCTCATTGCATATTTACAGCTACACCAAGCTCAATTTGCTAACACCACATTTGGTTATTTATTGCCTGATCCAGAGCTATGCGAGTAAAGAAGTAGCGCTCTAGTAAAAACATTTTACTTAGAGCAATTAAGTTACACATAAGTTTAGCAGCTTTTTTGATAATATTTCCCTGTCACTTCATGAAACATCATTGACTATAGAATATATCCTTACCAGTGGGAGAACAACATCTCCTTTTCATCCTCAAATGAAACCACATTATCTTCTCTGTAAATGGACCGCGACTTGACAAAAGAAAAGCTGCAGCCTGTAAGGGTGCTCTCCACGTACGTTTGTGATTGGAATTCTCTCCAATGGCAAAGAGGGCCGTCTGTTGGACAGGAACAGGTGATCGTGGCTCTCTGCTGTTTGCTTAATAAATTGGGTCGCATTTAGGTGGCAGGAAGAAGAAGAAGTAGTAGATGATGCCTCTCTGTTAGGTGGCAGGTCTAATAATGCCTCCCTCTATTTAATTCTCAGTTCCATGACACGACTCCCCCGAAGATCTCCTAGAAGTTCACACTTGACCATGCCACTTGAATTGGTTTCATGAAATCAAAAGCTTCTAACCCATGATGTTAGTTCGATAATCATTACATACACAGACGATGTTATGGACACAGAGGATGTATTGGTGGTAGATGGTTGACGAAGCTAAAAGAAAGTGTGTCACCATTCAGAAAGAGTACCACCAAACGCCTCCAATTCTGTCTGAAAAGGGATTCATGGATTGCATGTCCATCCATGCATGCTTTATTCGATACATTGGTGATAGATGGAAGCATGTTGACGAGTCGCCAGAGACTTGGCTGATAATTCGAACACCATTTGGATGTTGTTTCTTGGGAACAGCTCGATCGCCAGCACAGTACGGAGGATTCCCCAGGTCTCTCTCTCTCTCTCTCTCTCTCTCTCTCTCTTAATTCTCCCCTCCTCATTTCAATTATTTCTACTTGGGCATGAGTATGTGATTAACGCGAGGAAAAATGGATGGCAAATCACCATGCCTCCACATGCAACCATCTCAATCACGGCAAGCTTCACACAATCATCTAAATACAACAAGCTTCCTAAATTTCATTTGACTAGTTATCAAGTTTTACAAAAATAAATTTGGAGAATTTTACATCCGGTTCTTTTTTTGGATCGCATTCTAACATGCAGTACCTAGATCATTATTATTTAATTTTTAGTCCTGCACACATTATATATACTTATATTTATATTGTACATACTTATACTAATATTTATACATAGTTATATTCTCCATGCATACAACTATGTTATTCTTACACACATTTATATCTGCATGTACATAATTATGGTTCGTAAAAGAAAATAGATATGTGTAACTATAAGGGACTAAAATATAAAGAAATTTTGAAATTTCAGATGAGTGTAAAAGTTCCAATTAAGAGGGACTAGAAGTTATAATCCGATGGATGGAGTGACTGACTATTAATTTATTTAATAATTTTTTTAAAATTAAAATAAAAATTATGTAAAATATTATGGCTATTCATAAAAAAATGTTTTTTTTTTTTTTTTTTTTGGGGGGGGGGGGGGGGGGGGGGGGGGCAAGTTATATTACCCTCCTAGATCTCGTCAATCTTTTTGTGCGAGAAGGGTTAGGTTTTGGGCTGCTTTCTCTATTTATTGCATAGTACGTACGGAGCAGCGTTGCAGATGATCGATCATGGTGTTTACCCGCTCATGATTCGATTGTATGATTCTAACTAGCAGCAAAATTAGGGGGGGGGGCAAGTTATATTACCCTCCTAGATCTCGTCAATCTTTTTGTGCGAGAAGGGTTAGGTTTTAGGCTGCTTTCTCTATTTATTGCATAGTACGTACGTAGCAGCGTTGCAGATGATCGATCATGGTGTTTACCCGCTCATGATTCGATTGTATGATTCTAACTAGCAGCAGAATAGGGGGCCTGCCACGTACCAATTTCGAGGTTAAGTAGCCTGCTCTTAGGAGGAGGCCACCATCACTCTCGAGTCTTGACTACTGTGTAAAACTTGGGGCAAGATGGCCCTTAATTCATTGAGCCCCATCCAAATTTAAGGATGGTCCTTCACGATGCCATTTAATACCAAATTTACGGACGGGTTGTCATTCCAAGCTTCAAGCCAATATTAACACCGCGCAATACCATTTTTTTTTAATATTTGTTTTGGTATCCGGATCGGTGCCTTTCCCACAAAAACGAAGGTGGAATGACCATGTCGATCGATCTCATTTTGGTCTTCCCTCACCCCAAATAAATGAGGGTCTTGATGTAAAGGTCCCATACTGCATGCGTAGGACCAATGTCATGGATTCAAGCTCAGACTATTCAACCAAGAAAAGGGGGCAGTCCTAAAACCAACTTGTGTCAATTTTCTCATCGAAAATGGCTGTTTTAGTCCATTTCAAAATAATTCTTTCTATTGTCTATTGTACAATTGTGGGACTCCCCACGCTCCAACGTTCGATCTAATTTCTGTTAAAAAGGAGGGTGCATTCTGGCTAGCTTCTGAAGTTTAGTTGCTCTTTCACAGTTGCTTCATACTAGCCAGAAAGTACAGTGGAGTCATAATTCCCCTCTCTCTCATAAAAAAAAGAAAAGAAAAGAAAAGAAAAACATTTGTTTGAACTCAGAACTAAACTGAGGGTCCAAAGGCAAGAAATATATTCTTATGGTTCATTTAAGTAGCAGGTACGTGTTATTTGAAGGCATCTTTCATGAAGGCGTGGTTTGTTTTGTTTGAAAGTTTAGTTCTACCTAAGATCTCTAATTGGTGATTTGGTGTTGGTCCATGGTGGCCACGATTAGGTTATCAGTAGCTCGAGTCCTAAGAAACTAAAGCATTTCAAACCAACTAACCAAGCTCAGACAATCCTTAGCAGTTGTATGGCTATTTAAGATGCTTTAGCTCGGCCTGACGAATCTAAACCAAGGTTAACTTTGACTATTCTGAAAGATAATGATCAAAAAATCAACTTGTTTAAAGTATCTTATAAATAAGAAAGCCTATTTAATTAGGCCTGAGGTGCCTTGAAGTAGGTTAGCGAAGAGATTACTGAAAAACAGGTCTTGTTCTCTCTCCGCTTTTTTCAAGTTCGTTTGGTTTTGGAGGAGAAAAATCATTTGTTCAAAGTCCTTCGGTGTTAGCACCCGAGTTAGAAGTACAGGAGTGGAACTGGGATAAGGACAGAACAATGGCTCTAGCATTAATTAATTAATGGACTTATGGTGCCACAGGTAGTTTTCATTGTCCCTAGGAATTGAAATTGTCTTTCTTTGTCAAAGAATCTCATTTAGTTTCTTTCACCTAGCAGATGAGATTTCCATTCCAATGTTCACAAGGAGGGTTATATATATATTCTAGTGGCTGCATCTTTCTTTATTGCGAGGTGGTTTTTGCACTCGTAGTCATTGAGGTATTTAATCTACGCAGCAACACAGTAAGTTCACCTTCGAGATCTTGTATTTGGGTAAGGAAACCACATTCATGCTGCTTATTTACTTTTTTATAAGTTAATGAAACCAGTTCATGGATTTTGAAATATATAAATAGAGAGAGAGAGAGAGAGCGAGGGTGCAGAAGCGGGGGAGCTGGCCAACGGATCATAGGGAGTTAAGGAGGGCGACCCCCCCTGTCTCCCTCGTGGAAAAGTATGCATGATGTCGAGCCTTTTGAGTCCCTTTCCACGCTGCGTGAGTACTGCACACAATATTAGCATGTGTCTTCCTTATTTCGTGCCTTCCTCCTTTTGTCCGCTCAGAACTTTTCTATTTATCTTAACATAAATTCTATCACCCATATGCTTGTTCTCAGCAATTTTTATATTGCCACAAAATCCTTATTATCCTAACAAGCTAGAAGTACTGAGATATATAACAGGGTTCCAACCAACTAATCACTATTCACTATAGAAAAAGTAATCTTTTCCGGCGTTTTTTACGTTCTTTACCGACGCTTATAAACATCGGTAAAGATCCGCCCGAAGCTACTCAAAGCATCGCCGAAGTGTCGGCGATACCTGAGTGGAAAAAGTTTTTTCCGACACTTTTAAAATGCATTGTAAAATGTTAGTTTTTAGCGACACTTTCTAGGAACGCTTAAAAGCGTCGCTTTAGCCTTAAATTTTTTTTAAAAAAATTATTTTCTTCAGTAGACAAGCCGCCGGCGCGAGGATGAAGACGAAGACACATCGGAGCTCGATCTCTCAGTGGCCGTGCTAACCTCGGCTTCGATGCCAAAAAAGTGGAGATCCTAAGGCCACCATCTAGCATCTAGCATCTAGCATCTGAGAAGGGAAGAAAGTGGGAAACGGAAGTAAAAGAAGAGGAAAAAAAAAAGGAAAGAACCTGCCGAGAAGCATCTAGCATCCGAATCGAGACCCATCGTCCACGAGCACCGTCGGATCTCCGCCCACCATGCTAGGTCCGTCCTGCGATCGGATCCAAGAAAAAACTTAGACCTAGATTTAGGGCAAGAGGGAAGAGGTCGACGAGATGGGGATGATCGAAAGGAATTTCACCTGCTCTAAGAAGAGAAATCGGATACCCATCTTCGCCGGTTGCAGAGCTCTACCTCTCCTAGCAGCGGCGGAGGCCGGGGTCCTCATAGTGTTGGCGCCAGACTCGCTGCATACGAAGGAGAAGCTTTCCCCCTTCCCATTGCCACCGAAAGATTTGTTGCCGAAACTCTCCCAAAACCCTAGATATCGCTCCAACAACGCTTTAAAAAGAGGAGAAGGAGGAGGAGACCTACCTTAGACGAGGGCGAGATCGATGGCGGTGGAGAAGCGGAGCGGAGCATGCCGATCGGGGCTCGGGATGGAGGTGAGAGAGCGGGGGGAGGTGGTGGATTGATGTCGGCGCCGAAGGGAGGAGGAGAGGAGAGGAGACGAGAGGTGGTGAATGAGAGATTGATGAGGCGGAGAAGAGGAGAGATTGATGTTGGCACAGGGCAGATAGGGCATCGATCGAGACTAAGGAGATGGGCGACGACGTTTTTAAGCGTCGTCGATTCTTAAGATTTACCGACGCTTTTTAGAAGCGTCGGTAAGGTTTGGCACTGAACCAAAATTTCTCGATGCTTCTCGCTAGCATCGGAAAAAAAACATTGAAAAAGCTCAGATTTCCTGCAGTGAATTGAGGGTAGTTGGCTCAAGTTAGAAATTTTGTTCTAGAATGGTGATGACTAAAATTTGCAGCGCATGCAGCGTAACATATTTAATCTACTGCAGGTCTGTTAGGATGTAGTTTCTCTTATTGAGAGAGAGATGGAATGGTAAGTTTTAACGACGCGTCAGTCCTCAACCCCACTTTTCAAAGTCCCTACCCATGCATGCTGGTGCTCCAATTTCTCTCCCTTTGTGCCATTCCCAATTCTAACTAGGACTCCCACTGGTTTGAGATACCACATGTCTTTGTGCATGTAAGCAAATGAAACACAGCGCTCAGGATATCCCTTCTGATTTACATAACCAATATTTTGAAGTCTATAAACATTACCATCAAGCTGCAGCAGCAAATTTCCGATGACCTGTGAGGGTGCCAATCATTCTAAATAAGTTACATTGCTCTCTCTCTCTCTCTCTCTCTCTCTCTCTCTCTCTCTCTCTCAGCAGCAAATTTCAGAGTAACACAAATAACGCAGCAAGGAATAGCCCTCGCCCAATAACCCTAAACCATTCCCCATAGAGCGAGAAAGATGTCCTCATTGAACCGGCAAGGGCAAAAGTGTCGTATCGCATGTAACTGATATAGCATGGATAAATTAGTCTATGCCAATTCGCGTGGGTTGGTGCGGGTCGTTTGAATGGTCCCTATCGTACCCAAAAAGTAAAAAAAGCGGAAGGCCTCCATAACTCTCATCTGGATAAGAGTGGATGTCACATTGTTATCTTCTCAAGAAGGACCCGATTCTGCCAATTTACAAAACCAGCTAAATTCTTAGATATAATTATGAGATCCGTACATACGTGTATTTAGTCTCATATTAGTTATTCGCTGGGTAGATCTTGGGTACTTATACAGGATCAAGAAACCCAAATAATACCTTCTGGCTAGCCATTTTAGGTGAGATTATAGGTTGTGACAAATATTATCAGAGCGAACTCAGCTCATAACTTATATGGACTAGGAGACACTATAGCACGGATCCATTGGGGAATGGAGCTGACTACGTACGAGCCGAACATAGTGTTTGTGATTAGATTTGAATGGATTTGAATTCTTAGCCTGACGAGAACGTCAGAGCTTGAACGAAGAGAGTATGTGAGGATCCGTGTAGGCGTGTATTTAGTCCCACATCGGTTATTCGCTGGATAGATCTTGGGTTCTTATACAGGATCAAAGAACCCAACTAATACCTTCTGACTGGCCATTTTGAATGAGGTCCTGAATTGTGACAATAATTAGATCATTTTTTGTCTGCTGCTCAGACCGAAGCATACAGTGAAATCTAAATATCTTGGGCTGTGCATGATCTGTATCACTATGGCTCCGTGCACCATCAAACAAGAGCAGCCGCTCTCACAAACCCGACGCCCACGAGCCGGCCCGTTTGTGAAACAACAATGGAGTTGAATATCTGGTCAGCTGATGCCTTTGCCTGAAGATGTCTCAATCTAACCTTAGAGAGTGGAGACCATGGGGAATTCAAAGAACCTTGATCGTGAAATTAGAGTAATTCTGGCTGGTAGCTCTTTAACTACCAGAAGGGCAGCTTGGTCATGGCCACTCCAAGAAATTTATATCTTTGCCATTTATGTTGCTGACCTTTCTTCCTTCCCTGCCCGTCTCTCTCTCTCTATTTATCCTTGCACTCCTGTGTCACTTTCTGTGCCATTTTATATTTCACACACAAACTCGCCGGACTCACTGAAATGTCGTTGCTTTTGATAAGAATCTCTTCTTCTTGCATGCCGCTGCTATAGAGTTAAAGGTCTCTTAAGACCTTGAGAGCCTCGTGGGTGAGAGGAGGATCTCGGATGGGCCGATCGCCATGCTGCGAGAAGGAAGGCCTGAAGAAAGGGCCGTGGACACCGGAGGAGGACCAGAAGCTCCTGGCCTGCATCGAGGAGCACGGCCATGGGAGCTGGCGAGCATTGCCTGCGAAAGCCGGTGAGTGGAGTGCCCTTTGGGGTGTTTCTTGTGGTTGTGATGCAAATATAAGCGCTAGCGGATTATTGTAATCATTCGAGTTGAACTAACTCTTCTTTTCCACACGGCCAGGACTTCAGAGGTGTGGGAAGAGCTGCAGATTGAGGTGGACAAATTATCTAAGGCCTGATATCAAGAGGGGGAAGTTCAGCATGCAGGAAGAGCAGACCATCATTCAGCTTCATGCTCTTCTTGGAAACAGGTGACCACGGCTGCGATTAATTGCCAGCAACACCAGTGCATGCATCTGCATCACATCCCCCCCTCACAAAGCTTGATGGATCAGTACAGTTCTATATCAGTTTTAAGCTGCGAATTAACGCGTAAAAGATCTGGATGTTTGTCACTGAAATAACATCAATTATTTTAGTTCAAACCTAAGTGAAGCCATGCATCTTTCTCCATGATAGTTCTGTGTTTTAATTTAAAAAATTTCATTCAGAGGAGTTCGACTTCCTTTCTTTAATTGCTTCAGGTGGTCCGCAATAGCCACCCATCTACCCAAGCGAACTGACAATGAGATCAAGAACTACTGGAACACCCATCTCAAGAAGCGGCTGGCCAAGATGGGGATCGATCCGGTGACCCACAAGCCTAAGAGCGACGCTCTCAGCTCCTGCGACGGCCAGCCCAGGAGCGCCGCCAACCTCAGCCACATGGCTCAGTGGGAGAGCGCCCGCCTCGAAGCCGAGGCCCGCCTCGTCCGGGAATCCAGACTTCGTGCCACCCCGCCTTTCCAACCGCAGTCACCCTCTTCCTCTGCCCCTCCGCCTCCTCCTCCGCCGCCAGGCAGCGACTCGGTGGCTCCCCCGGCGCCGCCTCTTGATGCCCTCCGGGCATGGCAAGGAGCCTGGTCCAGCAAACCCACCACTGGAAATCCAGGCGGAAGGATCGATCTCGAGTCGCCAACATCCACCGGGAGCTTCTCGGAGAACGCCCTGCCGATCGCAAGCAGCGGGGTAATGGATGCCAATTCCACAACGTGCCATGAAGGACCAGGTCAGGAATTGGAAGAGGAGCAAGATCTGGAGTGGAAGTGCTTCGAGAGGCAGCCACTTCGAATGCCGGACACCAAAGATCATAGGATGGATAGCTTCGCCAGCTTTTCGATGGACACCACGTCGATCTTTGGTGGGGACTCCTCCTCGTGGCTCCCGGAGTCTTCCGGTGGGGAATTCGATGCAGGGTTCCCTGGCATGCTGGAGAATTCCGATGACCGGAATTCTTCGGATGGGTGTGGGGACTCTAATTACAATGCGGAGGGTGGCAGCTGCGCGGAAGAGGATGGGGAGGAAGGGGACGAGGACGAGAACTATTGGAACAGAATTCTTAACTTGGTGAACTCGGCATCCCCCTCGAGTTCGCCGCCCATGTTCTAGAAACGGGGTATCGACGAGATTTGGACTGGATTGGCAAAGAAGACTTCCAGTCCTCCCTCCGTAAAGAACTTTTTAGCATGCTTTTCTCTGCTCTGAAAACTAGCCGTTTATTTCAGCCAAAAAAAAAAAACTAGCCGTTTAGCTCTAAACCACTCCGAGACAACTCGGTTTGGTTCATCTGCTTCTCCTCCGAGTCTGCTCGGTTCGGTTGACATTTCACCCCCCCCAGCCAAAGTTTATGCATGGATATTGCAGGCTGAGGAAATCTCTCTGCAAGAAGAAAGAATAATGAGTCCGACTGATTGTCCTGTTGTTGTGATGTTGGCTTCAGCTCCTGGGGGGAATTATATATTATTTTGAGTAATAAGAGTGAGAATTGTTATAGTATTAGTATTTTCTATGCATGTTCATTAGTAGTTTGGCTTGGTGTGTCATTTTGTGTAAAAGGAAAGAACCTTGTTGAATGATCAAGTTCTTCACTTTGTTCGTTGGTTCCGTGAGGCCGTGGACACCTTCTATTTGGACCTTGAACTAAGCAAGGAATTCAAGGTTCTCAGTGGCAAGCCTTCAGCTACGTACCCAGGCAATTTGGATTTTCTTCTGAACGTTTGTCTTAATGTTTTAAGACAGTATTTAATTAAGCATCTTAGCAAGAACAAAAACAACCAACGTACTTTTTCCCTTTCACGTGTGACTGTGGGGTGCATCAAAATATTGAAGAAGGTATCCATGTCAAACATTTGGAAATACCTCTTGAGAAGGATAACCTCTCCTAATGCAAGAGGGTTGCAACCATCAGGCTATACTTGTGCCTGCAATAATAAATTTTGTTATATCTTTTTGTTGCCTGCTCTTTTTTTTTTTAAGTAATTTTTCTATGTGCTTATGAGTTCCTATTTTGTATTACTAAGGCTCTATTTAGGAAAGCTGTTAGCAGTAAAGCTGTTGGAAGTAGAGCTTTCTAAAGTATAGAGCTTTTATAAAAAGTTGTTTGCTATTTGGTAACTATATTTCTAAAGTGTTGTGGCACTTTAACATATATTTGATAAATAAACTAAGAAAGTACTTTTTTTTAATAACAAAATTATCATAAAGGATATTGCATAGTATTATATAACAGAGCATAATAAAATATAATATATATTAATTTATAAATATAAGATATAAGAAATAAAAATATATTTTCTTGCACGGAAGGAAGTCTGATCTACGACTAAGATTCTTTGTTAGGGCTCCAGTAAATTTTTAGATTTATAAAGGGACAAAGTATGTAATTATTATATTTTATTATGTGTATTTTGGTTAAAAAAATATCTTTCCGACAAAGCTCAAAACAGCTTTTTAGAAAAATTCTAAAATGCAGCTTTTGTCAAAAAACTATTTTTAGCTTTCTGAAAAAGCTAAAACAACTTTTCAAAATTTTTACCAAACATCCTTTTTTATCCAAAAGTACTTTTGGAGGACCAGAAAGTGCTTTTTGACCCTCCAAAAACTCTTCCAAATAGGGCCTAAATAGAATAGTAAAACTAGGTTAGCTTAAGTAAGAGAGTCGTTCCCATTGTCTAAGCACAATGAGGAGGATGAAATGTAATATGCCTCTAGGGCTTTTATTCCATTAGGTCAACTTATATGCTTAGCAAACTTCTATATTTGCTTTATGGCTCAAGGGGCAATACCAATATTGAACCTTAGGGCTCGTTTGATTCGCGGAAAGCATTTTCCCTCCTAGGAATATAATTTCTGTGAAACAAATTCCTAGGAAGAGGATACCTAGGAAAGTATTTTTGGCATGTTTGGTTGACCATGGGAAAGTGACAAATTTTCAAAGTCTTATGTTTGGTTGGTCATCCACTTTCCTAGAAAAATTATGTATAATTTCTATTATACTCTTAATAAAAATTAGGTATTTAATGCCTCTTTAATGCTGAAGACCTTTTTTGGAAAAAATAAAAATAAAGTGATTTCTGTCTCATAGAAAAGTAATTTTTCCATGTTTCTCATGGGAAAGACTTTCCCATGAAATGTGGGAATCATATTTCCATAGGAATACAACTTTTTCATCTCTCTCCTTTGAAAACACCAACCAAACAAAAGGCATTTCATTACTTTCCCGTTGACCACACTTTCCCCCCTTGATAAGCCTGGGTATGTATGGTCAAAATAAGTTGATAAAATGTAATAAATAGTAAAATGTATGTGATGTGACCCAAGGAGGTCATTTTTTTTTGAAACCAGCAATTGAATAAATTGTGGAATCTTTGCATAACAATTATAATGATGGCGTTGCTTGGAGTTAGGAGTTGGAAGAAGACACGACTAAAGAGGCTTGCAATGCTAGTGGCCCTAACAATTCATTAGTGTTGTCATAAATACCATAATTATGAGTAGCAAGGTGTCCTTATAGGAGTCGGTAGAATAAGAATCATGTAAGGATACCACATTAAATCATGAGTTTTCAAGCGTCAAGTGTAATTGAATTCACCAAGTTTAACCAAGTTTCTTGATTATATCAATTTGATTAGGTGGGTCAAGCAATTGTGGCATATTTAATGGACAAGATAGGTTTTTCTCTACATTAATATATGATCTAGAAAGATTATCACAGTTGATGTGGATTACTTTGGCCATTACAAGCAGAGTTGGACAAAATCCAAAAGTGAGATATGCCATATTGAAAAGCCGAATTGCATACCAAACATTTTGGATGTGACAACTTAGACATACCATGCCGATTAAGATGATATTTTTTATAAAAAAAGAGTAATGTTTGAAATATGTTTAGTTAGATAATTTTTAAACTATCGAAGGTCTAAAGAGTGTAACACAGTTAGCAATTAACGCTAAATTCATTATTTGGGCTTCGAAATAGACTAGGTGAACCAAAATTTTGCTTTTTGGAAAGACTATGATCGATCATATCATTCAACCTAAGAAGAATTTGATGGAGCTAAAAGTAAAATAGATGAAAAAGTTGAGATAATTATTTTAGAGTATTTTAGCTTTTTCATATTTATTTCTACGGGTCATATTTATTTTGAAAAACTAAGTTCTGTTTGAACTAGAAAGGAAATCCAACTTGAATTGTGAAACGATGGAACCTCATTATTATAAATAGAAACAATATATCTTAATTTTTGATAATTAATGGGAGAAAAAGGACATAAATTCTATTTTTGCCAACTTTTTCCACTTCTCAACAATTTTTAGAAATTCAAGTTGAGTTGTTTGAGAAAATTACTTCATTCTCTCTGATTGTATCAATATAATAATCATGTATACCACCTATATATATGCGCTTGTTGTGATGTACACCTTTTCTTCCATAATTATGCAAGCAATTTTTTTGTCGCACTAAGCTTTGTTAATCTTACACATAACGGAAAGCCCATCAAGATGTCTTGCATAGATTGAATTACATTTTTGTATCCTTTCTTTTGGTATAAATAATTTTTTGATGTTAATATTGTTTGGAAGATCCCTCTAGGGAATGGATTGTGTAGGCGAAGGCGAGAACCTATCGTCCGAAAATTCGGGCACATTGGTCGGCTGGGATTGGTAGGCCTCTACAGGTTCCGAGAATCAGATACGGGTGTTTACATGCGGATCGCATCCTGTCTGTTTGGTTGACGTGATTTCAGAGGCCGCTCGAGCTTTCAGCCGAAGTGTCGTCAGCTATAGGGAATTTTTGAAATTTGAAATTAGCTACGCGTTTTCGGGCCTGCTACATGGCGAGCTTTAGTTGGTGATTTAGAAGCTTCATGGTGTGCTTTGGTTGGTCAGGCGGTTCCAAGACATATTAACTCTTTTCCTAATTTTCATGCCTAAACGTTGTCCGGTCAGAAATTCCACCTCAAAGATATGGGGACATTTTGACTACTTTTAAACCATGCTCTGATCATGATTTGGTCAATGATGTCAATTTTTATATATCAGTTAACATCAAAAAAAAAATGTTAAGCCCACACGGTCTGCTGTAATGAGATTAGATGTTGCCAGCTTATCGCGGCATAAAAAATTTAAAAAATAATAAAAGACAAAGAAAACGATGCACACCCTTATTTACAAGTATATTAGTTGTCCAAAGAAAATGATGCAGTCTCTTATCGACACGCATGCTCTCAGCTAGTTCAGTCATCTTGGAGGATGACTCGGCTACGGTCATTAGCTAGATCTAGGGAGGTCCGAGGGTCGCTACTGCTAACTATCCCTTGATTTGCGATATCTGAATGATGATAAGGGACAGAGAGGTTATCCAGGCGAAGCATGTATTTAAAGAAGCAAACGGGGCTGCGAATTGAATGGCCACCTATGTGGCTAACCATGCCAGTAGTGCCCTATGGGTGAGGGATGGGGAGCTGCTTTGGGGCTTTGTGATATTTTGTTTTCCAATTTTATTGGGTGCATCCGTAAATATGTGGTATGAATCATCCGACCTAAAAAAAAAAAAAGAAGAAAGAAAGAAAGAAGGAAGAGAAAGAAAAAATCAGCATGTAGGCACATTATCGCTCTATACGGAGACACATCATGATATCTATAGTGATTTATATTATTATATATATTATGTATGACAAGTGCATAAAATAGTAAGAAAGTAGATGGGTATTATAAGCCGAGAAGGGGACTCCATAACGTGCAGCTGCGTATGAAAGCTTGTGATTATTCTTGTCAATCGCCATTCATTTTGCTCTTCCATTTTGCTCAAACCCCGGAAGAAATATTCTATTAGAGAGGTTCCAAAATACCCCTTTTTTTTTCTTTTCCTTTTTGCGCTGATAGTTAAGGCCTCATGGGACCTGCCGCGCTGTACAGTGTACCAACCGTAGGAATATTCTTATTTATTTTATAATCTTGCGCCTTTGACTGATTTCCTCCGTGGAACAACCCATCTGATGGTCATAAATATCCGGTCCCGAGTACGGGTACGGATTTAGATGGTATCTTTCGCAAGAAGAAATGGCTGGTTTTTTCTCACGATGTCAACCGTTGGATCATATCTCGCGCAGATCTCTGCGCCCCTTGAGGACTGGCCCACATTATAGCTCGTGCCATCTTTCTTTGAGGTGTAATAAAAAACTTTTTATTCTATTGCTCTTGTAAGCATGAAGTGACGGGCGAATCGACCCTGCGGAATCGTTATGGGTCGCCTTCGGGTCATTTATGGGTCGCTACTTGATCCCTGGGTTCTTCCAATGATCCAATTCCAGTAAGCTGGTCAGTGAATTGGTGTCCTCAACAACGTCTCCGGTGCCAACTTTGTGCATCTAAAAGCTAGAGTTCAATGCCCCTCGGAAGAGTAAATGCGGTTAGGTTTTGGAGAGAAACAGGAGGATTTTAACCTGTGCATCTGCATGTCGATGGATTTTTTTTTTCACATATCAACTCTTGGTTTAGTCGCGAATGCGAGCTCTTTCGGTGATTTAAAAATTACTGGGCTTAAATCATAGATATGGTCAAGAAATGCTTCCAGACCCAACCTATGACCGCTCGGTTACGTTCCAGACTTGCTTCGAGATTCATGATTAGTCATGATTGTGCTGGATCACGCATAATATATTAAAGCATGATATATGGTCGCATGCACGCAAAAAATCATGATGGTCTTTTGCACAAAAGCTCTAACCTGACTTCAAAAACCAATATTCATCTCCTATTTGCAGAATATCATAAACGGTCCACCATAATGAAACAGTGAGAATGTATATCTTTAATCATTCCAATTATGGATGCAAAAGATATTCTTTCCAAGCAAATTACGAGGTATTCTTTTTCAATTTGAAAATTATAAAATAACATCAATGATAATCCATGGAGCAATCATTCAAGCTTCTAATCTACACCGCCTTACATTTGTCATCGCGTAGAATAGAGAATAGATCTGCAGATGATGAAAGTTTTGTATTCTTTCATCATGTGAGATTAATTATGGTCCTAGTAATCTCGTATAGATGACAGAAGACATGGGCTTTCCGGATGAGAATGTTGAGGATTGTCTCAAGTTACTGCATTTATGGGTGTTCTTTCATGTTCCGTTTGCAATTAATTACATGGTGGCATACTGGGCTGTAGCCTGGTGTTTGTGCCCCTCTTCTGTTGGAAGGAAGTTCCATATCTGAAACTTGGGGTGGATCCTGGAAAGCGTTCGTGGTGCTCCCACCACCATTCCCAAAGAAAAGGATAAAAAAATACATTTGTTAGGCAGTTATTCTTTAGTTTTTGTTTAAGTTCTTGATATCTTATTCCTGGTGTTCTTTTCTACTTACAAATGATGTAATTTTATAAGTTTGCATCTTATAAGTATCGGCCAATTCGTTTGCTAGGCAGAAACATAATGAAATTTCTCATAATATCTGAGGTTTAGGTGGATATGTTTGACAGTATAGCAGTCTTGGTAGCAAACTGTATGCTCGCTTGTTTCCTTCTTCTCGATTCTTTTCTAAAAACTGCTGATATCTACAGCATCCTTCTCTCCTCTTCTCAGTGGTTTAGCTGAATATTAGAAACAAAAGAAATATAACAAAGTAAGTTTTGGAGTATTTGGTCCTGCAGTATCATCTGAAGATTTCTTTTCTGTCTTAACATTTAATGTCAGAAGAAACTGATTTAAATATGCAAATCAAATAAAATACTCAGACAACATTCAAGATCCAATGTTCTTGCTTCTGTCACTCCTCTAGATTGATCCAATTAGAAATTATCCAAACTTTGTTACGAGATGCATACGATTCTCCATATCTCAAATGTTCGTAGGTTGTTAATAATTCTTCAATCAAAAGTATCCCTGACTGTAGGTATTGAGAATAATACTTTAAAGGTTTCTGGAGCTCTTACCAGAAAATAATAAGAGAAAGGAGCATCACTTGATATTTAAATGATTAAATTGTGTGGTTTAGGTGCTTCTTTGTAGAAATTCAAATTCCATGCACTCCCCCCATTGGAATGAAAAGTTAATGTCTCAGTCACCAGGTTAAGAAGCTATAATTCTTTACTATACCAGCCTCAACATGAATATATACATATACCTTTGTTTCTATTGCAAGTAGCACATGCACACTTGCCTTGAGAACACTTTGCATATGACAAAATGATAACTTCCTGTGCCACTCATGCCTTATTGCCTGGATAACTGTGTTATCTAATCATATGCAAGATTTGAACTTAATCTTGCACTCAATAAGACAATAATTTGTTATGGCAATCATTTTGAATTTCACAAAGGATCAGTTTATATAATCCTTCTTCTCTTCTTGGCATCATTTCCCTCATCCCTATGCATACTCTTGACTATAGTTTCTGATTCTACTTAATGCAACTAAGAGCTTAGACGCGTGATATCAGATAATTTCTTAATTATAGCAATCATTTTGAATTTTACAAGGATCAATTTGTATAAATCCTTCTTCTTTTCTTCAGATCATGTTCCCTCATCCCTATTACTTACTCTGACTATAGTTTCTGATTCCACTTCATGCAATGAAGAGCTTAAAAATGTGATACCAGGTGCAAAAGATATATTTGCACCCTGCATGTTTTTTTAATAAATAATCTCATTATAAGTTTTGATACTCATAAAACAAAACCAATTCCATTTGCAATCAAATTTTTTAGAATTAAAATCCTAATATCCATATAGATATATATCATGGTCAAAGCGTTTGAACAAGTAAAAGGATCATACATTCACAGATCTTAGCTTCTGTTGCTGAATGTATGCCATAGAAAATATAAAACACATGAGCGAAGTGGTAAAAGTAGGAGTTGCAGGTATTATTTTATGATGTCCCTGGGATAGTTGAGGAAGAAGGGTTGGTGTTTATGATTTTGGTTATCCATAATCACATGGATTTTCTTTGATGATTGAATCCATTATCCGGGGCCTGGAAATATCATAAAAGGAGGTTAACATTTACAAGGTGGTTATATAGTTTATGGATGCTTTCTCACCTTTTGACCTTTAGCTTTTACATGGAAGATGTTGCTGGCTAATGAAAAAACTATTTTCCAATTAAAATTAGATTGAAATCAATTTCATCTAGCTGGAATAGGATCATTAGTTTGTTCATGTGCACCTAGTGAAAATAGGAAAGTTTGGCAATTTAGGACACATCCATGTCTGCCTGTCACAGAGTTTAATTAATGCGGAAGATATGCAAATTATGAAACAATGCGTAGGAAAACTTGGAAGATAGGTATGTGATAAAGCCTCTAAATGGAAAAAACCATGGATTTTCTGGTAGGATAGAGCATAAAGCAGTACGTAAGACTTTTCAGTGCTTGATACAATGCACCAAATTTTATAAAAAAAATAATGTCTACTGCCACATGAGGTTGATGCTACTCTATTTTTGTCTGCTATTGGATTTGGAGACGGTTCAGGATGGCAATGATACTTTTTTCAGTTTGACCATATGCCAACTTGTATCAATCTGGAAGACATATACTGCCATCGACCTGCATGGTGGTCTATTACCATGTTAATGCAGTGCAGGGCAATAAATAAATGCAGATGGTCCTACATGAGTCAGTTATGAATTTTGATGCACACTCGTCTATCATGCTGAGCTACATGATGCGGAACAATAGGAACCATCACTTGGTTATTGGGTTATGATAATGATTATGCTTTAGCTATTGGCCACTTGAATTCAAGAAATAGGTTAATTTCTATGTTTGTTATGCCTTCTGCCATCTTTGTTCGAGTTGATAATTAAGCTTATATCTCAATTTTTTTTTAAAAAAAAATCTCTTGTAATCTGAATGGATAGCAATCAAACAAATCTTTATACTATTGCATATTGGAATATCATATAGTAGGTATCTAGCGACCCAATTTTTTGCTGCATATATTTAAGCCATTCTTTCCCCTCCAGCAAGGCATATCTTATGTGAAAAGCAAGGCAAGATCAATGAAGCATACAAGAAGCTGCAGGATGGTTGGCTAAACAATGGAGACAAAGTCCCGCCGGCTGAGTTTGCAAAAGTAATCTCTTGCCATCCACTGAATGTGAATCTGCTTCTCTCTCACTCCTGCTTTCTTCTTATCCCGCACAGCATCTCCTTTTTCTCTTTGTTTGACTGGTGTTCCATTACTACTTTTTAGAAAACTCTGCTGTATCTAGTTTCTTCCTTTATTCAAAATACATTAGTATCAAATTCTCTAATTTTATTATTTTTAAAACCAGATGCTCGAAATGCATGAGAGAAAGTTTTTAATTTTTGATATTGCAATAATTTACATACTGGTGGAGACCGAAACTTGAAGTTTTTTAAATGTCTTTACTTGGTTCCACTTGTTTTAATCTCAAGAGACTGAACCTACTAAACAGGAAGAATTAGTTAAATCGTGATTGAGTGATTAATCAACTTGTACCATGATAGCATCCCGGGAAAGCTTGATAAACTTGGCAGGCTTTACAAGTTGTCTGTCATGTTGTTTCGGGTTTCCAATCTTTATTATTCCCTTGAAATGAATCTCGAACTAGTTGTGAAGACCTGAATTGGGCCCATCCTAGGGCCCAACAAACTGAAGTCGGCAAGGGATGCCGACTTCAGTTGGGTCATCGTGGGGGTGACCACGATGACCACGCCGGCCGAACGGCCAGCGGGATCTCCGCACACCCCCCCCCCCCTCTTCCCTCTTCCCTCTTCCCTCTTCCCCTCTCTCTCTCTCTCTCTCCCTTTCTCTTTTCTCTGAGAACCCATCCCTTCCTCTCTTTTTTTTTTCCCTCTTTTGAGAAGGTCGCCGGAGCCCCGTCGTCGCCGGAGCCGCCATCGCCGCCGGGGAAACATTCGTCGACGACCGGAGGTGAGGAAGACAACCATCTATTTTTTTTTTTATGGATTTAAGGGGAGGAAAAGATGGGGAGTCATTCGGTTTTACCTTCCCCTGTTTCGGAAGAATTTTTTTTGTGATGTTTGGCCGGCCGACGGTGGCCGGCCGGGGTCAATCCGGCCGAAATGGGTTCGGCCGGAGGTGGGTGAACGGGGGCCGGGCTTCCAGCCCCGGTCTCCCTCTCTTTCCTCCCTTTTCTTCCTCTCTCTCTCTCCTTCTTCTCTTCTTCTTCCCTTCCGTCGCCTGTGACCGTGGGGTGACCGACGGCGGCTGGCCGAGCGCCGCCGCCGAGGGCCACGGTCGGCCGCCGAGGGCCGACCGGAACCACCAGCCACCCCCCCCCCCCCCCTCCTTCTTCCTTTCTTCTTCTTCTTCTCCTTCTTCTTCCTCTTCTCCTTCTTTTTCTTCTTCTTCTTCTTCTTCTCTTCTTCTTCTTCTTCCGGCTGGGTGCTTTCCTTGCATCGTTTTCCGTGCCCTGTTGTTGTCTCAAACCAGACACAAATGAACTTTGGGTGTTTCCCCTTGCATCGAATTCCGTGCCTGAATTGTGAACCGGACTTGGATCGGGTTCAAACTGTGAACCAGTTTCATCTATGCCGTGAATGAGGTTTGATCCGAGTTGAATGAATGGGTTTTGTTATGGTCTAATTGAACCAGTGATCAGTAGGATGGATTGAGTTTGAGTTGAATCCGATTGGATCTGTGGGCTAGTTTGGTTTGGGCCTGAGATCTGATCTGGACCTGTAATCTGGTTTGGTTCAATTGGGCAGGTTCAAACTGTGAACCGGTTTCATCTATGCCGTGAATGAGGTTTGATCCGAGTTGAATGAATGGGTTTTGTTATGGTCTAATTGAACCAGTGATCAGTAGGATGGATTGAGTTTGAGTTGAATCCGATTGGATCTGTGTGCTAGTTTGGTTTGGGCCTGAGATCTAATCTGGACCTGTAATCTGGTTTGGTTCAATTGGGCCCAATCTGTTTTGGGCCACAATTGGCTGTGGGTTTAAGGGGTTCTGATTTTGGGATTTTGGTTTACCTGTTCTTAGGGTCTATGTCTGATCTTAGGGGCCCATTCTTGGATCTATGAACTTAAGGGTTTAAGGGATTAGAAATAGTTTAAATTATATTTCTTAGTTAATTAAATAATTAAAGTTTGTGTTTTAATCAGGGGTTCGTGATATCTGTGGCAGAAATTTTTAAGCAAGCCCAGGTAGGTGACCTATTGCTTTAAAGTAGAATTTTAACATGTATCTTGCATATGTTGATGTTATGATTTATTATTGGCATTATGTGTTAGAATTTGAATTAAGTATTTAATTTATAAACTGTTAATTTATTATTGGTATTATGTGTTAGAATTAGAATTTAATATTTAATTTCATAAACTGTTATGTGCTTTACTATTGGGAGTATGATCTTGATTTTGATTTGGAAATTTACCATGTGGAAAGTTGAGTTATTGATTTTTAAAATCCGCGTGACTATAGTCTAGACCCCGCCAATGGGATGATACGTTGGCCCTGTCGACTTGTACTGAGGAACTAGTTCCGACACCGCGACCACCGGTGATAGAATAGTGGCGGCACAGGGGTGCGTTTTGCTCTTCGGAGCGGCTCGGTGGAGCGTGAGTTTGGCACCAGGGGGTGCGGCACAGTGGTGCGTTGGCTCAGTGGAGCGGCTCTTCGGAGAGTTGTATTGGCACTTCGGTGTAACCATGCCACTGGGTGATGTGGCTGTAGTCATGCGGTTGAGTTATTTTGAGTCTCGGATCGGGTTTACGGATTATCGTGTGAATTTTTGGATTCATGAGTTTAGTTGCTTTTTATATGCATGACGACATGTTATATGATGACTTTACTGCATTATGTTGCCTACTGAGCTGTTAGCTCACTCCTACTATTTACATTTTTACAGGTGATGATATATGAATATGGGGATTACGGGATGGAGTGATCATGATGTATTTAGCTAGTGGATATTGACTTTCTCTTTTGACTTATGTATATATGGACATTTGATTTGAAAATTGGAAGTTATTTTTAATTAGTTATTGATAGTTGATCTGATGTATCTGCCTTGCGTGCCGCGGGGTCCGCCCTGTAGGTGCGCGGCGTCTGCTCGCGCCTCGGTCCCCGGGTTCGGGGCGTGACACTAGTTAAGTCATATTATGAGACTAATTTTGGGTGCACCTCAAACTCTTTGATCCATATGGATTACCATTTTAGATTTCAATCATGACCCAAATTGGGGCCTCAGTTTTGCTTGAGCTTAATTAAATTACATGCTAGTTAAGTCAGGAAATTCATAGCGTTGGGTGGTTGAGATGGTTCTTTTGCGGCTTTCAATCTAAATTTGACCCTTCAAAGCTATGGTGCCATATTCTTGTCTGGGGATATTAATGCATAGGTATGGAAAAAATTTTGTTGTTCCTCAGGGAATTGAATGAAGGTCTAAACTTTGGTGTAAGCTGAAATTAAGCTTAGAACGATAGTTACCAATCAATCTCTTGAAGGAATCCTGTTTTCTACCGATTCACTACAACAAAATTAAAATAATATTTTTAATTGAAATTCTCATTGGAATATAATTATTGGTTAGCATATTTTTTTATGGGGGAAAATTCCCTACTTAAAACGGGAGTCTTCAACTCTTATTTAAGTGGTAAAATAAATATCTAAGACCCTACATAGACTTGAATATTATCCAAGTAAATAGTACGTGTGCTTGTACGCTGTATGGATTCATGCATATTAAACACAATAAAGTGGAATGCTTTGTGTTTCCATTTTGTGTCTGTTCTGCATGATACAATGGCAAATGGCAGCTATGTCTATATACTACTAGTTGCTTGCTTGCTTGCTCTTATCATGATATATTTGTGAAAAACACTAGTTGCTTGCTCTACATACTACTAAAGTTTCAGTGACTGTGTCCGTTTTAGATAGCAGCTGAGTGCTCTGAATGCCCCTCAGGAAAGAAAGGTGGAGATCTCGGATGGTTTCCAAGGGGGGAAATGGCCGGTCCTTTTCAGGAACTTGCATGTAGTACACCGGTTGGAGCTACCAGTGATTCAAATCAACGTATATTTGCACACTTCTTGTTCTGATATTTCACATCCAACCTTGTATATGTATTGGTTTATGCAGACCAACCTCAATGTTGCAAGGCTCTCTTTACATGGAGTCTATAGATTGACTTGTCCTTGCTGTCTGTCTATCAAAGACACTGATTGGAACTGGATTTCCCATCAAAGTCCGATATATCAGAAATCCAATGGTCAAGACATGTCACTGGTTATTAAATATTATGCTGATGTTTAATTTGTAACTTCTTGCTTTAACTAACACTCGTCATATGGAAAAGCACTGCAGGCATGGATACCATATTATCCTGTGCGAAGGAAGGAAAAATTAATCATATCTTTGGTCATGACCTTCAGAAGTTCTGTTCAGAAATCACAAGAACATATGCTGATGGAAAGCAGCATGTCTTTTATTCTCAAGACCTGGTAGAAAGAAAAGATGAGGCTACATATTAATGCTGTGTGGCTTTCTGGAGAGTTTTCTTGTTAAATTATATGTAATGTGCTTTCCGATAAACCCTATGTCTTGTTAGGTGCTGTGTAAAACATGGTGACGTGTAGTCAGAAATTCATATTTGAATATATTCAGAGTGATTCTGGTCATGTTCAAAACATTTGGCAGATTTTAAGATTATTGTTCCGCATCTCCATGGATCGACTACTGCATCTCGGAGGATATAGGTAGCATGGAGAAAGGTTGATAATTTTGTTTGGTAACAAAATATAATTGAAGCTCTCACACCAGGTTTGGTTGCATAGTTAGGCCAGCTTAAAGTGGGAATCAAGTTTCACCGTCTCGATGCCGGACCCCTTACCGGTGTCATGCTGGTTCAGTATCTCTTACACACATTATGGTGTCAGTGAGGAATACCAAGTCTTGGTTCAGTAGCAGAACAGTACAGTATGCCCAGGGTGGGTGGTACATACCAATACGGCGACTTTGAATCACAATAATCCCCTCTTAGGCAGTCAGGCTCACTTGTCTTCTAAACTGTCTCCCCTCTACTCCCCTGCATGTAGCAGACATTGTATGGCCATTATTTATTTCATGAGATTGAGGTACGATGATCTGTGTTGGCTTAGTCAAGTTTCAACCTGAAAATTTCTGGTTCATTAATAGTCGAATGGAGTTGGTCTGAGAATTAGCTCTCATTCCTCTTTCTTTTTTTCACCTTGGTTTTGTACAAGAGATAAGTATAATGCTGGAACATCTCAGCTATGCTATGAGCAGATATCCAATCGTTGCCCGCCTCTAGGACTATATTTTACAGATTCATAAGGTCAGCTATGTCTGATTTGGATCCTGAAACTTGGAAAACTGTGAAGAAAATGATGGTAAACTTCCCTCCTCTGGTCCAAACTTTTTTTGCTTGAGATTTATTATGTCTTGCTATGCTGATTGCATATGTAGGTTGTATCAGTATGTCTCCTACATAATAAAAAGATGTCTATCCTTGAGAACCAGCAGGCTTTTCATAGGCTAAACTTCATTTTATTTTCCTCCTTTTCCCAGTTTGACCATCGACAGAAATTCAGGGCCTCCCGACAAGCAACGAGATGGAGAAGCAAGGAATGCTCGAGAAATTCATGGCCCAGGTGAGTGATCTTTTTTTGTCCTGGCCAGTGTTTCGCACGGTTCCTCCCGGGTCTCTAAACCATGCCATGATTTGAATTGTGCAGCATCAATAAATCAATATATAGACTTTTTAGGAGCCAATATAGATTAAGGTGTCCATGTTGTGCTGCTGTGCCTTGGCTTAGCCAAAATGAAAAGCGTAGCCCTTGTGGGTGCAGTGAAATAGTCTGAACAATTTCTGAACAATACTGTATGTTTTTCTCTTTTTTTCCTTCTCATCCTTCCTAGTTTTGACTTGCTAGTTTACATGGTAATTATATTTAGAAAGGTTTATGCAGATTCGAAGTTATTCATTCATGCTTATGCAGATTTTTTCAGAAGATTTGGGATGTTCTGTGATTTTGCCCGGAAGCACAAGCATTTTTGTATTAACAAAATATTCTAGCATCTTCTGTTCTGAAGCTATGGGTGCATGCTGAGGAGAGTGGATCCTCTGTTATGTGAGACTGTTGTATCTCATAATGCTGTACCACCATGGATAGCTCATAGCTGCCAAGCCTGTCTCTCATTCATCAAGTGAATATGTGATGAAGAAAAGCCGCCCGAGATAGATGATGTGGAAGCTATCCATGGTGATACAGTAACTTTACGGTGCAAAAATCGCACTGTAGAAAATTTTGGGTTGTTCGGATTGGGCTGATTATCCTAAATCCAGGGACTTTGTTTAAGTTGCTGTGAAGTCGGCCATGGATGGTGGGAGATGGCGATAGGTAGCAGCCAAAATGTTTTCCGACCAAACGCATGGATTGCGATCATTCAGGACGCCAAAAAGGGCCCCCCCTGACCGACTGAGGGAGGAGGTCTTGCTATTTGACCCGGCATTCCCCTCCTTGGCAAGTTGGCTGAGAGATCCACTTCCCTTCGCTGTCTTTTCTACGTAACCTTCAAAAACCGAGTGGGGCCTAAACGGCTCTCGTTCATGTATTACTTCAGCTTTTTGGCTCTCGATGTGGGACAACTTCTCTCCACTAGTGCTATCTTTATGGATCAGTCTCCATCCACATCCCAAGTTGGCTAGAGAGCACCAAAGCATCCCTGGTTGGCAAGAAGAGATCCGCATCCTGCTGCATTTACGTTTACTTTGTTTTGGTCTTTGATGGTAGTACTTGGTTCCTACTCCATCGTTCATTCTTGACTAATTAATCTATCCACTTTCAGATGATTAATATCATGACCTCGCTCTTAAGGAGTCAAACAAGTGTTTTTTAATGAGAAAGATAATTAAAACACACACTCTTTCTTTGAGACCTAGACTAAGTGCATGAACTGTCTGGTTTGGGAATGGCTTAAGATTTGACTAACAAATAACTCATTGATTTTTTAATATCCAGTTAGAGTTAACCTGTAATGGAGTTTTTTTTTTTTTTTTTTTTTGGCTGAAACAGACGTATCATACAATACGGATATGGATACACTCAGTAGAATCGGCAAACAAAAGGTTCCGGAATACACTAGGCATCTCATCCTCTCCAACCCATAAGGCGCCTTCTGAGTGCGCGCTACAAATGCCGCCACCCAGTCCGCTGCCCCATTAGCCTCACGATATACATGCACAGCTTGAAATGTGACAGTCTCTCTCACCATCAACCAAATATCACGGAGCAAGGGATAAACTCCTCCATCACTATTCGGGCCCCTTCGGACCCAGCTGATCACCGTGGCCGAATCTCCCTCCAAGAAGATGGAAGTTGCCTGAAGCACATATCGCGCATAATGCAATTCCATCTAAGCCGCCCATAACTCTGCGCCTAGAAACGAGGTGTCGAAGAGCGGACACCCCCCCGCTGCCACCACACTCAAACTCGAGCCCCTGATGACAAAACCGGCCCCTCTCCTCTTCACATCATTCAGGATAGAGTTGTCAAAATTAGCCTGCAATGGAGTTCAACTGCTCAACCCACCAAGTGATAGAGCCCTACACTCTACCCACTAAGCAAGATAAGCAATTTATCTCTTTCTTGGGTGAGAAAACAACTTGGTTACCCAATCGTTGAAGTGCATGCACATTATCCAAAAAAATATATCACATGTGTAGTTTTCTGAAAAATAATGGGCATGTATGAAAAAGAAGAGCATGTCTGCTGAAGAGACTTTGTATATCTCATGAGCTAAATAATCTTTCTAGTTATACATCATAGAGATATGGATACGGAGCTGTCCTTGGGAGCTGCCTCCACAAAAAAAGAAGACATAATGTTTTTTTTATATTTTCTCATGTCATGGCTGAATCCTCGAAAGCAACATTATAAAATATTAATGAGAAAAAAAAAATTCCCCCCCACAAGATAGCTACGCAGCCATCTTGAAAAATAAAAGAGAGATAGATTAATATTTATTTACATCATATGGTAATGATTTTGGATTAAAACATGAAGTTTGTTGACATATAGTGCTATAGACATATTGATGTGTGCAAGTAACCTAGCTCTATTAATCTATATAAGTAAACTTTGTAAAATGTAGAAAATTACTTGAATAAAATGAAATATAAGTACTAACCCAAAACTGTCAGCCAACATTAACAGTTTCAACAAATATGCTCTGCTCGCATTCTTTTACCACTTTTCCCTCAATCACACTGATATTTCATGATCTCTATGAATTGCCCTCATACCATAACAATGCTATAAAAATGAATGAGAGAGAGAGAGAGAGCGCATCATATTATTAATCTATTATTTTTTTCTCTAATTTCATATCTGCATATAAATCAAGCTGGCAATAAATGATTTGCAACTTTTCTGAAATATATATATATATATATATATATATATATATATATATATATATTGGCTTGTGAAAGGGGAAGGAGGAGAAAGAGGAAGAGACAAGCACACCTCCACGTAGCAGCTCCTATCCTACCAGAAGAATGTTCGATACGGGCAGACCTGATCATGTGTTGCGCACGCCAGCCGTTTTTACTCATATCTTCCTCATCTGTGGGTCCGATTTGGTTACCCCTCTAAGCACCAGCACGAATCCTCCGTATGAATAGGTCACATCTGGCACCACCGAGGCTATCAGCGAACCAATAAACCCTTCCATCCTACGTGTTCGGGCAGAAAACATCCGATTTTCATAATTTAATCGACGTCCGTGAGTTTCGAACTTGGGCCACATACGTGGAAGTAATGGCCTAGTTCCACAATCTTTTTTTTTCCCATCAGCTTTTAAGGCGTCCAAGAAAAAATTGTTTTTCTAACCGAAAAAAAATAAATTTACTTAAATTTTCTTTTTCGAGCCTAAATGTAGATTTGTCATATGTTTCCTCAAACATTCTGTTGCGCCTGCAACCTTGAATTAATCTATTCAATTCCAAATTACTAACAAATAACCTGGCTGCCATCCGATCGTACGGGATCCGAGAAACGCTGGGGCCCGCCGACCCCGTCGCCATGCCTTGCTGTTGCACCGACCGTATTCTCTTCGAGTAAGGGTTGTATCTTTGGCTCGAAAGAAGGATTCAGCGAATCTACTGATGGATCGCGTAATCTTCGCTTTGAGATATCCGTGAAGACTGATGAATGCTGTGCGGACTGCGATCCAACGGATGATGTCGCGAAAGAAGATCCATCATTCTTTTGCGCGGAAGATACAACCCGAACCCGTTCTCTCTCTTTTTTTTTTTTTTGCTAAAGGAACCCGTTCTCTTCACCTGCCCCTATTTTTTCGTTTCCTGTTTCATTCGGTTCCTTTTTGAAGAGGAGAGGTGAGGTAGGGATTTCGCTTTCCTTTGCCGCCGCTGCCTTCTCCTCTCTTCGCTACCCCGACGATGGCGGTCTCCTCCGGCTGCTGCCTCCCGAAGCTCTTCCCCGCCGCATCGGACTGCCGTGGCGACTCCGGTGCCCTCCCCCGCCTGGAGATTCCCGCCGCCGCCTCCTCCCGTCTCCTCTCTCCCCGCTGCCGGGCCTCCGGCCTCATCCTCCGCTTCCCCCCAAACTTCGTCCGGCAGCTCAGCACTAAGGCCCGCCGCAACTGCAGCAACATCGGCGTCGCCCAGATCGTCGCCGCTTCGTGGTCCAACAACTCTGCCCTCCCGGAAACCCCACTCTCCGCCTCCGCCGCTGCGGATGCCGCGGCGACGGTCGCGATCCCAGCTGAGGCAGATGCATGCGCAGCGACGGTCGCGATCCCAGCTGAGGCAGACGTCCCCACTCTCGTCGGTGGTGACGGTACTAGTGATCCGTCGCAGATCCGGGCAGCCGATTCCAAGGCCGCCGCAATTGCAGCGTTGCTGAGCTCCGACGGGAGCCTGGCAGTTCATGCCGGTAGCCCGTCCTCTCCTTTTTCCCTTTTTATTCATAAAGAAAGTTATTTTTCGATGTTTTCCCTGGCCCTTTTTATTTCATCCTTCAAATCAAGCAAATCTTGGTGGTTTATTTCTTTTTTTTTTTCTGTCGCTGAAAAGAGTTTTTCTTTTGTTGTTTTTATCTTGTTACTTATTCCTTTTTTCCCCTTCAGTTTGATATTAAAAGTGATTTTTAGCAAGCAAATCCCGGTTTTCCTTCTTTCTTTCTTGGAGATGGATCCTGTGATTTACATTTCATCTCAGGATCTTGATCTGTGCAGGCGAGAGATTAGGGCGTGTTATAACCACGGATGCGATCACCACCCCTGTTGTTAACACCTCTGCTTACTGGTTCAAGAATTCCAACGAGCTGATCGATTTCAAGGTGCGTGATTGATTTCTTGGAGACAGCTACCGGAGTTTCTTGAAAAATAAGGTGTTCTTTATGAATCCCTTACAGGAGGGGAGGCATTCGAGTTTTGAGTATGGCCGATACGGAAACCCAACCACAGAGGCTTTGGAGGAGAAGATGAGGTATGGGATACCTTTTCTTTGCATGTGGTTTCTTTGGCTTGCACCTTTTACTTCTCTAGAGTAACTTAATGTCATTTCTTTGCTGGAGCAGTGCGTTAGAGAAAGCTGAATCTACCTTATTCGTGTCATCGGGCATGTACGCTAGTGTTGCTATGCTCACCGCACTGGTTCCTGCTGGTGGACATATCATTACAACTACTGATTGTTACAGGAAGACAAGGATATTCATCCAGAATGAGCTTCCGAAGATGGGGATTTTGGTAATTTTATATCTTCTATGATTACTACTGTTCTATGTATACTACCATATGAATTGTTGGATGTAGAACTGGTCCTCTTTTATATCCCAGGAGCTGGGACAGTGTCATGATGTCCCAGTCCTGCGGTTTTCTCATTGCCAGAATTCCCATGTGGCATAGACTTGCAGTGTTACATAAGCTCTGGAATCATGTACTTTGAATGGTCATGCATAAGTATATCAATAAGAATGTAAGATGATGTCGGTTGATGTGATTTGCCGGATTCTGCAGCCTGCAGGTTAATTAATTCTCTAATCGGCAATCTGTAATAGCAAGAGTATACTGTAGTGGAGACTGCATGACTGTATTGACCAGTAAATAAGATCTGAAGCAATGACTACGAAAACATACAACTATGGGTTTCATTTGACTACTCTTGCAATGGAAACAACACATATTTGCAATATATATCCAGTCTTGCATGGACATGGATATGAGAGTATATGTTAATAAGTAGTATGTGGCTTGGCAAGAGCAAATAACATGATTACATGGATACATAAGGGAAAAATATTTTAAATTAAATTATAACTAATATGAAATTGTATAATTAATTGTTTGATGTTGTAGAATGGAAAATGTGAAAATGTAATATTTATTAACTTGTTTCATGCAATTGGCAAGTGCTTCTTCAATGTTATTTCTTGCTTATTAGAACTTAGTTGACTCCTATAACCATGATGATGTCACTCTTGATTTCATATGCAAAAAAGTGGTCACAAGTATGTTAAAGAATGTGTGATGAAAGTAAAAAAAAAAGTGATGATTTACTGGCTTTAGCAAGTGATCACTCGTATATATCATGAATTTTGACATTGATCATGTGCTATTTTTATTTATTATTGGTTGTCAAAGAACATGCTCCTAATCAGGAGCCTAAACCTAGCTGAAGCACAATGTCATGCAACAGTTTGCAAAGTTCTTAATGCCTTCGTCCTTAAATAAACTCCATGAATCACCAGAGCCTACTTTCAGTTGTCTTGTGACTTGTCTGAGAACTACATCAGACTCAGTAATGGAAGAATCTGACATTCCACCTGTCTGAGTTATCCACAATCCGAGATTCGATACACATATAAAAAGTTTGATGCATATCCAGCGTGCAGATATATGTTGACATGGATTATCTTTCAAGATGGACATAGGCGTCCAACTAGTGCTACCTACATCATATGTTATGTACTCTATATGTTGAATCTGTATATTCATACTAGATTCAGTATTAATAGCTGTAGGCACAATGTGTGTGTTTTACCTGTCTTGACGCTAATAAATATAATGTGTGCCCTTGCACTCAGATGTAGACAGTATGTTTTTAACATACCTTAGCGTCTAAGTTATGTTTTTCAACTCATTATATATTTGGTTTTTGCTTACTCTATTGCATTCGCTCGTTGTCATTTCTGATGGCTGGTTTTAGAGTTGGTGATTGAAGGATTGGAAAATGTGTTTTCACTTTTCAGCTGACTGCTGTACTTGTAATATTCAATTTTTGCATTTTGCACTTTTGCTTATGGCTAATGTTACCTGTTGGCTGGCTCATATTCCTCTCTTCCTTTTCATCAGCTATTTATTATGTGTGCTCTATATTTATTTAGTTTTAGAATTGTGTACTCTATTTATTTATGGATTACAAAATCAGACCTGATGATCTAATTTGTCAGTTCGGATATGGAATGCCTGATCCAATAATTTAATAACTAATTTAGTTAAATTTCCTGACACCCATATACAAATATGCATTCCATGGTTTAAAACCATGCTTTTCATTACCTTGCACTTTCAGATAAAGAAGTTAAAATGGTTAACCTGGCTTATATCTTTGGATGCCAGCAGTAGTAAGAAAATTGTCTTGTGCCTATGCTGAATAGAATTTTTATTTAAAATATGAATTGTATAGCCAAAATTTTCATCTTACGTACGAGTATGTAATTGCGTTCTTTCTGTATCCAATCCAATGCATTCATTTATTTCCTAAAATCACTCTGAGTTTAAAAAAGCAATCTTAGACAAATTAAACAGCTTCTATGTATAGTTTTGTTTATATATTGTACAAGTCTAACTTTTTTTTTAACCCATTTGTTATCATGTATTTTTCTAATACTTCATATCTTCAAAATGCAGGCAACTGTGATTGATCCTGCTGATATGGATGCCTTGAGAAGTGCTCTGGATCAGAATAATGTTTGTGAATAGTGTTGCTTGCTGGTTTACAATCTCTCTTTTATATGTTATTTTTCATTTCTATGGTTGCACTAAGCTAATACATCATTTTTACACAGGTATCTCTTTTCTTCACGGAATCTCCAACTAATCCATTCCTTCGTTGCGTTGATATCGAGTTGGTTTCAAAACTTTGCCACAGCAAAGGAGCACTGGTTTGCATAGATGGTACCTTTGCACCACCTTTCAATCAAAAGGCCTTGACTTTAGGGGCTGATGTTGTTTTGCATTCTGCCACTAAATTCATTGCTGGTCACAATGATGTGAGTTAATGGAGCATTTCATTTTGTATGTCTGTTGAGTTCTTCGCTCTTTTGCACTTTCTCATATTCTGGAATAACTTATTCAGGTTCTTGGAGGTTGCATTAGTGGTTCAGAGGAACTGATTTCAAAGATTCGCAAGTATCATCATGTCATTGGTGGTGTTCTCAATCCTGTAAGTAAACATGGTAGGCAGCGGGCTTATAAAATAGCTTAATAAATATATTTGTTTCATGTATTCTGCCATCATGTATGTGGAAAGTAGAGGCAGGTGCGAAAATGGGTGTTAGTATAGCTTAAGTGAACCTATGTAATTTTAAATCTGACAAATCAATTCCCACGTGGGGCTTTTATAGCAGGTAGTTGTTTTTTTTTTTTTAAAAAAAAAGATAACTTTAAGCACAAAAATTGCATGATACAAAATATTGCCTTCCACTGGCTTCTATCCTTAAATTTCTTGAAATTAGTCATATGTGACTCATATTTTATGTGGACAACTCACCCAAGGATCCTCCTCTACATATATTCCGAACTGGATAATCTCTTTGTTGGGGGAATATTCCAAATTGGGTCAATGCCGAGGTTTTAAATCCTGTGGGATAGGGGTTTTCCAGTTTCTCCATGGAATGGGATGCCCTGCTGCCCGCCCCAACCCGGCGGTAGTTTCGGTTATGCATCTCGGTAGACATCCTCCATCTCTCTCCCCTTCTTTTTTCCTTTATTTCTTTATTTTTTTCTTTTTCTTCTTTCCTTCCTTCCTTTCCTTTCCTTTTCTTCTACCTTTCTTTCTTTCTTTCCTTTCCTTTTTCTTTTTTATCTTATCCCTTCCCTTTTTTTTTCTTTTTCTCCTTCTGTTTCTTTCCTTTCTTCCCTCTTTCTTTCCTTCCTTTCTTTTTCTTCTCCCTTCCTTTATTTCCTTCTTCTTTCCTTGTACTTTTTCATTTTCTTCATCTTTCCTTCCTTTCTTTCCTCTTCCTCTTTCTTCTTCTCTCCCCAGATGGATGGGTTTTGGCCACGTCCTGGTCTTGTGTTCTCATAGAAATGGGATGGGACAGTCGGGACGCCCCATCCCGCCGAGACTTAAAACCTTGGTTATGCAACATGCATTACTGGTGTTGTTGGCATCAAACTCTTGAATGTGACATGTTAAAGTGTGTTTGTCAGGAGGCATGACTTTATGGTCTAATAGTTTATTTCGTACTGCTGGAACCTTGAGACTGTTTGCTAATTAACTTCTGTTATCTTGGCTTCTCCTTTCCAGAATGCTGCTTATATGATCCTTCGAGGTATGAAGACGTTGCATCTTCGTGTACAGCAACAGAATCATACCGCATTAAGGATGGCCCAGTTTTTAGAGGAACATCCTAAGGTACTGTTGGCTTTTCCTTTTTTGCTATTTTTGTCATTCTAGAAGTTTTTTATAGCTTGTTAGCAGGAGTTGATCCAAATTTTGATTAATTCATGAGATAATTTTGGACCTGCATGAAGATTTACTATAAAAAATAGCAATACATGGAACAAAAACGATCCATCCTCTGCATGCACCTGTATTTTACTGCAAGGAAATTTGGATTTGTTATCAATTTTTCCTTCAATTTTTTTTTTTTTTTGTTTTAATTTCGTCTCAACATCAGGATACATGTGTATCAGTTTTTGCAGATTTTCTCTAATTATTCATAAGATTTTTCATAATGTCGTTCTTTATGTCTTTGAGATATTTTTGACATTCTATAGTTTGTTATTTTTCTTTTTCTATTTTGAAGCTTGCTAGTATGCAAGGCTCCTGTATTTGCATTGAGTTGTAATTTTATGCTCTTTCCAAGACATATCTCAAAGCCCTACCTTGCAACTGATTTCCTTAGCCATGAATGTTGAAGATAACCATGAGTTTAAGAAGTAACCCTAATCGTTTCTTGAATCAGTGTTACTGTTAAGGAATTTTGACCTTCATCTCCTTGTGCGATGCCTAGTGAATGATGTTACTCAGTTATTTGTATAATTTTTCCTCAGCAGCTTATATATAGGTATTTGATCATTTCTCTCCCCCAAGACAACTGATTTCATGGCCAACTTCTATCTCTGCTCCTTTAAGTGTTGCATACAATACGAACAGATAATGTTGCCTCAAAATAAATAAAGAGGCACCAAATAAATGCTTGTAAAATTAAGTGATCCAGACACTTATTGCTGTGTCAGAATGCATAAATCATAACCTATTTCGTGACCATTGTCCTTAGCCATATGTTATGCAGGTAGCCATGAACTAATGAGCATCTTATCTCCCCCGACCACCATTCTCTTCCTTGTTTCAGTGTTAGAAATTTTGGCTTCCATGCCCTCATGCAATGTCTGGAGAATTATAATACATTTTATCATTTTGATAATTTTCTCTTATTTGCTGTGTATATCTTATGAGTATTTGATTTTTCCCCTTCTCCAAGACTGCTGATTTCATGGTCAAAACCTAAATTTCTTTCCAGTATAAGCAGTGCTTAGTATACCAGCTGAAAATACCATCTAGGAACAAATAATGGAACACAGATGACAGCCCGTCAAGTGACTTTTTTATCATTGTGCTATGATGTATGATTATATAATTGTGTGGGTTGTTGTTACTTCTGTCTTTTGCACATGAGAAAGAAAAGTTTTGTGGAGCAAAAAAAAAAAAGAAAAAGAAAAGTTTTGCTAGAATTGAAGCTGAAGAAAAATGTCTGATTGGATTAATATTATAGATTCTTGTGACGCACATGATCTGATAAATATTACTTCTAGTTTCTTCGTCAAGAATCTTCCTTACAAGTCAAATTCTGATGAATGAATTCTGAATTAGCTGATGATTACTCTATACAAGTCAGGAGGCTATGTCCCCATTATCTCCATCTTTAGATTCTTGTCAATATAAATTGTATTGCTGCTAGCAACTTCACTGGAGATGTTTTCAAATTCAAAGATCCTCAAAATTTCAAATTGATCTATTATTGTATTGTTATTGGGTGCCAGTATTTCATGTTTTATTAATTATATGGATGACTCAAAATAGTATATTGTTTCATGCTAATTTAGCATTGCTGCTGCATTTACATAATTTATACTTGTGTCATATCTGACTGGGCGCTTTGCCAGATTATACGTGTCTATTATCCTGGTCTGCCTAGTCATCCGGAGCATCACATTGCCAAACAACAAATGACTGGTTTTGGTGGTGTGGTTAGTTTTGAGGTGCGTTTATCACCCCTATATACCTTGATTGTAAAAAATCACAGCCACATTCTTTACCTTAATCCTTTTTCTTTTGTGTGTGGTTATATTGGCGGTGCAGGTAGCCGGAGACCTGAGGACTACGATGAAGTTTGTTGATTCTTTAAAAATACCTTACATTGCACCTTCCTTTGGAGGCTGTGAGAGTATTGTAGACCAGCCAGCCATCATGTCTTACTGGTACTATTGCCCCTTTCAATTTACCCAATTAATAACAAGAACCACCTTACCATGCGTTGAACTATGCAATTTAATATCATATCTTAAAGGGTATTGACGTCTAACATCTAAACCAACCCGCCCAATAACCCCTCTTAAAAAAAAAAAAATCTCACTAGTTCAGCAGGTCTAGGATTTTGATCGAGAAAATAACTCAACATTTGGTGTGATGGGAAAAAATATTATTATATTTTCTTAATACAGGCATTCTGATTTGTTTTTTGTTCTTTGTGGTGCAGGGATCTAAGTGCATCAGAGAGAGTCACGTATGGTATCAAGGACAACCTGATCAGGTTCAGTTTTGGAGTTGAGGACTTTGAGGACCTGAAAGCTGATATCATTCAGGCCCTTGAAAGCATCTAGTTCTGCAACAATATCACCTGCCTTTCTGTTCAGGACCTGATCTGAGGCAACGTTTGTATTTTGTTTTAATGCCCATCTGGCTGATGCGACTTATCAGTTTGACATGGATGTGCTGGTAATTTGATTTGTCACATTTGTCATCAATCGAGTTTTTAGTTGGTGGGAGTTCGACTTATTAAAATTCCTGGCCATGAAGTTTTGGCAACTAGGATCTTTTGCGTTGCGCCTGCTGCACTTAGCCTTCGATGAACGGCCATCAAATAATGCATGCTGTGTAGTGGTGCTTATAAACTGTTTTGTTTAATGACCATCCATCTTCTAATGGTGGCCATTGAGAAAAGTGTCCACTCCTCACAAGGCTAGTTGAAGGCTTGAACAGACCTATGATTAAGCAGTAAGTTAATTTAATATTATTCTTTTAATAAACTCCTCTTCTAAGCCTTTCTTATTTTGATTGCCCATATAAGCATATTTCATGGTAAGTCTAATTTAATATTGAGCATTCACAGGACAATAGCATTGACACAGATGGGCCTGCTGGATACTTGAGTAAGTGGTGCCTCTATAAATGAAATGCCCCATTATTGGCTCCCAAAAACCAATCCCCGCCCTTTTGCAAGAAGAAACACCAAGATGGTCTTGGTTCTCTAGCAAGCACTCGGAGATTGTCCACTCAATCTTTCAATCATCCATCATTTGTATGGCTTACAAATTTAATCTCCAATCATTTAAAGAAATAGATAAAATTCTCATCTCGGCAAAGTACTAAAGATTATATTGGACAAACATGACGTTCTAAAGCAAACAAAGAAAATAAGGTTGTGCTGGCGAGGTCCTTCGCTGACTTCAGAACAATTACACAACCCTTCAACTATTAACATAAAAAACCTAGCCAAGTTGTAACCAAAACCTATCTAGTTGTACCATTAACCAGAAAAGCAAAAATCTTAGGATGAATCAGAGGCAAGACAAATCAACTTCGTAACAAGGCTCCGTACCAATGCTCGCATACCATCCCGCTCACCTCAAGCATAAGTACAATGAAGGATTTCCAAAGCAAATAAGAAATCATTCAATATAAATTGTGACGCAGCATAAGATGTAGCCAATAGGTACTATGACCAATTAGATCATGCTAAGCATCGAAAAAACCGGCAGATTTGCAGACGAAGACTATAGTAAGCATAGTTCAAAGACTTTTAGCATATTTTTTTATAAAATTTTCATTAGGGACAATATCAAATTTTAGCTAATTTTTCATATTTATAATAAAATAATTCTATTTTTTTTAATTTATTGTAGAGTTCTATTTTGAGCATAATTCTTTATCGAGTTTAATGCCCGAATTAGGGTTAAGACAACATGTCCAATAAATATGTGCATAATACATTGTAAAAGTATCTTTTAAGATATTAATAAAATTCTTTTAGAAAAAATTTCTTTCACCAAGGGAAGAATTCTTCAATCTAATTTTTTTTCTATTTGTGTGTTGATCTTCGAAGCATAGCCTCGTAGATCAAATTGCTCCTTCCTTTTCCCGCTACGTCAAATTGTCCCTTCCACTAAAATTTACTAATCAAGTTCTCTAACACCTTCTTAAACCTACCAGTCAAAATCTCTTTATCGGAAAAAAAAAAAAAGAAATATGTTAGGAGCCGTTGCCTAGATTTCCCAAGTTGAGGAAGACTACTCGAGGAGACAAATCTTCCTCCATCTCAATTGAGAATTTTGAAAGGCAAGAAGATGGATCACAGAGATGACAAAACACTTCTTATGTTCACATCCTTGCCTCAAATAGAAATGTAGCGAGCTTGTCATGTCAAGTGATATTTCGGTTGGTATTGGTACCTGCCACAAGCCAATATGATATAATTAATATCTTGGCTCATATTATCTGCAACAATGTAAACTGGTGTATACCGATATATCAACCAATATGATATCAAAATATTTCTAATCAGTCTTCTGCAGTTCAAATTAATTTTCTAATTGTTACTTATTCAAATCAATATATTAAATGGGAATTAATCTTGTTCCTACTATATTAGTGGAGTTCCAATTTCCCAGTTCCTAAAATTTTAGCCAAATCTCAAGATATCAGTCATTTCATGTTTTGCCCAAACATTCCATATAAGAGGTGAGACAAACTTGGATCTGCGTCCATCTTGGTCTTGGCAGAGTACCAGGATGACTACAATCTCCAGATATAAAAATATTAGATGGTAGCAATCATAAAGTTCAAAATCTTATCACCATCAAAATTGGAAATTTCTTTCACCTGACACTAATTTGCATAAAAAAACAAAACTTTAAATTCAAGCAAGGGACATTAAATCCTACAATCAATAATTCCTTCAAGTCTTTAGAAAAAGGTACTGAAACTCTAGCCTCCATTAGCATCTGCACCAAAGAGTCATGTAAAATCCATGACATGATAAAGAATCACTCATCTTCTATGAAATAATTAAAACTGCTTCGTTACTCATGCGATCATCAAAAAATAACATCTCTCCAAAGATAATGATATATTCAAAGGCCTAAAGTTCAAGAGGTGGAAGAAAAAGCAATGTTTCTAGACAACGTACCAACATCTTCAATTTGGTGATTTAACAAACAATACCAAACTCAGTTCATCAAGTTGTCCACCTCTTACCTCCTAGATGAGTAAAAAGAGGTTCCATCTTCATATAGTTCCTCCATCAACCCAAATATATGCTTGGCATAGCATCCAAACCAAACGTTATCATACACCTTCCGATAACACATAGAAGAGTCATAGCCACCCCACCAAATAGCCTTTACATCTATCGAAATTTCTTTTCCAACTGCACACCTAAAGTCCAATCTCAAATCTAAGAACCTCCAGTATCAAAGATAAGAGAGAAAAAAAGAGAAAAAAAAAAAGAAGTAACAAGTAGCACTATTTTGAACGTGCTGTACACATTTCTCCCATGTTTTGTATGCATGTATAAGAAAGCAAATTGCTTGATCCTAGGATATTCACCTAAATTGTAAAACCAAAATATGATAACAACAAATATAGTTTTCAAGCTTGTCTTACTTGAAATTTGTGCATCCTGCCGCTTCAAACATAAAAAAAATAGTGACAAGCTACTAAATGAACATCTTACCATCTAGCATGTACTAATGTACTACCAAATAGACACTGATCTAGATATATAAAAAAAACTAAAAGATAAATGGGAAAGTACCTTCATAATAGCTGTAACGAGCATAATGTTGTTGGTATGGTATCCAAATGCAATCTCTGTATACCATCCCTTTGTTTTCTAAGAAATGAAGTTCAGAATAACATATATATAGATATATCCAAACTGGGGATGAGAACTTTTCTAATCTCCTAAGCTAAAAAATTTTCTTGTTAGACAAAGGAGTAAAAAATATCATAAGTTGCATTCTGAAAACCAGTAAACTAAAGTCTTAGATGGTACCAAGAAATATGTTCGACACTTGAAGTCCTTCCAGGCTTCAGCTTAGATATTAACTAGAGCTTGAGCTACTCTCCTCAAACACCAGCAGAACGACTATGGAGACATATACACCATCAACTCGTACACTCATCTCAGTTACTACTCCTAAATGGAACCAGAATCATCCTCAGGGGTTGACTTGCCAAATGCTGGGCTGTTCATGTAGGACTCGACAAGATCAGAGCCGTCGCCATCCTTGAACTTGTAGGCATACTCTTCATTGAATCTTTCTCGAGGCATGACAAATGCCTTTGCAAAATTGAGATTTCCTCGGAGTAATTTTCTTGATTGGAGGCCCCGCAGCAGCTCATATCTTGGCAAAATCCTAGTCTCCAGGCTGAAGAGCAGCTGCCAGGTGTTCAACAGCAGTGACTGCGGAGTGTAGCCAACAGTGTGAATGAAGAACTCCAGCTTTTTCTTCATGTGCTCATCGGTGAGCCGGAAGAAGAGAGAAGCCCTTCTGATCAAGGTGAGCAGCTCGGCATTACTGAATCCGTAGCTCCTGAGCATTCCCAGCTTGTTCTTGAAGGCCGTCTCGGACAAGGAGGTTGCCAGGTAAACAGCATCGAAATAGCCGGCGACAGAGGCATTGTCGATGTTCAATTCCTTTTCCACGATTCGGAATGCCGAGTCCAGCTGTTCAGGGCTGAGGATGAGGACGATGGGGGCCTTCTCGACGAGGGCGGCGGCGTCGAGGCCGCCGCGGCGGAGGACGGCGAGGTTGCGGGCGAGTACCTTCTTGGGGTCGTTGGTAAGGAGGCGGGGGCAGCGGCGGAGGGCGGAGGCGACCTTGCGGTTATCGCCGGAGAAGAGGGAGCGGAGGAGATCGAGAGCAGGGGCGAGGCGGGCGGCGGCGCTGTAGCCGAAGGCGGGGGCGCAGGTGGAGACGAGGGCGGCTAGCTTCTTGGGGGGCGGGACGTCGGGGGAGGCGTGGGCGTGGGAGAGGAGGGAATGGAAGAGGGAGAGCTTGGGGAGGAGGTTGGAGGGGACGTCGGCGTTGAGGATGGCGGGGCGGCAGCGGACGAAACGGCGGAGCTGGGGGAGGGAGAGGCCGGCGCGGCGGCGGAGGAAGTCGAGGACGGCGTCGGGCTTCTCCGGGGAGGTGATGCGGAGAAGGGTCTTAGAGTAGGCGAGAGCCTGCTCTTTTGGGTAGCCGAGCCGGTCCACCAGGTAGTCCGCCATGAAGGGCGGCGGCGAAGGAAACGGTAACGAAGAAGAAGAGAGGGATGGGGCACAGGGGGTCGTGGAGACGGCGCCAGCGAGGTGGCGAAACGGAGGACGGAGGGAGGGCTTCGCCAGCGTCGACCCCATCCTCGTGGATTCTGGATTTTTCTTTCCTTCGGCCTTCGGCGATGGTAAAGGGTTTGGATCTTGGAGCGAGCCTCGGTGCCTTCGTCGGAACCTAGGTTTTTTTCTTGATTTCTTGATGTACGTATGTATCAAACCTAGCCCCAAGCCCCAAGCCCCAGAGGTGGTAGCCCAGTGGAACGGGCCTTATTTTCAACCAAATGATCGCACGGGCTCGCACGGGCTCGAACATTCTCCATAAAGGTAGAGGCTACTACGCGGGAGAACATTTCTATCGCACTAATTCTCTCAAGTTTTGCAGCTATCTGCAGCTTGTTAAAGGCATGCAGCTACAATGCTCATGATGAAAAGGTCATTTAAAATCTGCAACATTTTATTTTCCTCATTGCACTCTAAATATATTCCTATGAAAATATATCTATGAAAAATGCAGGATCAAAAGGGGATATACACATCATATTTTATTTTCAAATGTATATTAGGATCATTTAATTGTCCTTGGGTAATTTGCTGATTAATCAGCAATGAAAGTCAAGAATTTAACACATAGATAGGAGATAGTGCAGTGAACCTCCCTCTTACCACCATCATCATTTCTTCCTCTAATATGAGGCTTCTATTTTTCTGACAACTTGTCCAGCTCAATTTGTTGTAGGAACAATTTTCTTCAGCACCTGATCATCAGTAAAAACATATATCTCAGGATTTGAACAGTAAACTCGAGAGTTTTCATATTTACACTCGGGCAAGTCATGGAACACTTGATTGATGATTTGATGGTCATTGGAAATGAAAATCAGTACTTCAAGAGGAAAGGGAAGAGATAAAAGCGCAACTCAAATGAAGATGACATGAAGACAATTCTTCTCAGGTTAAGGTTACCAAGTATCAATAACTATAAACATAGTGGGATGTTTGGTTAATACTTAATACCTCATACACAAAGCGACCTTAAGAAAAAACAAAAACCCTTAAACACAGACTTCAGTCATGGCGCAGCACTGACTGTAAAATCAGATCCAGCTGTTAACCTCATTGATAGATGCAATGCTCCAGATAAACTAATGCAGTAAGGAGCACACAGCACATAGGCGGAGGTACATGGTTTCTGCTACATTCATTATTAATGCCTTCTCAAATGATTTTATTTCTGAATTCTTCGAGTTTCTTCAGTATTTCTCCTGGGGTCCGATCCAGTTCATCAGCAATCTTTCTTTGCAGATCAGGAGGAAGGGTTGGGAACTGCTCGCAGAGATCACCGTCAATTACGTCCTGCAGAATCATTGAATCATATAGGCAACTGTCAGTTGAGGCCTGACGGGGAAGAGAGAACAAGTGCATCCAACTACATGCATGATACATCGTAATTTTACCGCACCACCTATAGATATGCGACTTCCAAGAAATTGTTAACGGAACAAATAGTAGCTTATGTTCGGACGAAAGATCCTTTTCCCCCTAAAAAGTAATCGCAATGAGATGCTGCAGCATGTTGATGTGCATTCAGGGAATGATCAATCTGAGAAGTGTCACTAGTGTCATGTTGAAGCACTTTTACCATCCACAATGAGTGAAAATAGCATCAAATTATAGTAGTCATGGTGCATCTTAACAGTTCCTTCTCCAAACGATTACTTGAAATTAAAGGAACATAGATGGCTGTCCTAATGTTCCTAGTGAAAAAGGGGCCCATAGAAGTACTATCCTGAGTACTAAACCTCTGAAGAACTTTGTGTGGTTCAGTTACACCGTGTTTCTTTTATTAACTATCGCAATCATGGCAGGCTGGGAACTGCTATTTCATCTACTTGAGGTAAATATCTCCCATTATAAGAACATATAGGACCAACATAAAATGACGAGTACCCAGAATGAAGCTACTAAAAAAAATATAGTAGGGTGGTGTTCTAAGGCACAAATAAATAAAAACAGTAATTACAAGTTGGAAGAGAACTCACCTTGACTGGGAAATAAGCAGATCTGAAGGCCATGTGAATCCCTACCACACAATGGTGGATGTTCTTGCCTCATGTGCATTTCTAGATGAGAGAAGAAATCCACATCTTCCCTGGAGGTGAATGCAAAGTAACGCTCCTAAACTGCCCATTACAGTCCCATATATTGCGCATTCCCCCCCTCCAGGTATTAGTGAGGCTTTCTGCAAGCATGCGACTACGTCACCTACGTGAAACTGCACAATCTCTTCCACTTTGTTGGGAGCACCATTCAACTTCCCCTGCTCCCACTTTATTCTTGCCTCCTGTTGGATCTTCTTCAATCTCATCTGACAACATCTTGCGGCAGTCTGACAAAGTACACATTCCCAAAACTTGTCTGCCCCCGCCATGGTGTCAAAATCTATGTGGTGCGATGCAGTAAGCCACCTGGGACACAATCATCTGCAAATATATACAGTTGGTTTTCGTCCCGTCTGTACTTGCAATAATGGAAAGACTGCAAAAAAAAAACCCAACATGCTGATGTAATTAGCAACATGAAGAAGTTTCAGACAAATAATCTGCATAACAGAATAACACATGAATAGATATTTAAAATAATTCATGAACAAACATACATACACATGCACAAGCATACAAAGTAATATTACAAGTCCAATAAAAATTAACTCAATCCCTAAATAGAAATGCTTTATAAGTAAGGATCCACAAAGTCGACACCAGGTTGTTGGGATAAGGCTGGATGGTGATGGGAAAAAATTAACTTAATGTTTACCCCTAAGATCACTAACAAATAGCGGCACATCCAAAAAATGATTCTGCATACTCTGTGGTTTGCATCAGTATTTACTGTCGTTGAGAATACTTCAAATACCAATAAGCTACGTCCCACCTGTGGAGGTTTACTTTATAGACTGCGAAGCTGCTGTCAACCAGGCATTCTCAACTCCTTAAATGGCAACAAATTTCTCGATATCCCCAAATTACATAACACCTTGAAGGTCCATTGTTGCATAGAATAACATACAAAGCAATCTGCACACTTACGCAATCAAGAAGCAACTTTCCAGGGTTCTAGTAGACTATTAAACAGTTTAGAGAAATGAGGCAGGGTCAAAATTTAATGAAGAAAAAATGTATTCGTTTATAGAAACGCAAAGAGCCACATTGCAATGCATACCATAAGAAATACTAACTACAAAAAGTTGGTGATAGTAAATTGAACGAAAATACATATTTAATATCACATAGAAGCTTGTCTATGCATGTACGTACATACATATGTATGCATTGATTGCTCTGTTTATCCAATGAAATGAATTCAATCAATACAGTTCACTTCTGGAAGAAAATAGATAACATCACAACTGAAGCCCACAAATTGTGACCACTTTAGATCCCATCAAATGACTGAAAATCCCACCAAATCATATAGATATTTTACCATAGGCATAAGTGCCAAGCTTGACCCTCTTATTGCAGACACCAAGAAGATGTTCATATTGAAGGATTGCATGCGAAAATTCAACCCCTCCATCACATGCTACGCCTTTGGATCGGTTAAAAGTTCAAAAAAATCAACATTGAGCACTGTGAAGGACAGATAGTTATTGACAAATGGAGATAAGACCTCAAACAATCTATCTCAGTATATTTCTACTTGTAAACAATAAGGCACATTTGTGCTGATTCTGAAAGCATGATCGGGCATCTTAAAAATTACAAAAAAGAACACAATTCATGGGGTGAATGGTCAGTGAGAAAAGAAGCTCTTCTTGTTAAAAAGTTTATAATGATTTGCTAAGCAAAAGGACAGACTAGAAGTGCACCAGTATCTTATAAACAAATGGTGACTCATAAAGAAAGTTGGTCAAGGTGATTGTTCATGGAAGCAGCCCCAAGAACTTTCATATCAAAAAAAACAGTGGAAAAGCTAAATTTTGATGAATGGCACATAAACGTGACTCCATATCAGTTAGGATGGGTCATGACTGAATCACCTGAAGCATCAATGCCTGCTTTCCTTCTTTATTGGGAAGTCAAGAATCACATGCTCTGAGATGTCATTCTCATGATGCTACAAACATCATGTTAAGAAGAATCATAGTATTTTGATTGTACTACAGAAGACAATACTCGAGAAAACACATATCCACTTGACATCAAGACGAACACAGATACGGACAAAAAAACAAAAAGCTTGAGATCGATGAAGAAAATGTTCCAATATGTATCCCATCTTTAGTGAAAGGGATACACTGGCTCACCAAAGATGGTTGGAGGTACAATTGCAAAGAAATAAGGATCGATAATCAAGTTTTACCACCAAAAAGCCAAGCTAAGAAAGGAAAGAAATGGTTGGGAATTTAGCAAACGAACTGTGTTTGAATCGAAGCGCTTATTACGACTCAGAGAAGCCCTGTTTAGTATACAAGCTTGGTTGTTTGCGTAACATTTAGATGGTTTTTCTCATAGTTTTAAGTGAGGTTTCCATAATTGTCATGTGTGATATCAGAGGAATCAGCCATTCCTGAATTTGATAATATATATTTCACTTGTTTTTATTTCTGACAGGTAGGAATAGTGATTTGTTTCGTTGATTTTGCTTTTTTTCATTCTATTTCTGTACTTAAAAGTCCTTAAAGACCAAAATCAATAGTTGATTTACTTATTTTTCATTCTATTTATGTATTTTTTTCCAACAGGTAGGAAATAGTAACAATTTTTTTTGTCATTCTAAATTCAATAGAATCAGCACCTTGCTGATCATGAAAATGGGATGGCTGCACCTAATAGATAGAATTTGAGCACCAATTGAAAGAGGGTGTATGGGGAGCTCTGGATAATCCCTTTGTTCCCAACTTCTCATTACTCCTTTCCTCTGCAGACCTTTTTGCAGCCATACTTGATGAAAAACAGATCTGAAGCAAATGTTCCACAGCTTGATTCAAAATCTTCTGCTCGTCCCCCCCCCCCCCCCCCCCCCCCCCCCCCCCCCCCCCCCCCCCCCCCCCCCTCCCCCCCCCCCCCCCCCCCCCCCCGCGCGCGCGGGTGGATCCATAATCATCTCAGATCGCCTTATAAAGATCATCTACTCTTATAATACGGTTTTCTGTATCAAGATCAAAATTAATCCTATCAATATAGTTCACTCCTCAATATAAGATAATAAGATCCAGATTCGAGCCTGCAAATTCTAATTATTCTACAGATTACATCATGTGATCTCTGTCATATTTTGAAAACCCAGAAATAAGAAGCTTTATGTTTATGCTCTTTTATTTGTCTATTACTCTCTAGCACCCTAACGCTATTTGTGTTTGCTTATGTTGCCAAACATGCTCCATCTCATTTGCATAGCATTATCTATATCTAACCTTCCAAATGAGAACTTGAATGAGATATGAAGCACTTGTTTGACAATATCTGAAAATCATGAGAATCAAGTATATGTCCATCATGTATAATTAAAGTGGTGGAAGCAACTACTTACAATAGATGGATAGATAATTGCCAGCGCTACGAACAGAAAGCATGCTGGCAAAAGAGTCAGAATCAGAGGCTACACAAAACGTTGTTGTTAACCTACATAACCTAATTTGGCTACAGCAGGCCTAAATCCATACAATTTATTTTTAAGTCAAACTTGTTAAAGATTTCGGAACATGATCTTGCTTCCAGCAAGACAAATCAATTCACATACGGACAAGTCACAAGATCTACTTATAATGGTTTAATAATGTGGTCAGTCGACATTCATTCATCCAGAAGCCCAGATGAATAACTATCACATGAAACCTCATGATAACATAAACAAATCTCGAATCCTTCATAACTGATAATCTTGCTCACTTCGTCAAACTCATGGGGCGACCTCACATCATAGGTATTCTCGTTTCCTTGCAATGGTCTAACATGACAATGATAATGGGTGGTAAGTTACTTTGCCTTTTTTCTTTATTAATGCCATGAATGAGATGATGGCTATTTAGGTTGACATAAGCTAAGCATCCCCTGATCAAGGAAAATCATTTTCATACATGAAACATTTAGGCTACTGGTAAATTAATCAAGTCATATTTTTACCGATTTAGGTTCTAGACTCATGGCCACCAAAGATATTTCTCATTCCCTTTTAATTAAATACTCATCATGATGTATCCAAAAATCTTATTTTCATGGTTGGACAAACTGGGACAAACATCTGTAACCATAATGAAACACAAAACCGACACAATTCACTGAGTCACCAAACAAATTCAATTATAATCACTGCCAAACCAACTTCTATACAAGAAAATAATAGCAACCTAGCTCCATGATACTAGCTAGTTTAGAAATTCAGCCCTTATCAACCTGCAGACCTTTTAATTTACATATCCATTTCATTGTTCTTCGACACACCAGAAAACTTATTGCAATATACATTTTTGCTTGCACACAAGATTACCATTTTCAGCAAAAACTAAAAAGTTAAGTTTGTTTGAAAAAGAAAGAAGCATTTAAATTTCCAGTCATGTTTTATGCACAGAATTTGAGCATTGGGAGAAGGAAATGCCTTTGACCAAATTGGACCAACATGGCATTTAAATATCGAAATATAAAACTTGACTCATTCACCTTCAATCACCAAACAAATATAATTCTATCTTTACCAAGCAACTTTGATAGCTAAATTGAGAAAGTCAGCCCCTCAAACCTGCATCCATTTGGTTTACGTGATTCATTTTATTGTTCCTTGCCAAACACTATAAAACCTTTGTAGTATATTCCTTGGCTTTGACACAAAGTAACAATTCTCAGAAAACCTAAAATGTCATATTGCTTGGGACAGAAAGGAGGACTTACACTTCCAATCATGTTTTTATGCACAGAATTTTAGTAATGAACAAGGAAATGATAAAAAGTCAAATTTTTAGATTGTTCAATATTGAAGCAACAAGAAAATGGCAGCAAACAAAACAAGAATTATGCCAATGCCATTACCATGTGCAATTGTGCTAAACTCGTTCATCACCATCTGTGCCAATACGATCTCCTAACTCTAAACAAGTTAAATTACCAAGAATATAGAAACAGAGCAAGCCCATACCTCTTGCATATCTCCAACATAAATTCTATCTCGGTATGTATGAATGGAGATAATCGTATTGGGGAAGAGCTTGTTCTCACACTTCCTAAGCAATCTCCTCCTACCCAGATCATACAATCTGAAGTACCGGTCCCAATCCCAGCAAGGTAGTCTCCCTTGGGAAACTGACATAATGCAAGAGGAACTCCTTCTACTTGTGTCTTATGGACAAGCTCAAGAGATTTTCCTTCATCCCACAAACTTATATATGTGAATGAAACCAGCAGCAAGACTCCTCTTGGGCCAGAACTGCAATCCCTTTGCCGTTACCAACAGCCAAAAGAGTCCCATACTCCTTATCGTGGAAGTTCACAGTACAGACACTAAATGCAGCCTCATTATCCTGCAGCTCCAACAGGCAAGTCGTTATTCCCTGTTCTTGGATCAAGAACCCTGATGCAAGGACACCCAACCTATCTGCCTCTGCCTTTGGGTAACCATATTGTTCATCAGAAAGAGGATTCCTCATCATCATCACCGCATGAGCACCATTCTCCATCTGATCCCCATTGTTTGGTTTCCATTTTCACCCACTTGAGCTGCTTCCAAGCATTCCTTCCTTGCCGGCTTCACGCTCTTTCTTGCAGTGAATGCTCCGTGATCACTTTCAATGATAATTAAGTTTTTCGCTGAGGCTGTAGCACAAACTTCCTTGGAGTGTATCGTAAAGGATGACTGTTTCATTGAAATGTCTCTCCCAGCCGCTCAATTGTGAAGACCCTCAGAGCATCTCCAGCAACTGCAACGACACCTTCAAGCACACTGATCCGAAGCAAATGATGCAGCATTATTCTAGTGTTTCATATGAAAGAGGTGTTAACAAGAAATGTCCCTGATCTATTACCCAAGCCAGGGCCGACTGGACAAGCAAAGCATTGCCTGACGGCCCCTTACTCTAGCAGAGAAGAGGCTTGGGGGCTCTCAGGCCCAAGAAACGCGACCTTGTATCTGAGAGCTGACCGTAACCATATCAACACAGTCGGAAAAGAAACACCATTCTGCAAGCCAGCATTCAGAAAGACACTAGCTGGATGATCAGCACCATCCTCTCCTCCAGTAGAAGCCTGAACTTCAAGAAGCAGAAGGGATTCAGGAGGTGATGACACACTCTGGACACTCAAGATCTGCATACAGTCATCAGGATCCAATGACAGAATCCGAATTGTGTTATCATATGAACCAACTGCAAGGGAAACGGGACCTCTGCTTGCCTTCAGGAAACTGGGCAATATCCAGACAAGGCTACATCACCGGGCATCTCATGCTTCTCCACCTCCATCAACTGGCCCGTCATATCCATCTCAAAGTATATAAGCTCCCCTCCACTCAGAGCAATCACAACCTGGAGCCTGTTCGACCCGACCTTCACGATGGTCTTCTTCCCGGGTGTTTTCCACTCATTGATACGCCCATCCTCCCTGATGTGCCTGATTCCATTGGGATGGACTTGCATCAGAGAATCATCACCAAGCAATGAGACTGCAAGCGAAGGGGTGGTGTCGACGAACCCACTATCACTGACTTCTTCAACAGTCTCACCGATAGAAAGCACCAGAGTTGCATTTGCGAAGGACACAACAATGTAAGCATCAAACTCATCATTCACATTCTTCTTCACTGTCCACACTGCATTTGGCACACCTGGAAGCTGTGACACGGCCATCTCACTGACTGCCAGCCCAGGTCTCAGGATTCGCAGAGATGAGCGTGGCCCCCTGCCGCAGAGAGTGAATACCTGTGGGGTCTCCTCCTCGAACAGGTTCAGCACCTTCATGTCCATGATGGGCATGAGGCTCTCAATGTGATCGATTCTGATCAAATTCTTCAATCTCCGGGGATTGAAGAACACTGGTTGAAAGCCCTCATCAGTCTCCATCAGCGTGGCAGATGAGGCCTCTACATCATCCCCATCCCCAATGGCCCGGAAATGGTACAGCGCATGGTTCCCGAACTCTGATGCAGCAAATAGCAACCCTGACTTGAGGACGCACATGGAGGACGTGACAGGAATGGTGTCAAAGTATTTGATCCTGAGCTCGGTGACACGGTCGCCCTCATGGTTGAGAATGACCTTGAAGATATCGCCATATTCAGTCTGAAGGAGGAAGAAGAACATAGATTTCTGGCGGTGGGTGGCGGCTGAAACAATCAGGACGCCACGTTCAGCAGGAAGGTCAGCCCGGCGAGGGATAACAGCACGGACATCGGGGTGACCCTGGTTCTTGTAGATAACAAAGTTCTCAGCACAGACAAGGACGCCACTGGGGCCATCGCCACCGCCAGGGACAGTGACAAGGAGGTTGGCGCCGTTGTCTATGGGCTCGGTCCACTTGCGGGAGACATGGTTGAGGCCGAGGTCGAGCTCATAGAAGGTGAGGTGCTTCTGGGCCTCGGCAGCGGCCTGGCCGGTGGAATCCTGGTCAGCCTCGGAGTAGTCGAGCTCGATGGCAGCAAAGATGGGGTTGTCGAAGCCGCAGTCGACGCCGGTAATTGAATAGGTGATGGTGTGGGACTTGTGGGCCTCGAGGGGTGAGGAGATGGTGAGGCGGGCAGCAGTATCGCGGTTGAGGACGTAGACGAGCTTCTGCTTCTCGCAGGCGGCGATCATGACGGCGCGGCCCTTCGGGTCGACGGCGAGGTACTGTCCTGGGACGATGCGGCGGCAACCGGACTTGCCGAAGGTCTCCTGGTGGACCTTATCGAAGGAATTCCTCTCCTTGCTGTACTCGAGGATGACGATGCGGCCGGAGTCAGAGCCGACAACGACGTAGTCCTTCTGGGATCCGGTGAGACGGAACTGGGCGAGGGAGCGGATGGCGCCGAAGACCTCGACGGAGTGGAGGGTCTGGATCTTGCCGGATTCGTCGGGGCGGAGGAGATCCAGGGTCTTTCCACGGGCCACCACGATCTCCTGGGTCCTTCCGCCGACGAAGCTCCCATTGATGGCGCACACCACACCGGTCGCCCGCTGGAGCGTCAGGCTGTAAAGATACATCTCTTCCGCCTCCGCCGCCGACGATACGGCCGCCGGAGAGTGGCCAAAATCTAGAGAGCTCGAAGGGAAGAAGAGAGGGAGAGAAAGGAAGGGAATCGAGGATGAGGGGTTTAGGGTTAGGGTTTTGGCCCTTCTTTGACGGATGGGGAGCTAAAAGGAGAACTCCGAAGTGAAGGCGGAGCGGAGCCTCGGGCCTGATCATTTTTTATACGTGAGACACAGCAGTAAAAGGCAACAACGGCTGTGATTACATTACATCAGACCGTGGACTTTCATGTAGACACTCCTGTTTTAACGGTGCACTTAAAAAAAGCAAGAGAAAAAAAAATTATTATAGTCTCCAATCTATTTGCATTCTTTTTGATTGCTTGAAGAGATCCAATCCGACTACGGTATCTGTAACTATTGTTGCCACCTATGTTGCATATCACACATGGTTAGAAATGAATGCTAGAATACGGTAGCTGCTAGAGATTTTATTTAGCATAGGAGTTTATTCAGACTGAGACAGCCTAGGACAGCTAGAAATATCTAGGGCCTCCATTTAGTTCTTGAAGTGACTTAGATGATTTTTATCTTCTAAGATCTCCGCTCTATGCTTTTCAAGGTGAACTCCAATATGAGTGTATTTGATGAGAAAGATTGAGGAGATGCTGATTTTGGTGATTAAAGACGCCAACTCTAAACTGATTCCAATGGAGGGATTACTTATGTGCAGGTCAGATTAGGAGCTGAGCGCATCCATCTAGAAGATGACTCGGCTACTATAATCAGATGGATTTAGAGCCACATGAGAGCCGGAGATGAGCACCCACACGAATCAAATATGTCCGAGGATTGTATGACTTTTCAGATTATTTATGCTTATCGCAAGCCAACATCGCAACAGATTGAATCGCCTCATCTGCTGCACAACATTTTAATTGGATTTGTGAAAGTTATTAGTCCGCTCCATTCTTTTTTCATTTTTTTATCTAATTTTATTTGATGCATCCATGCTGGTAGGATATAATATCTTTAGAGGGATGAGAAAGTAATTTACCGTATAATTTATCCGACTTGGAGAGAGAGAGAGAGAGAGAGAGAGTGGCGATGTATATATCCACGCCTGCTGCGAGAAACCAACGGTCACCAAGGCTCCCGTTCTCCTTCCACCCGCAGCGGCAAGAGATGTTGGCGTTACCCCGTCTCCTCTTCCCTCCCTCCCTCTCATGCGCCATCTCCAACCCCCATCCCCTATCTATTTTCACCACCACCACCACCACCACCAGAAGAATCACTGCCCTCTCTCAATCTCGACAACTCGCCGTCGCCATCCCTTCCAAATCAGCCGTCCGTGACTTCTGGCGGTGGCTGTCCGACGAGGGAGTGGTGAATTCCTCCTCTTCCCCACCGTCAGTGAAGCCGGAATTCGTCCCCGAAGGCCTAGGCCTTGTTGCCCAGCGGGACATCACCAAGAACGAGGTGGTGGTGGAGGTCCCCAAGAAGCTGTGGATCAACCCCGACACCGTCGCCGCCTCCGACGTCGGGCGCGTCTGCGGAGGCCTCAAATCCTGGATCGCCATTGCTCTCTTCCTCCTCAGGGAGAAGGCCTTGGGCTCGGCTTCTTCATGGCGCCCCTATCTCGACATCCTTCCGCTCGCCACCGATTCTCCCATCTTCTGGTGAGACTTCATGACCGCTCCCATAATTCCTCAAAGCTGCGCCGCAACTGGTGCTATTAGCTGCGCAGTTTGAATTTTTTCCTCGTTATCATTAAAAAAATGAAAAAAAAATGAATTTTTGCCTGGAAGTCACATTGCTTGTTTGGTGATTCGGTATGTGCTGATTTTAAGCGCCATTCGATATTTCCAGTGCAGGTCAGAGGAGGAGCTTTCGGAGATACAAGGTAATTAATCAAAAACAAGTCTTTACAGTGTATGTAGAATGCTAATCATTCCAGAACGGTTAACAAGATGGTGCATCATGTGTATGTTCTCTTCTCTGCTCTTTTATCCACCAGGGCGCATGATAAAAGAATGGTAATTTGTTTATTATTGTATCATCTTTTGCACTATTAGAAAGCTCCAATCCTTAGTTATATGCTCCCTTGTATGTATTAACAAGGCTTCCTTGAACACCTAAGGGAGCCTAAAAACCTATTTGTTAGTAACATTTCGTGTATAGCATGTGTGCATGCCCTCTCTTTTTCTTTAAGCATGGTTATTCATGTAATCTTGCACCACATCTCTATTTTTGGTTCAATCTTTATGTTGTAAATTGAGAAGATTTCTTTTGCAGGAACCCAATTACTGAGCACAATAATGGGTGTCAAGGAATTCGTGCAGAGTGAGTTCATCAAAGTTGAGGATGATGTCATACTTCCAAACAAACATCTCTTCCCCTCAACCATAACATCCAATGATTTCCTGTGGGCTTTCGGAATACTCAGATCAAGGGTATTTCCACACCTTCGCGGCGAAAATCTTGCTCTAATACCGCTGGCTGACCTTGTAAGATCTTCGTAGTTTCTTTTCCTTTTCTTTTTCTTTTGTTTTCTTTTTCGTTTTGGTAGCCAAAACAGGCTTGAAAGAACAAACAAAAAAAAAATGCAGCCAACCACAACCTTGGCATAGTCTCAAAGCATCGCTGGACCAAAATTTATAACTAACTCCATTATTTTCTCAAAGTATATAGATCCTTATGTTATCCAAATATAGTCATTTCTAATATGATGTGCAAGAACCAATTTTTTCATCTGGCACAAAGAATTGCTGAACTACATGTTTAAATACCCCAAAATTGAAACTTTTGATGTGCTATAACTTTGTTAAACAAAACTTCATCTATTCTTCGGTGGAAGTTATAGAATTTGAAATTTTGTCCAAGATTTTGAGATTACTGAGAAATAACCATGCCCATTAGTTACATTTTTATATCCAAGATATTAATTTGTAAGGTGGAGACATATATACCCTGAAACTTCTAAAAAGCCCAATGCATGAGGTCCCACTAGTGAGGGATCTGGGAGGGTCAAGATGCAGCCTTTCTAACCCATGACCTCCGGATCATAATGGAGTAACCTTATCGTTGTGCCAAGGCTCATTCTAATAATTTCAATATCCTAAAACTTCTATAATTTGAAAATTTCTTTGAACCAAGATTTAGGTAGCTTAAATCATGTTGGCATAACCATACTCCCTTGTTTCTACATTATCTATTGTTATAATTTATGTTTGATGCTCCTATACTGTTAATTTATCATACTGAAAAATCTATATTACTGCTGTGCCATTAGTGCTACAACTGTTAGTATCTACTGAATCGATCTACATCAAATTAAAGTACATGCAAAAAATTATATAAAACAGGCTAGAAATATCTTTAAGATGAAAATAGATTTTTCCATAATTTTTTTGTTCCATCTGGACATGCTTGTCTGCTCAACAAATTCAGTAGCTTTCAGGAAAAGAAGGATTGCTCATATTATTATATCAATTTCTTATTTGCAAGGAAATCAAGCTTTTTGTTGCAAAGAACTGCCATGTTAATCGTTATGTATGTTTTGCTGGTGTTCTGCCTTTTGTCAATGGAAAATATTTAGTTTTGACTTTTTGTTTTGGCTGTTTGCAATTAGATCAACCATAGTTCTAGCATAACTTCAGAAGACTCTTTTTGGGAGATAAAAGAAAGGGTTTTTCTCAAGGGAACTCATATTCTCTTTGCGAACACCAATTTCTGTTAAGGCTGGTGAGCAGGTGAAGTCTCTCTATCAGTGCACAATTTCATTTTTCCCCTTTAGTCATTTTGAGACCAAAATCCTATCAGTTTGTCTTTATGGTAAGATAAGTAGCTATGTAGCTGAACCTAGTGGTTGTGGTGAAAAACACACGCACTGTCCAAGTTGTATCTGTCTTAACAATTAAACTATTGGCAGGTGTATATTCAATATGATCGGGCAAAGAGCAATTCTGAATTGGCACTTGACTACGGCTTCATTGAGTCAAGGCCAGAGAGGGAGGTGTATACTTTGACACTAGAAATTACAGAATCAGATCCATTTTATGGAGACAAGTTGGATATTGCTGAAACAAATGGTTTAGGGGAGACTGCTTACTTTGACGTCATCCTGGGTTCTCCTCTCCCTCCAGCAATGCTCCCATATCTTCGGATGGTAGCTCTTGGGGGAACAGATGCATTTCTTCTAGAATCAATTTTTAGGAATTCAGTTTGGGGTCACCTTGAATGCCTGTGAGTCGTGCCAATGAGGAAACAATATGCCGAGTTGTTAGAGATGCTTGCAAATCTGCCTTGTCTGCCTATGACACTACCATAGAAGAGGTATACTTGTGTCTCTTTCAGTGTTGGCTTCAAAACTATTCGATTAAGTTACAGAGACCATTTTACTAAGTTCATCTGACAAGTGATTAGCCATGACTTGAATAACTAACTACTTTACCCAAGTTTATATGGTTTCTGTTTCATGAAGAACATGATGATGACCTAAAAAATATGCAGCTGAACTAATAGCCTATGTAATAATTATATTTTGGATTTTTTTGAATTTGGCTTTGCTTTTGCTGAACCTGGCTGAACTTTGGTCAGGATCAAGCTTATCCATTTCTTGAAACCTGAAAAGGATGGAGTGCCAGCTTGTTCAATACTTCATACAATTAGTTTGATATCCATACTTGAAACTCACAGCTGAGCACACCAGATCTTGGTTATTTGACCCTTTGTAGTCATGCAGCCTTTACAATTACCATGCAGGTTAAATCTTTCCCCATTTTCTTTTTAGATCCATGTGCATGATCTGCCCATTGTTGTACATGGCCATTAAAGTTTTTATCAGTTTCCATCACGACACTCTACAACACTGCAAGTTCTTCCACACTGTATGCTAGTTGCTAACTTTATCCTTCCAAATATTATATTACATCAACCGCGACTTCTAAAAATTTAATTGAAGTTAATATAGTACTTGTAACTTCATGTTATCTTTTTGTTTGTTCTTTTTTATATGTCGAAAGTTCAAGCCTAATTTAACTCCTTTTTGTGAATTTTTGAAGCTCTAATGTGCCAAAAATATAGCAATGATAGGAAGATTTCCCAAAGCAGGATTCATTAAGCTAATCCTAAGAAGACTAATATAACCTTACGGTCATGCTTATGAACATAGCAAACTAAAATCTAAATGCTTCTGATACTAGGTTTTTCTTTCCCATATGCAAAGAATTCACGATCACTTCAATTCATCTATGATGTGCTTGTTCTTAAATCATGTTTGCATGTACAATAAATGATTCAGCATATGAATATGATCTGCAGGATGAAAAACTTATGGAAGAGGGTAATCTGGATTCCAGACTTCAAATTGCAGTTGCTGTAAGAGCAGGTGAGAAGAAAGTACTTAAGCAGATTGATGATATATTCCGAGAGAGGGAGCTGGAGTTGGATGGGCTGGAGTACTACCAGGAGAGGAGGCTCAAGGACCTGGGGTTAGTTGGGGAGCAAGGTGAAATAATCTTTTGGGAATCCAAGTAGGTTGATGTCTGTATTATGCTTTCAGTAATCTGAGTTTAGAGGCCCTTCAAGGCTGCATTTAATAGACTCGTGTGTGTGCCTCGGTATTTCAGAAATGAAGATCCATTTTCACAGAACCTTTTTCTCATGCATAAAATCAAAAAAAAAAAAAAAAGTCCATCAACAGAATCAATCTAGCAACCCAGACACATGATAGACTGCAATTATTTAGGCTCATCCTTCAGTGATCCAAACAGAGATTTTTCGGAACCTAAAAATCCCTAATGATTGAGCTGGGCTCACGGTTTCTTGTAACTTACTGTGCGTGGGTGGTATTCCAGCTGAACAAGTAATGGTGATGAGATTGGTAAAAGATCTGAATTTTTTCTCAAGGGTAAGATGCATCATGGAGAGACAACTACCAGTAGCTGACGAGCCCGAGTAGGTGAAGATGACCCAGTGCACATAAGATGGCGTTTGTGTTTTAGAATTTGATACAAGACCCTTGTAACAAAATTGGCAATTTCATTATCTTCACACCCCAACCATGAGGGTTTGCATAGAAGTAATCTTCCTCCTTTGGCTTGTCTATTACCACTTTCCGGCAGGCTGGCTGTCCAGATCTCCCCTCACGAGCCTGTCTAAGAGCAGACACAAAATCATCCCAGGAAAGCTCTATTTCATGCAATCAACAAGCTGGACTAATTTTCTGCGGTCCAGAAAAATACTTTTCTTGAATCCAAGATACCTACCAAAACATCAAAAGCATTAGCTTGCATCAACCACCAGTGACATTCTCCTAAAAATGAAGAGGTTAGAACTTGCAGGACACTGGATATCGGCATGATCAATGTAGGTAATCTAACCTGCAGTGGCTTCAACAGCTTCCCCATGTTCCCATCATGCGTGGGTATGAAAACATCACTAGCTATAGAAACCATGTAATCCAAAGTAGCCATTGGGACGAGTTACTCTGAAATTGATGCAGATCCTCTGGGTCAAGTAGCATCTCCTTTCTTACCTGAAAATGAAAAATATTACAATCATCTATTAAACACAATGCTGAATGCCCATGAATGGGGTAGGGCATGGAAGAAGGTGAAAGCAGCAGAGGAACTGAATATTGCGAATAATAGCAAAAATGATATTCAGAATCCTAAAACCTTATGTTTGTTGTTCAAAACCAAAGAACATAGATACAAAAATAGAAGCTCGCATTATGTGGTAGAAAAGACCTTACAAGTTTTGGAACGCAACTCGTAATGCTGTGTCTCCGATTGCTGCATATATCTCACCTGAAGCAATGTAGATCTGATTATTGTACCTGAAGCGAAAGCCTTTAAAACTAGTGCAGTCTCGTCTGGTGTAAGAGGACACAAACCTTACAGTCCTTAGCCTGAGAGTTCATCTCTTTCTCTCGCCCCATAGATACGCATATCTGAACAAGCACAGCATGCCGATGCGAGAATATAGGCAAGAACTTTAGAAAGCAATGGATTTAGTGCAGGTTCTTTTCCCAGCACAAAATCTGAGCCTAAGGGCTGTTTTGGATGCTTGGAGGCGGATACCTGCAATATGTGCCCACAAGAAAAGTTGTCATGGAAGAAGCATATAAAAATAGTTCGAGAGATCATGGGGGGCTGCTAATTCCTAGAAGTTTGGATGATAGAATCTAGTAAAAAGCGTTTTTTCATATTCCAAAAATAATAGGAATATGGGATATGCAACTCCTCCAATATTTCAAAATTCACCATCAACCATGCTTTCTTACTTTAAAACACTCACAAAAGGAGATAGCAGATTGATCAGATAATCCATTGTGTAAACAATCACCTAACGTTAGCTTCTATTTTTCAAGTATCAACTTATACTAGCTGATACAAATATACAATGCATGCCATACTAACCCGGTACAATATTGGTATAGTATGAGGCAGGGTTCACTATACCAAACCGAACCAAGTGGGTCAAAACCAGACCAAACTGAACCAGCCAAGAATTGAGATAGTTTGGTCAGTTCCTCCCCTCGGGACCCATTCATGGCTTTGTTCGCCCTCACTCCTTCCACCATGAACCGGAGATTCGAAGCCCACCATACTATTGCTAGAGGATCCATCAATACCTGATATCGATGTCTTCAATCAATGTCGATGCCCCGTACACCTCTCTCTCTATCTCCCTCCTCTCCCTCTCCCTCTCCCTCTTTCTCTCCTTTGTCCCCCCCCCCCCCCCCCCACACACACAAAAAAAAAAAAAAAAATCCCCGATTCTCCTCCTTCTAGGGTTAGGGTTAGCATTTTCTCCTCACTCCCCTCCTCTCTCCCAATCCTTCATTTTTGGTACACCTCAGTTCGGTACATAATCATATTGAACCAGTAGCGCTGGCAGGTACGAACCCAGTATTGATCTGGTGAACCTTGGCTAGGGGCTCACTAAATTATTGTACCAATATATGATACAAGTGTTGCAAGGACTAATATTGTAAAAATGTATAGGGTTATATTGTACCATATTGTATGTGCTAGTAAGCTATTGACACAAGTCCAATGCCGAGACTTAAAATCTTGGATGGTATTACTCGCCACTATAGTAAGCAATGTGGCAACCCTCAAAGATACATTGCTACCTCCTAAAGTTTATACTAATACCAAATAATAGATGAAACGATGCAATATAACTCTTCTTTCTCTTACTACTACTCAAGGAAAGCTAAAGCTCTACTCAAAGAGTTTGCAAGATTAAAAAGAGGGCTATAGATATTGAGATCTTACAGAAAGAAGCCTGCTGCCCTTTTATCTACCTTCCTGTTGCTACTCCCCTGCTTTGGATGCGTTAGATAGGAAAGCTGGTGTTGTCATGAACTCATGATAGCCCATTCTCTCTGCAAAACATGAAGGACTATGCATGCACCCTTCTTTTCGTATGGGAAATAATCTTCCTTTCACCTTTGTTTTATTTTCTTCATTTTTCATTTTCTGCTTTTCTTGCACTTTATATTCCTTTAGTTATCCGATTTTCATCTCATCTTTGATATCGGTTCTTGCTTGTTTTTTACACTCGCCGCAGAACAAGACTTATGGTCTTCATATTGGTGAGTCTTTGGTTTATTTTAATAAATTACTCCTGTGCTGGTTGTGAATATTATTTGCAGAACTCGTAATCATATACATGATATAGATTCTTTGGTAATTATTTCACATGCAAATAATCAACTAATCGACCTAGGTTGTGGTTTGCTATATATTTTACTTCAAACTTGAGAGGTTGTTTGCCAAAATAAATCCCATATCTGACTTACTTTACAATGAAGATATCTTCAAAAAGCAACACAATGAACCTATAAACCTTAGGATGAATCACTAAACCCCCTGAAAGATCCGTTAACATTGTTGGTGACTCTTCAGTTGAATTCCCAAGATAACGGATTGCAAACCATCGGAAGATTGAGTTTTTTCTCTTCCAGAAGAGTTTTGAAGGAGATGCCAATTCGGGATGGTGCTACATCAAACATGAACCAAAAGAAATGTGGACCAGCTTGTATTAAAAGAAAGAATAACTGAAGAATTAAGCTGAAGACACTAAAAGTTCCATGTAAAATCATTGCAAGAAATAACTTTAAGAATTTAACTATATTTTCCTAAATAACTTTTGTTTGGATTTAATTTTCTTTTGTGTTAAGAATTTAGCTATATTTTCTAAATAACTTCTTTTGGGGGGTTACAAGGAGTGCTATAATCATGCAACCGAATAAAAGAAACATCTATAGCATTTGCTCGAAGACGATAAGCTAGACGAGAAGAAAAATCTTCAATCCAAAATTATTCCTGTTGAGAAGAACAAGCAGTGGATAGATTTACACCCTCTGATATTGCCATCTTATGGAAGAAGTTTGATTCCTTTCGAGTTTTACATGTGCTTTGGGAGACAAATAATGCGGCGGACTGGGTTGCCTCCTTTGCAGCACACCACTTTGGAGCCATCTCATGGGGGGTCTTAGAGCACGTGTCGCTGACACTAGAGGCGTGTTCTGTACTGTAACTATTCTGAGCATACTCATGGTCAAATGTAGTGGGACGCCGTTGCATCTAAAAAAAAAAAAACAGAAGAACAAGCAACGTTCGCAAGATAGTCCACCACTTGCCTAGCCTCTCCATGGACTTGAGAACAAGAAAAATTCCACATCCCTGAACTAACACTTTGATACTTCTCAAGACCAGGTGCATTAAAGAATCATGCTCCTTGATCCACGAAACCATAGTGATGAATCCCCCCTAGAACAATTCTCTCACTTTGAACATGGTCGATTGCATGTCGAAGTCCATACAAACCACGGTAACTTCTGCAATTGGGACGAATTTAGCGAGCACCAGGTAAGCATCCTATGGTCTACAAAAGAAAAGTCAAAAATAAATACAAATGATATGTTCATGCCATGAAACAGTATGTGACACCCTCTTTTGACCATCACAGCCATTCTTGGTTCATGCTTGTTTAAATAATATTTGTTAAGCATAAGACTTTATTCCAAGTCAAATGCTTGCTTCATGCCTGAATCAAACAAATTAAATTACCACCATCAGCATACTCATCTTTTTTATGAGATCCCAGGAGTGAACTATGGATTATATGAGAGAGAGGAAATCAAGATCTTATACGGACTAGCATCGCTCTTATTTTTGATGAACCATGGACATGGATGATTAAGCTGATAGCAAGTCCATACGCAAGTAAAGGAATTTTTATTTTTCAGATGCCACATCGATGCAGAATCCGGTATGCAGTGATTTCTGAGCCCTGCCTTCCGGCCGGCTCGGATGAGATCATGAAAATGCGACAGACCTGCACTTCATGCTTGTTTGGGGGAAGAAGATGAAACAAACAGTATCACGACATAATGCTGTCTCCGGTTCACACGTAAAAATTATAGTTTTTATGAACGAGACGGAAACAAGCGCAGCAGTGCATCTTTCTACAGTTGCCACCATTTTGCTGTCTATCTGTGCTGGTGCAATTAAACACCAATAGCTGCAACCAGCGGTCACCAAGATGGTAGAGTTCAAGATCTTATGACAATAGCAGTAAAAAATCTACCACAAGGTTTAAGAGAAGAAAAGGATCCCACAGTATACAGGTTAACTCTCCTTATCTACAACTGCATAGATGATGGATGGATATTTTACATAGGAAGATGCTTTGTGCACCCCTTAAGATACCGGAATCCAGTTTATTCTGCGAACTGCTACGGGTAGAATGAGCAATAAAGCCCTTCATGAACCACCTACCCTGTGTGTGGTGCACAAAACGCAATTTGGTGATGATTCAGGGTACGCCAAGCAGTACTCTTTTACATATATCTTTACAGGACAAGGGGATGTCTGTACGCAGCAACACACCAGATGACTGGAACAACCGGGCATCATCTTGGATGCACAAGAGAAGATGGCGAATACATCATTTCCGGTATATAAATCGGTGACTACACATCCTGCCTAATAACAGGGCAAGAGCCATGCCGACGAGCCATTTGTCACACCATGACAAGTGAAATGTATGGGAGCACAGAGGCAACCTCCCTCGCGGTATCCTCAGTCACAATGTCTCAGCAGCCATACAAATCATAGCCTTGACATATTGGGAGATTTGAAGAACAAAAAAATGCCGAGTAGACAATGAACTCTATGGTAATAAAATCTTAGGTGTAAAAATTAGCAGGGTATCCACCTTACACTTTGAATGGTAAAATTAACATGGCTCCGAGATTCAGATGTCGCTTGAACGAATAACGAATTCTGGAGAAGGGAGAGAATATGCAGTCTTGAATTATAAACGTTGAAAGAAAATTCTTACGAAACCTGGCAGAGTGGTTCACCGTATCAGAGTTCAGTGTGCAATTGATCACTTAAAACTACCTATATGCTTTCCAACTTTTTATTCAGAAATATCTAACCTGAAATCATAATCAAGAGTCTCCTGTGGTTGATGACCAAATATCGGTAAAGAAAGAGAATTGAGGGATCATATTCATTACTAATTATCTATTTTTTTAAGTGAAAAAGGGATGTTCTAATGTGACCATACAAGATTCTGGTACATATACATGTTGAACACCACCTGATTTTACCTGCACTGTGTGTGGAATCTCTATCGTCCTCGGTACGTTTCACATGGATGAAGCAATGAAACAAATGAATTCATTTATTATGTTCAATTAGTTGTCTTGACTATTTCTGCCCAGTGCTCATACAAAACATATGTTAGCTGATTATCAACAGATAGAAGGGTGGCAACTCGTTGACCTCCCATTTGACTGAAAAATTGCTTTGCGGGGTTTATTATCTAATGATCCTGAACGATAATCAACCCAATAAATGGTGTGGACAATAATGGACATGAGAAGGTGCAGAAAGTCAGGAGACAGAAAACTTAAAGCAAGGAGGGGTTGCAGAAGGCATGCCTATGTTTTCACCAGTACACCTAGTATTGTTAAATTGCAGCAAGTTTGATCACAAGTTTCAGAGCACAAACTAAGCGCATAAAACTCTGTTATTGACAAGACTGACCCATCAACACAATATTCCTGGAGAAAGGAAAAAGAACGAGTCAATGCAATAAAAAATTACAGTCATACATGAAAGCAACGCCAACTTGGATGAACCAATGAACGACCATAAATATTAAATGCATAAAAAGAACATGCAATAAAAAAGAAAAAGGAGAAACCATATAGAAAATGGGTTTTGCCATCTGATAAAATGGAAGTACCTGCAGACAAATCGTGCAACATATAATTTCTCCACAGCCATCTCATTTTTTCATCAGTGACGACATGACATGGTAACTTCTTTAGTGATTCCCCTGATAGACCTTTTGATGCAACCTCTCCAAAGATATCATACATCTTCATCTGGCCTAGGTCTGAGATGTTTAACCTGTATGCTTAGCATAAATAGATAATCTTAAACATAAATCATTTTTTTTTGGAACAAAATAAATAATAAATCAAAATTTTCCCAAAAAGGCAGAATTTTGGCCCAATTGAGCCTGAATATAGCCCATCAAAAAGCATAATGCGAAAACAAAGAGTTATTCCAGGAACTATTAACAATATTCAATAGTTCATGATAACAAGCCCCCGGTAAACTCAGAAACAAATTAAAAATGATAAACTGATAATGGTAGGGTTTGCTGATGAAGTTTATACTTTCCATGGAATGAGAAAGGAAAGAAGTTATCTGCCCTTTTTTATATAAACCAAACACTATGCAAAAAATCACAACCCTTAAGCAATATTCACATAAGTACACAACCTATGCGCAGATAAGCACTAAAGGTCATCTTCATTGGACAAGCTTAATCCAATCTTTTATATTTACGATGATTATAGACAAAATCAGTGGTCCAGAAAAACAGAATAAACACAAAGAATGGAATTAGACATTTTATCTCCAAAACACTAGAGCCCAATAACCAAGCTGCAATCCGAAGTGTTTGGCATGCATCTTAAGGACAAGAATAGTCACCTAATTGGCTAATTGATAAAATTAGAAGCAAACAGCAAATTGGTATGAACCGAACCAGTTGACAATCCAGTTCATCTAGTACAGAAAATGAGCAAATTAGAAAATTCTACATAATGTTCATTTCAATTAATTCTAGATACAGTAATTTTTCCCGTACAGCTTCTCCTAATTTTTCTAAAAAGCTTCAATTTTTGTCATTTACTTCATACATGTTTAAACAAATACAAACCAATTGGATCAACAAAAATTTTCATAAACCAAAATAGAATTGAATGCAAATTCCTAGAAATCAAATAAAAATGATTTTTTTCTCATCCTACTCTTAGAAAATTTAATTCACTAAAGCAAATTGTGAATTACAAATTTTGAATCCAAAACAAGCAAAACCAAGGTATCAGGTAACCTTGTGGGTCTGCCAATACAGCAGAATTATGACAAAGAATGTCCCTCCTCCATCACATTTTGATGAAATTGTGACTCCTAAGAAAACTTGATAATAGCCGACAGACATACAAAGAGTACAATTACTAGATGGAGGTTTTTTGGCACCAAATGAAGCATTTTCTTCTGCTTATCGTTGTAGATCACAACTCCAAGCTCTCAGCTGATAGCATCATAAAATTCAAGATAACTACTGCGCGTACTTACACGTTGCTGGTTTCATGAAGTAAACATATATTAAGAATAAAATTAAAAGTAAAAAAATCAGCAAAAAGCTTCAGGTTGGAAACAAATATGGGCAAAGGTACGATAACTATTGATGATGGCTAAAAATCTATTTACATGAATGTTAGCATTCAATTCAGCATAGATTATACATTTTTCTTGCCCCTGAAGATGACTTTAGGCAAAGTTACACAAACTGCCTTCTTTATAGTGCCACATGACATGAGTCCCACACTCTATCAGCAAACAACCAGAACTAGATGCAAACAAAACAGTAACGTAACATGTCAGCCTCCAGGCAATGACCAAAAGTAATGTTTTCTTGTCTCTTCATTATACATGCACCCGCTGCAAGTTTTTGTCTTGCTAAATCTTGGAAGCATGTCATATTCTTTTTCTTGTCAAAGCACCATGTTCAAACAATAACAACCCATGAGAGAAAGTAATGTCTACTATCAGAAATTACAGAGTGAAGCATAAAATATTTCACTTTTCTATTTTAGCACCCAGAGTCAATCAAGAACTTGCAGGAAATAATTTTCCTAAGCTTGCATATTCATCAGAGGTTCACAGCCCAGAGATACGAAGCCAGAAACCTAGACTAATTCCTCTTGTCCAAAATTTCAATGTTGACTGTTGGGTGATGATCAAGGAAACGAGCAAAGATTGTACTAAAACATCACAAACTGACCTGCCAGCGGTATGCCATGAACGTTGCAGGTACAAATTGTTCATGTACAAACCGACCACGAAGGAGCTCCTCTACAAAAATCTGCCCTGAGAAAAGAAAAAAGGGTGAAATTTTAGGCAACTTCGAATAGTGGCATGCCCTATTTTTATCTGAGAATTTTACAAATTAACAACTAAGCCAAATATTTCAATCATAGCCATAAGAAGTACATCTGCCATATAACAAAAGGAATGAAAACCATAAAATTTGAGCCATTCTACATGGGACTTCAGGAGAGCCAGGCCAATCTTCAGCTGTAGTAATATATTTGTGCATGAGCTATAGCATAAATCTGTGGTGCACAATGGTATGACTGATTTGACTGCTACGTACTGATCTAGACTGGTGATGGTATGTACAACTATATTAGGTTGGCAACTATGTTATGGAACATATGATACATGAAAGTAGCATTCAGATAGATGCAACTTAGATCCTGAGGGCACAAAATCCAGCTGCCAAACTGAAGAAGGTTTAGAAAGAAGATTTGACTTGTTCAGTTACTTTAACTGTCAATTAGATTGCAGTACTACTTAGAAGGGTTCTTCCAACCTCCATTCTCTCATCTTTCTCACCTACACCAAAGCTCCAAATCATTCCCAACAAGATAATATATCCTTATGGCATTTGAGTCTTGGCAACTTTCAGCACATAAATCAAGCAAATTATGTTTTTAATCTTTGGAGTTATTCCAAATGGTACATGTCAATATTCCTCTACTACAGAAGGCTCCATGTAACATTCGCTTTTAGTTTTATATTTTAAAAAAATTAAAAAAGAAAAATAATAGGATCATAACATTGGATAAATGAACAAATTCAAACTCGATCAAGCAGCAACTTGTCAGAGGGAACACTACATGAGACTTGTTTGCAGACTTGTAATTTAATAAAAGGATAAATTAAAATGATGTGCCATGGAGAATAACCTCCTGGATGAGAAGTATCCAGGCATCACTATTAAAATCTTAAAATGAAAAAATGAAGTGCCCAAATAACTTCAACTTATTAACCAAGATATGCAGTCATGGATACCATTTTACATAAGATAACAGCACATACAATTTATCCTGCCAAAACTCTAATGAAAGAGTAGCATGTTTTGTACAAACCATGGATGATGTATTCCGGGAACCAGATCGCTCTGAGCACCAGTAGGCACGAGAAGCCTCTAAAACTTCAACAGAGAGGACAGCTCCAGCAACAGCTCCTAACCCAGCTCCACGAAGGACACCACTGTCAGAAGTCCGTCCTGCCAATGCACCAGTAACTGCTCCAGTGAGAGCTCCAGCTGCATGTTTTGGTCAACGTATGTTACAAGATTAGAAGCACCACTGCAAAAGCAATTATAGATCTCCTCATAATAATGACATCAATTATATAGCATCATAATATTGCTTTAGCTGTGAACAATTATATACAATCCAGGCTGGCCAAAATTCACTAAATTAATAATCATAATTAGTGAACTCCCTCCTTCCAACAATAATCAAGAGTGTAAGCAACCATCAAATCCATTATGAAGCAAAAGTCCTAAGGTGCTTTATCAGTACTCATGAGCCCCTCACAGCTTCTACTATTGACTTTGAAATGCAAACCACGCATAAGATCTTTATGCCCAATTAAATCAGAATCATAGGTTGGATAAGTGGAAACCAGATCTAATACAGAATAAGTTACTCCTCTGGTGACAAGGATAGTAGATTTATGTACTTAACTCTAGTGACAACTATAGTCGAAGTGACATACTTCAAGACCTCACCTTATCAAGTATGGGCATTATTATTGAATTGTAACAGCTATTTTCTTTGAAACTACTTTTTTCTATTTCATACGTGTGCATACTTTTGCATGCATGCATGCATGTGTACATGTGATGCAGGATCCAATTCAAAGGTCAAATCCATATATTTTGCGGATCAGAAATAAATTTCAGAACTAACATGAACTAACATGATTGATGAAATCTGTACTTTTAGTTCAGATTTCGGCACAAAAATTTGCTCAGTATTGATGTTTATTATCCAAGGCCAATAATATGTACACTATAGAGTCGCTACTTATGCCCAAAGAAGAAACGATAAGAAACAGATGGGAAAAGATAGCAGAAATCTACTGTCTTTCATTCATCACCAAAAACCAATTATACCCTCTACAACATTTGCATCTCTAAAGAATCCCACATAGAAAATCATCATAATCTTTTCAAGACACGATCTGAATGAGTTAAAAACATTTGTAGCCCAACATAAACATAAAGTAGGACTACGAGAAAATAACTTTCCAAGAATAAGACTTAAAAACAAACTAAAAGAACAACCATAAGAGTAAAAACTTGTGAGAACCCATGCGGGCGTGTGTTTAGTTCCACATCGATTATTCGCCGAGGAGATCTTGGATACTTATACAGGACTAAGGAACCCAAATAATACCTTCCGGCTAGCCATTTTGGATGAAGTCCTGGGTTATTACAAATGGTATCACAGTGGACTCGGCTCATAGCCTATGTGGACTAGGGGATACTGCAGCACGAGTTAATAGAGGTTGACCACGGGCCTATCATGGTGCATATGATTAGATTTGAATGGATTTGAACTCTTAGCCTCACGAGGACGTTAGGGCTTAAACATGGAGAGTCTGTGAGGACCCGTGCGGGTGTATGTTTAGTCCCACATCGGTTATTCACCGAAGAGATCTTGGGTACTTATACAGGGACTAAGAAACCCAAATAATATCTTCTGGCTAGCCATTTTGGGTGAGGTCCTAGGTTATTATAAAATCAACAGAAAATATCTGACCTACTTTTCCTGAAACTATAGAAAATAGCAAATACAATTGAAATTGGATAAATGAACTGAATACAAATGTAATAGAAGTCTAAATTACAATAGCACGTGCATGTGCATGCACAGACATGCATGTTGTATGCACAAGTAGCCACATTGAGAGAATCATACTACAGTTTGAGATGGATGGTAACAGTAAATTCCAATCATCAATGGTAAGAAGAGACGGGGGCAGAATGACCGGTGGTAGATTTCTAGCGATGGGGGTCAACCGGGTGCCCCTCGGTATTGGGAAAGGTACAAACTGGCAGTCTTCGGATTCCCTCTAAGAGTGGGGGGCCCCTCCCCTCGACGAAGAGATATTCCCCCTAGAAAACCCTTTCTTGGGAGGAAGAGAGGTTGATCGTCGGAGCTGGCCGTCATGAGGTCAAGCACATTCATGGCCGACCACCTCCGCCTCGTCTTCATTGCTCGCCAAGATGGAGTCTTAGGCAAGCAGCCAGGTCTAGCTTTCAATGGACACCATAGATTTGTCTTTTCTTCATAGCTAAGGAGATCCCATTCTTCCTTAAACGCTCCTGGTTCCTTAGTGAAGCAATTTAAACAGGCTCATTCCAAACCCTCCTACCTTGACCCGAAGTAGGTGAGCTTCATTCCGGAAACAGATACCCTTGTTCAAACCTGGAGCCTGCTTCAAATTTAGGGAGCTACGCCATTCAACAGAGAATGTAGAAACAACCTGCTATGCTCTGTTTGTAGGGTTTTGAACATTCATCTAGGATGTGCAGGGCTAGCCGTGGTAAGAGAATGGAGTCTGACAATATCTTGCTCATCCATGGGAGACTCGAGTCTCTTAACATTTTTCCTTGATGTGGGGTAAACTCGCATCGAAAGATATCGGGAGCTGCAGACTGCCGCTGCTGTCCATGCTTCTCCAAGGAAAAGCGGTACGCCTCTTTCCACTCCAAGCCGAGTTCAAAGTGCCCTGAAATGCCTTCTCCCTTGTCACGGATGGGATCCCCTGAAGTATGGTTACAATATTTTCATTGTTTTTTTCAAAAAAGCCTTGGAGTAAGTGAATTGGAAATTTCTTAATGCTACTCTTAGAGGGAAGGGTTTCCAAATAAATGGATTATATGGATTGAGCTACTTCTTTCCTCTTCTTCTATTGTTGTACTTGCAAATGGCACCCCGAGTAAGTGGATCAATTGCAAACTTGGTTTGAGATAAGGCGACCCCCTATCACCGAACCTCTTTATCCTTGTCTCTGATGTGTTATACAGAATTCTTAAACTTGCTGGCATGAAGGGACTTACCAAAGGTATTGATTCTAAACCTTGTTTTTTCAAACTTGAGAAGTCTCCATTTTGTAGATGACACCTTCTTTTCTATGCCTGAAAAAAGAAGAAGATAACATTGTTGCAACTAAAGCTGTTTGCTTGGGTTCGGGCTAGCCTCAAGTCTGTCAAGAGTTCAATGATTTGCATGAATATAGATGATGAGGAAGCAAAGTATTTGGCCACACTGTTAAATTGAAAAGAAGATCCTTTCCCTTTGCATACCTCGACCTACCTCTCAATGACACAAGAAGCTCTAAGACAATCTTGGATGCCACTACTTGAAAGAGTAAGCTCCAGGCTAGCTTCATGGAAAAGTAAATTCCTTAGCTTGTGTGGGTAGAATCACTTTGATTAACTCGGTCCTTGCCGCTTTACCACCCTACTTTATGTCAGTCTTCAAGCTTGGTTGTGAACAGATTTGATCAGTGATTACACCTTACATGTAATCACTGGGACCCATTTGTGGAAGAGGAGGGAGAAAACACCAGAAATCCATTATTACCTTCCAAAATCTTGAACTTTTGCCTCGGTCAAAATTGATAACAAATATCTTCAATTTCTGTTCCCAAAATTGAGTGCAACCAATTCAAATTTTCCTAAAAGTATCATGTTCTCTGCTCCAATCTCTACCAGTCACAGACAGAAGTGAAGAAATAATATTTTTATTTTTTAAACAGACAATAGCGAGAATCATCCACTCCCTAGATCTTTAGATTTCAGCTTCCCAAATTTCTTTTCTTTTCGTTGTAAGCTCATCATTTCTCTGAATTCACATCCTGGATTCTCTTCGATAAGTTTCAAGTTGAGTTATGCACAAAGCATCAAGAAGCCTAAGCATTTTAAGTTTTCGTAAAATCCCTAGTTGTCACATTCACTTGCCTAGGAACTTCAGATGAGATCCAAGTTTGTTCCACTAACGACCTTGCAGCACTACTCCACTTTTATTTCCCGTCTCAAAGCTCTTACACTACCTATATGACACCTGTAGTCGAAGCCGCATCCTATGAATCCTCAACTGTTTCAGTTCCCAATCAGTTTTTTCAGCTGCCCAAAGAACGCGAATATGATCACAATTTGTATGAGCATGCTTCAACAAATCTGTCATCCTTTTTACAAGCTTAAACTCGCCATCAAAACTTTTCCTCTGGTCATCCTTGCATCATGCGATTATCACTCAGGTTTAAGCTTTTAGTCTCGTTGGAGTTTGGCATTTGATATTTGGTATGACGAACCGAAATTAATCCATTTCCGCGAAGGAATTCAGCCTAAAAGAATAAAAAAAACAGGCAGTTCGAAAGGAAAAAGGGAAACATGCAACTGAAGAGCTACAGTAGAATCAAGATCCACGAACATGATCAAGAATCTAAGCAAAGCCCGGGATAGCAGAATTGATAGAATTAAGTAAGGGAAAAAGGATAGTAGGTGAGAGTACCCCAGCGCGAAAAGCCCGGTGAGGACCCCGGAAAGCGCCCCGACGAGCAACCGCGGCAAGTACAAAGACGCGCCCCTCTCGGCCATGCCATCCCCTCCATCACCTCGGTCGGCGATCGAAATTGGCGCGGGGAAGGACGTGGCCGTGCTCAGGATCTGGCGGGACCGGCCGCAGGCAACACAGACGCCCTGTCCATTCTCGAGGAAGCTGCTACAGCTGCAGCGCCCTCCCGCCACCACCTCCATCAAGAGGAAGAGGAGGAGGAGGGAAAAGAACGGGCCCTATACAAGAGAATTTTAATCTCCGAACCCTAGATTTTTAGATCAGAGGGACCATATAGCATGATCCCTCCCTCCCTTCCTCCTAGGGCCTTGTTTTCGCGCGCGCGCGAGAGAGAGTCTGAGGGTGTTAAGAGAGAAGAGAGGGGTTGAGGCGGGACGAGGGGGTGTCTGGAAAAGAGGAAGACAGCCGCTCGTCTATTGCACGCTTCTCTTGGTACCTAGTCGTCTTTTTGTTTTATTGGCCATTGGGGGCTTAGAAGATGGTGCCTTAATCTTGCATCAGATTGAAAAAAAACAAAAAAATCATATTTATTTTACATTTCTAAAATACTGTTTTTACAGGAATTATCTGTTTTGAACTTTTTTTAAACATTTTTTCTTGTTAATTTTTCATTGCTTATAAGGGTATTTTTCGCATGCCCATTCATTATTGGACATGACGGATAAATGCAAGCCTACAAAGAAAATTTTTTGAAAAAGGACACAAGTTTGGCCTATATTAACAAATATGAGAATAAAGTTGGTCATTTCCACAAAAATGCTAATGATATTATGAAAAGGGAACAAATTACGATAGAACAATAGGCTCCGTACCCAGGTAAAATCTATCTTGCACCGGTGGATCTACTTGGCCATAGAATGCAAAGGTGTAGTTTTCACTCTTTTTCATTGTCTGCGCTCTTTATGGGTATATGAATTAACTACATATCAACTAAACTTATATTGCATAGAGTATCAGATATACCAAGTTTCAACTGGTTCTACTCTAAACTAAATAAAACTGTAGCAATCTTGTGTAGATTTGTGTGAACGCACCCTACAAAATGAAGTGAATCAAACTGCAATCCAATCCCTTCACCCTGCTAGCAGGAGGGTGATTAATCACCCGACTGATGAAGCTACGCATGTTCAAACCGCCTGCATCTTGGATTGAAGGAGATAATTTCTGCCTAATTTTTTTTTTTAAGTCCTATTGGTTGACTTTGGGTCAACTAAGACTCTCTAGTTAGGTTCGGGCTAGATACTATACTTTCTCAGGATAATCCTGAAATCCTGCGTCTTTCTCTTTGACATTCAGAGTGAAGACTTGAGCTGTGTAAGAGATATCAGGGTCTAGACTTGTAGTGGATGTGGTGTCTCGCTAATGCAATGCTTCTTGGCATGATTTAGTATGATTTCAGCTAGTATTGAGGAAAGTGGAAAAAATAACATATATGGTATGTCTAACTTCGTCTCCAGTATGCGACTTGGTTTTGTTTTCCATTATTGATCTCCGGTCAAAAAACCAAAATGATTGAAGTTTTTCTATTTGGAATCGTCTTAGGTCTAATTCACGGATAATTCAGATTAATAATTAGGGATAGATCTTACCCATCTTTTTATCCCCTCAAAAAACCGAAATGATTGAAGTTTTTCTATTTAGAATCATCTTAGATCTAATTCCTATTACTTTGGCAGGTTTATTCGTAACTGCATATTTATAATACAAATGTGATGATCAGTTGGACCTTTGATTAAGTAACATTTATTTTTTTTGATTGACCTTTTCCCCGCGGGAGGTCAAATTCAAGTTTCAATTAAACTTTTTTTTTGTTAAGTTTTTTTTTATTGTGATTCGACATAACATAAACTGAATCACACTATGCAAGATTTGAACCTACGACATCGGGTTTTGGAGACCCGCATTCTATCGAACTGAACTAAGGGCGTTTTCTTATATACCTGGTATTGGCCCTTATTTACAAGAATACTCCGTAGTATTAGTAAGAAGAGGAAGGGTTAAGAATTTACTCGGTGTGAGATGTCACACTGTTCGAGGACCCTAAATGTTGTCCAAGTAAAGGATCGTCAACAAGGGCGTTCTAGTGCGTTGTAGATTTTTATCCGAGACTTGTATTATTTGAAGTGTATGGCTAACCCAATAACGAAAGTTTCGTAAGGGGACTGGAGCAGGCTACCATGAGACAAAAGATCCTCTTTCTAAAGAGATTCGATTCGGAACTATTATATGTCCAAGGTCCAATATTGATTTGAGAAAGGAACATGGCTAACCCAATAACGAAAGTTTCGTAAGGGGACTGGAGCAGGCTACCATGAGACAAAAGATCCTCTTTCTAAAGAGATTCGATTCGGAACTATTATATGTCCAAGGTCCAATATTGATTTGAAAAAAAGAACCTTTCCGATGAGGTAGAATGGTGCTTGTTGTTAAGCTAATTCCAGGTGACATGATCTTGTAGTCTCGAGACACATCCCTAAATGCGATATTGATTAGAAGCAATAACAACATAATAGGCAAGCTTGCCAATTCAAGACCTTGTGAATTATTCATCCTTTTCTCCATTCAGTCTACAGCAATGTCAGCGTCCGGAACATGCACCAAAGCTCTGGAGTTCTCGACAATGCTTTGAAGAACTTCTTGCATTCCTTTTTCCCTAAGGGTGTCTCCTATCTGCAGCAACAAACTCATGTGTCCTACTTCCTACTTCAATCAAACTGCAGCCAGGATCTCTCTGTCGCTTCATTCTTTTCCTGACATCTTGCTTCTCATCCCACAACCCAGCAGCTGCATACACATTGGACAAGGTAACATCATCACCGGCATAGTCAGGCTCCAGCTCGAGCAGTCTACGGCGAGCAAGAGCTCCAAGGCTGACATTGCCATGGAGACAAGAAGCAGCAAGCAGAGTACGCCATATTACGGCATTGCGCTGCACTGGCATTCCCTTGATGAAGGCATAAGCATCCTCCAGAAGCCCAGCTCGACAGAACAAATCAACCATGCATCCGTAATGAGCAAGCCGAGGCCTCAGATTGTAATCCCTCTGCATGTTCTCCCAGTGAAATCGTCCTTCGCTGACCAACCCTGCATGGCTACATGCCATTAGCACTCCGACAAAGGTGACATGGTTAGGACTAACACGACATCCATTGGATTCGCTGCTTATGCTTTCTTTCATCTCAGCAAAGAGCATCAAAGCCTCATTCGCCCGCCCATGCAAGGCAAGGCCCACGATCATGGATGTCCACGTCGTCACATCCCTCTGCTTTGCACTATCAAACAGATGACGAGCAGCTTGAATGCGGCCACATTTTGCATACATGTTGATGAGGGCATTCCTGAGGATCAAGTCCTCTCCGAGTCCCATACTCGGGTGGCGGTAGATATACATGTGGATCCACTCCCCTGCATCCAGAGCTCCAAGATCTGCACAGGCGGATAGAGCAATGGTAATCGTAATGCGATCCGGCTCTACATTTTCCAACTGCATTTGCCTAAAGAGCTCGAGAGCTTTGCCCGGCCTGCTGTTGTTCACATAGGCTGAAATCAAGGCGGTCCAACAGACCACAGTCCTGCAGGACGTTTCGTCGAACACTCGGTGCGCATCTTTTATGCTCCCCATCTCCGAGTACATGCCGATGAGAGCTGTCTGTAAATGTACGACGGGCTCAAAGCCGAGAGTTATGACAAACGTGTGGAGCTGTGTTCTTGCCACTCGGGACGATGCCTTGGTCTGTGCCCTGAGAACACGAAGGAGCGCATAGCTGTCAATGGAGGAAGGTCCTCTTCTCTGCAAACGCCGAAATTGCTCGAGGGGCTTCTTCGTGGGCAACCATTTGCCTTTCCGTTGGAGGTAGTCGCTGCTGAGCCCACGCTTTCCTGCGCGAAAATGGAAGCGAGATATATGTGGCACAACTGTCAACATCTCGTTGAACCTCATGAAAACAGAAGGAAAGTGGTTCGTTTCAGCTCCCTCGGTATCTTTCGCAAGGGACTCTGGTCTCCTCCAGAGCCATCAAACACGAGAGATATGGATCCAGTATGCGATGGGGCACTTGAATTTAGTGAAGCACGAAACTTGTAGCCCTTCAGCTGTACAGTTATGGCAGGAGGCTGCTTGATTTAAACAAATACGAGGAAAGATCCAGGCACACTTAAGCGAAATAGTCTCATTGGCTCAGGTATCAAGGTTCATTCTGGCCGCAACCAACAAAATTCAGAAGTAAACATGATGTTTGGATTCTATGCATATACCCGAATTCTATGCAATCCTAGTAATAGTGGTGTATATAACTTCTGCCCCCCGGTGAACTTCCACAGTGAGTGCTCTGGTTTGAGGGGAAACAATCACAATCATCATGAATTGGCTCGCAATGGAGGGAAAGAAATGGCTATAAGGCACCTCGAACCAATCAGGCAAAAGAAGACAGGTCTACATGGAACTGGACCAGCCAACCACCAACAAATCAGCTCTACCGACTACAATTGCCGACAATAATTCCATGTTACAAAACAAAGTATTTCCAAACTAACAGCATTGTTTCATGACTCAGTTTCCACGTAATGACAGCAAACGTAACAACACTGAATCACTTTATTCAAAGCACGAATTGCTCTTCACAGAAGTCCACCTGCCACTGCAAGAGCAATGAAAAGTTTCCAACAGAACACACCACAGAGAACACACACCACACCCTCATCTTTATTTTAGCTACTAGTTTTTTGTGAGGGATCAAGCCATACCAATACAAGATAGTCGTACTGGAAATGGTTTAGTCATCATCATAGTTGCGACGGTGGTGGTGGTGATGGTGATGATGGCGCTTCTTTTCCTCGTCATCAGAGTCATTGCCCTGCCATTATTCCAACAAGGAAAAAAAACAGTCAGAAAAAAAAAAGAATAATCCAAGACTGGCCAATAAACAGCCTTTTATTTAATTCAGTCTCATATGTTCTCTATCTATACGTAAGGGTGTGCATTTGGTCTCTCAACTGTTGAATACTTGCAGAAGGCTAAGGAAGCTAAGTAAAAACTGGCTAGCTGACCATGTTTAACATAATTCACGATGGCTCTCACAATCAGTTATTAGCAACTTGATATCAAGGGGTTTTCCCTTCGAAGAGTGCACCCTCTTTACTAACCACTTGGCAACTTGCGTCATGTTTAACATAATTCAAAATGGCTCTCACAATCATTTGTAAAGATTGAAATGTTCAAATCAATATGCTTCTGGAGGGGTAGGAGTCAAAAAAGACAAGATTAAAACTAGGAAAAATCGTATCATGCAACCAAAAATAGGCCCTCGCTGCAAGGTGGTGAAATACCAAGGAACAGCTTTACATTACTAATTGAGCGATGTAGTCAAGCAGGGAATGGAGTTCTCCTTTCCCCACCGCAAGCCAGTGAATCAGTCATGTTACAATTAAATTGTCAACACCACTAGGAGATATACTTGATCGAGATAATACCCCCTACATAGTATATGCCTCTTATGCACAATCCCCCCCAAAATGGACTCCCAAATTAACACCTTTGTCGTGGTTGACAGAAGCGAATAACCCAACAATCACTCCCCGACAAAATTAAGTTAATTTCACTGTACCATAACAAGAAAAATTCAAGCAATTCATCAAACTGCAGGTGCGCACATCAGCAACATATGACTCACGAAAAGAGAAGATGATACAAATAAATCATCGTAGAGGAACAGAGGTAACAAAAAGGGGGAAAAGAAAAATTTTTGAACTCACATATTTGGGGCGGCCATGTCCTTCCCCTTGCTCTTCGCATAATAGCTCGGCTTCTGGTACATCCCAGTCCGCTCCTCATTCCGCCATAGCTCGGCCTCTCGTACCTCGCAGTCCGCTCCTCATCTCCGCCATAGCTCGGCCTTTCGTAAACTCGGCTTCTCTCCATACCCATACTCCTCGCTCCTCCCGTAGCCAATCCCGCCGCCAAACGCTTCCTCCTCGCCTCTCCGGTACCACCCCCGCCGCCATACTTGCTTCCAGATCCAGATCCATAACCCTGCCCTCCCTCCTCTCCATACGGCTTCGGACGATCCTTCCCGTACCCGGATCCGAATCCGTATTCCTCCTCCTGAGGCTGGGGCGCCGTCCGTAACGGGGCTCCTTCTCTTCCTCCTTCCCCCCGCCGAACCCGAACCCTTGCCCGATTCCGTACTCGCCCTCGCCGCCACCATGCCCGTACTCGGGCCTCGGCGGTTGGGGGCGGAGGTCGCCACCGAATCCGCCACCGAACCCACCGCCGAAGCCGCCGCTCTCTTCCTCCTGCGGGGGCTGGAAGCCGTAGGCCAGGCTGGGGGCTTGGGCGGCCGTAGCGGTCGCCCAAGTCGGCCTCGGTCCCGTAGGCGGAGGTAGTGGATCCGGAGGTGTAGTGGGGGCGGTTGTAGTCGACGTCGTCGCCACCGGCGGAGGAGAGGGGGTGGCATATCTCGTCGGAGGGAGGGAGGGGGCGGCCGAAGGTGAGGGCGAGGTCGTAACCGCCGCATAGGGTGTGGGGTCGTACTCGTCGAAGTCGTCCTCGGCTCGGCTCCTCTTCCCCTCCAGGACGCCATTGTTACTGCTGCTGCTCTCTCGGTAGGGAGGATGTTTCAGATCCGGATTCCGGAACAAAAGGGAGAGTAGGAATTTGTAAGGCCCTAAAAGAGAAATGCCCTTGGATCTGGCTTGATTCTCGATATTGCCATAACCACGTGATCGACACGTGTATTGAAACAAATCAGGATGGCTTGAGCCAGGTCAACATTGAGCCATGTGGACAAGGCAGGGCCGCTGGGTGGTTTATTTTCTTGTCTAATTTTTTAATAAAATTTTTCTTAGCCAAGAATTTTTTTTCAATTAATTTTTCTTTTAGCCTTTCTGTAACTCAGCCAGTCCCAATATTTTTTTTTTCTGGTTGGATTGAACACAAGATTTGTAGGGCTATCTATTGTTTTCAACATTACAGTGGCCAAATCTAGCATATTTTCAAGTTTTTTAAAAAGTAATATTAAACATAAATTTGTAGTCACATCATGATAGAAGCATGTCCTACTCAAGACCACAATTCCATTTATCTGCACCATTAACTTGCTTCATTTCTACTGGATATTTAAAAATTGTAGGCCATCATGATTGAATGATGATCGTTGCAATTGCATTTTGTGTACCATTCCATATCCAAGATAACAGAAAGCTAAGTCAAAAAACTACATCCCTCTCCATGTCCATTTGGAAAATAATAATTTAAAAAAAAAACTTCATCATTTTTTAAAAACTCATTTAAAAAAACGTATCTTGTACTGCAGCATGGCAAGAGCACAATCCGAAGGTGTTTACCCTAATCAAAGAACATGCATGATTCGCAAGGTATCCCATTAATTGTACAAAGGATCTTGCACTTACAAAGAATTCAAACTTCAAGAACCAAACTTACTTATTAGGACGTAATGAAATAACTCTGAGAAATATGCATCAGAATGCGAGGCCCTTTTGCCATGAGGGGAGAAAAATAAATTATACACCAGTATCGTCTCAAGAATGATTTCAATGGATAGCTTGTCGCCTTCGAAACTCTCCAGGTACTTGAGTCCTAATGATTCCTGAGCATGGAGTCACAAGTAAAATGCCATGGATAATCACTAAGCTGTTCATTTTATTGGCTATCAGAAATTCATACAGGGTCTTCCATCTTGATGCCACTTCTGTATTCTCTCTCTTCCTTTTCATCGGCTTTAGCTGGATTTTCATCCATCCATACATCAACATAATTCATTCATGGACCAAAAGAAACAACCTATAGCTAAATCCTTTCAGGATCTAGCAGACATTCCTCTATGATCTTTCATGTCTATTCACTCTGTTTTTGTTATAACTTAAGTTAGTAACATCTAGCATATTATGAATGTTAATTTAACAGTTTTTTATATGACAAGGCAGCAAGAAAATGTCTCTTTTTTTTTCCTTTTTTTTTGTTGGGGGGGGGGGGGGGGGGGGGGGGGGGGGGGGGGGGGGGGGGGGGGGGGGGGGGGGAGGGGGGGGTGAAAACGGCAATTCATATAGCTCTAACGTGAGTACATCCTGCCAAGTCAGAAGAAAACAAAAAATACAATAGGGGCGGGGCTCTACTGTGGATGTCCAGCGGAGCTCCTCGAAATGTCGTGCAACATAGGAAGCAACCCAGTCTGCTTTCCTGTTCGCCTCGAAATACATAAACTATCTGAAACTCGTCCATCTCCATAGCCAACCTGCAATCTCACGAATAAGAGAATGACTATCTTCATACCTGTCCGCACCTTGGATCCAATCAATAACTATAGATGAATCTCCCACAAGGTGCATCCGCCCGGCACCGAGCATCCGCCTCGCATAAGATATACCCTCCCAAGCTGCCAGCAGCTCTGCCCCAACTACAGTGAGCCCTAGCGTGCACCAGCCACCCGCTGCAACCAGTCTCCCAAGGTGGTCTCTGATAACAAATCCAACTCCTCTAAACCTCCATCCATCACTACGCTGTCACCAGAGTTCACCTTAAGATGACCAAGAGGTAGGAGCACCCAAGAAACAACAGCGAATCTGGGCGCTGAAACAGCACAGCAAGTGCCCCAAATGTCTCTGACCATCCTAAGAGAAAACAAAGCGGCATAGAAGGAGACCTCCCGACCTGAAGCAGCAGCTCTTATCCATCACCATCCTCCGGCCGAGAACCTTCTGCCCTCAACAGTCGCGCATTTCGGGTCCAACCAAAGTGGTAGGCCTCAGAAAACGTCTTTACATGATGGAATTTTTTATTTTTCCCTTGCCCGGCCGGAGGCTGTCCTGCAGGTGGCGGCCAAGGATGGAATGAAAAAAGAGTGGAATGAGCAATGTTATCACCCAATCTCTTTCTCCCCTACCCTCCACTGCTTTACCTTATTTCCTTGCTACGTGATAGAATAGTATTGGACTTGGATACTGACGTGAATGCAAGATGCCCAGCGGAATGATCGGCCGGACAAAGGCTAGGGCCTGCTTCTTCCCCATCGGCATCCTTTCCTGTGCATTGGAGATATAAAGAAGTGCACCGACAAAGAACGGAAACCGAGTTGATGCTATCTATGGCAAAGCATTCGAAGCATAACCGCACATCACATGATTTTTACCGTGAGAGAGGAGCATTCGGTGGAGGGGTAAAAGCTAGAAATTTGCCGGAGCATGCAGAGAAAATAGTAGTATTTTTAGGTAGCTCCTAAGGCATCTTATTAATTAAATGCTCAAACAGAATGTTTAGGCTGAAGGTTCTAAAATCAAGCAAAATAGGAAGACAGAAATAGATATAAATGGAAGACTCTATCCTTTTTTTGGTTGGCCACTAAATAAATGTGTTTGTACTTCTAACAAAATTTTTTGCTGACCATTTTTTTTTTTTGGTAGTATGGATAGATCATACGAAATTTAGTATGAATACATCTCATAAAGTCAAAAAATAAAATATTTCAAAATAAAAGTGGGATGGAAGCCGAATCAGTCCACAGGATCTCACTTGGGCGCTGGGGCTATACGTAAAAAGAATCCAGTTAGCCGCCTTATTAGTTTTTTTTGTAGATATTCTGCCATCTAAGACACACACTCCCTGAAACTTTCCAGATGTCATGTAGGAGCAAGTGGGCACTAGCTGACCTTGCCTTGCCCTTGAATCCACCCAATAATCGTAGTCGAATCATCTTCGATAATAATACAATTAGCTCTGGAGATTCTCCTCGCAATGGTGATACCAGCCAAAGCTGCTCCTTTAGTTTTGCTCCAAGTATCGATGTCTCAAAAATCGGCATACCGCCTACAACACCATGCCTCTAATTCAGGCTCCGGATAATAAAACTCACACCTGCTCTAGCACCTGCCATCCATCATATGTCGTCAAAGTTGATCTTGACAAAACTCGGAGGTGGAGCTCCCAAGTGAGAAACACCATCCGGATCGCTGCAGAAAGCAGAGAGAAAGCCTCAGGTGTCCCAAGCCATTGGCAATTTCTCCAGCAGTAAAAGAATTGGTAACCTCGGCAGCCTGCATCCAAGGCCTCTCCAAAATGAATATTACCGAGCTGTCCCATCCTCAACAAAACTTATGTATATTAATAGGTGGTAAAAGTGTAGTAGTCATCCAATAAATAACATGCCAGCTTTTTTACAAAATTGGACAAAAAATTACATGATGGCACAAAATCAAATAAACATCAATATTCTCTCACCAAAAAAAATCTAAACATCAATATTCGTAAAACTATACCTAAAAGTACATAATGGTATCATGCTGAACCCCAAATATTTAAGAAAAAGGCTAGACTATTCCGGTTGTCACTCAGCAACCTATAAAATCAAGCACGCCATCACACTTGCCAAAATGCTTTTCTTTTTTTTTTTTTCCGGCAAGTTTTACTTCAAGCATTGATTTTTCTGTTAAAAAAAAAAACAACTTCCATGGTTTTTACTTTAAGGCATATGTACTAGTTGAATCAATGCATAATAGATGATCCCCATAGATCAAGTTTGACATGATGCAGAAACTTGGATTGTGATAAATATGAGCCGATATAATGTTACGTGCATATCACACATCTAGCTGCACAAGATGCATGTACATGTTCGTGCTAATGTCATGGGAACGCAGGACCCACTTCCCCAAAACGATGATCGCAGGTGGCCGTGGCGAAGGTGGGGCAATAGCCCCCGGTTAAAGCGACATCAACCGACTCATACCTTGCTTCCTCCGACCGAATTCTCACCCACCATAAAAGATCCTCCGAAGCCCAGTCCAATTGGGTTTTCCAAGGAACCGAATTCCTTGTTGGATCTCTGGTGTCATTCCTTTCCATCCCAGGCAAATCTCTACCACCATTTAAAAGCCACTTTGCTCAACGTTTATTCCGGATTCCAGACGCAAAAGAAAGTTTAAAAAGGCCAGCCCCCAAAACAAGGCCCACTTTTGAAGGACCAATCTTAGACTGGAAACCAACCATCAAACAAATGGGTCTTCACGCTGCTCTTTCCCTCTGGCTCTTCCTCCTCCACTCATTTCATAGCGCACCAATTGTAGATGGTCTGGGATGCAACTGGGGGGCATGACTTCCAACCTCCTCCCTCCGGACATCACCGTCAGGATGCTCAGAGACAATGGAATCAACAAGGTGAAGCTGTTCGAGCCTCTCCGCTGGTTCTGCGGGCTCTTGGGAGGTCTGGAATTGAGGTCATGCTCGGCATTGCCGAACGATTTCCTCGCCCCCGCTCGCCAGCAGCGTTTCCATTGCCGAGCAGTGGGTGATGCAGAATGTAATCGCCTTCATCTCAAAGTACGGCACCGATATAAGGTTACGAACATGCCACCAAACCTTGCATGAGCCTAGGCCATGCAATCACGAAATTTCTGCCTTTTCCAAACAATCCCAACTTCAAAAAGAATTCGTAGAAACAAAGACAAACTTAGAGAAAATATTTTAACCAAGATAATGAACCCGAACATTTAGCAATATTCAATTATGCATGTCTCATGTAAATTGCAATATGCTCTACCCTGTTCAATCATCCATCATAAAATGATCAAACACCTAGATGATGGGTGATTGAACTAGCTAGGACTTCAATTGTTGTGCATCATCAGCAAATCCTGACATCAGGAATAATTTCAAGAATCATCAGGCAATGGAAAAAAAGAAAGGAAAAAAAAAAGATTCAGAAAAACTAGAAAAACTTTTAGTGAAGATAATCAGAGGAAACAAAATTGTAACAGCAACTTACTGGTACCATGTCCGCATAGATATTGTTGCAGTTGGCAACGAGCCTTTCCTGAAGACATACAAAAGCAATGTTTAAGCAGACCACCCTTCCAGCCCTGCAGAAACGTCCAGGCGGCCCTCATCAAGGCCGGGCTCAGGCAGGTCAGGTGAAGGTGACCATCCCGCTGAACGCCGACGGTCTACCAGTCTCCGAGCGGCCTCCACCTCGAAGGCGACTTCCGCTTCCGACATCCGCGAACCTCATGCTCCGGATCGTCCGCTTCCTCCAGGACAACGGCGGCCCCCTCACCATCAACATCTACCCCTTCCTCAGCCTCTACGCCGACCCCCACTTCCCCATCGACTTCGCCTTCTTCGGCGGCACCTCCTCCCCCGTCGTTGACGGCCCCATTACCTACAGCAACGTCTTCGACGCCAATTATGACACCCTCATCTGGACCCTCGAGAGAACGGCTTCGCCAACATGTCGGTCATCGTCGGCGAGATTGGCTGGCCGACCGACGGCGACCCCCACGCCACCGTCGAGTACGCGCGCCGCTTCAACCAGGGGCTCCTCAACCGCATTATACAGCGCCAGGGCACCCCGAAGCGGCCGATGACGCCGCCGGACGTCTACATCTTCGCGCTTATCGACGAGGACGAAAAGAGCACCTTGCCGGGGAATTTCGAGCGCCACTGGGGCCTCTTCTACTACGACGGCACCGCCAAGTACCCGCTGGTGCTCGAAAATGGCCAGAATCTGACGCAAGCCAAGGGAGTGAAGTATTTGGACAGACAGTGGTGTGTGCTGTCCCCGGCGGCCAGCATCGGCGATCCGCAGATCTCCGACGCTGTTACTTACGCTTGCACGTATGGCGACTGCACGAGCCTCGGCTATGGGTCGTCGGTGCAACGGATTGGACGTGAGGAGCAACATATCTTATGCATTCAACCAGTTCTACCAGGAGGCGAGCCAGCAGAAGGGGGCATGCAACTTCTCGACTTTGTCGACGATCACGCGCACCGACCCATCGCAGCCGAATTGCAAGTTTGAGATCATGATCGAAACCGGGACGCATGAGGAGGCTGTCACTTCTGGCACCGGCTCTGTTTCAGCTGGGAGTCCCTGGAGGCCATTGCTGATTGGTTTGGTGCTGCTGCTGTCATGGAGCTCGGGTGCTCTTCGTTAAGCTAATTACCAGGACACAGATGAAGACAATTATAATTACTACAGTTCTTTGTTACTGCTCTCGTTCCTTCATTCCTTTCATGCCACGTCCTTTATGTGGCTCTGTATTAATTCATCTCCAAAGAAACAGAAATAGCTTTTTGATGATTTCTTCTACGAGCTGGCTAATGGATGCTATGGTTTAGGCTGGCATTCTAAGGTAAGGATCAGAGAGATCAGTCGTCGATGGACTGATGTACCATTTTGGAAAGAATCGAAAGTTAACGCAGCGACGTGTGCGGTTAAATGCACCAAATCAGTTCACCTTCTCGAAGCGAAGCTTCAATCCGTAATCCGGGAAAAAAAAGAAAAAAAAAAAAAAAAAAAAAAGAGGGAAGAGCAAACAATCTCGAAACTTGGAATTTAACGACAATTTACTGAATTACGAATCCTGCAACTTGAGAATTAGAAATAACATCGTCTTATTTTATTTTTTAAGATTTTTTATTTTTTAAGATTACGATACCCCTAGAAAGCCATGGTTACAATCTGAAGAGCACTCTTCAGTTACATCAGCATATGAAATGTTCTAAAAATTTTCAGATACATAATTTTAAAAATCACGTAACAACTTGTATTAGCTTTATTTTTTTTATTAATGTGAGTTATATCAGCATATATTAGTCGGTATTATTTTTTTTATTAGCGTAATTCTATATCGGTCAATATTATTTATTTTTTTTTTAGTATGCATATATTATATTAATTTTTTTTGTATTAAGTATGTACATAAGTATATAAAACCTCTGAGATGTAACAAATATATGCATGGAGATTTTGACTGCACAACATTTTCAAAAAACTCATGAAGACTTCAGAGTTCAATTGTAGAAGAAAGTGATCAGCTACACAAATCTAGGGAAGCACCTCTTCAGGCATTTTAGTTTCCCAACTTCAGAATACAAGAAAATCCATCAGACTAAAGGATGTGGCGACATGGGCAGCACAATGAATTGACGGCATCATTGGACTCAAATGGTTTGTGCTGCCAAGTCGTCGCCTGAGTGTCAGAACATATTCACCATTGGCAGCCTTTCATCTCTTGCTAAGTCAAAAAACACAGCCAGCCCCTCGGTCCGCTCAACCAGAACTAGGGGATTCCTTTTGAGCTTCCTTTAACCACCATTAAGGTGTACAAGATGTTAGAACAAAATTATCATTCTGAACATTAGTTTGAGTTCCTTTTGACCAAAAATAAAAATGTAAACTTATGCAGAACTCTGATCAGAATGACCATTTGCTTATTCTCAATACCAGGCGAATCAAAGAATTCTGGTTTAAACACAGTAGGCCATTGTGGAAAAAAATACAAAACATTTAAAACGAAGGGTTTCTTACCTTCAAGGAAAAAAAAAAAAAAAAGACGTACAAGGAAAACAAATATGCCGCCATCTGAGAGATTTGACAGCATAACAAGCTAACTCATGCCTTAGAACATGTCGTCGGGTGTGTCTGGATCGTCAGCTCGTCGAGCAGTCTCTTGTGTGTCTCCACCGAGCATTCTCTTGCTCATGTTGGCTCTCTGCACCAGACGAACTAAAGCCTGCACAACCTCGGACATGGGTGGTCTGAACTCCGGCTCAGGCTGTCAAGATCCAAATCCCAAGCTAAGAAATTAATAAACTTTATCTAACCTATGTAACACAACAGTGCAGACAGATATGCTGGCTTTCAATTAAATTTAGGCTTTCATTTTAAATTTATTACGTCTAACACATGAAGCAATGTTTCAAAATGTTGTGGAACTGGTACTCAGTTGCGTGCCTTATAATCAGAATAGTAAATTAATGAATTTTTACACCATGCTTGCTAGAAAAAAGAATTAGATTATTTATTTTTTTCCAGTCTGTGCTACATTTACCTGAACACAGAGCGCAATAACATCAGCAAATCGTGAGAGTGACTTTGCAGGGTATAGCCCCTTGAGGGCTGGATCAACCCATCCTGTCCAATGCATCGATGTCATGGAGCTGAGGGGTTGCCCACCGAACCAATGACTGCTCAGATCGCAGCCTAGAGCTGTAGTGATGTTACAGCAATCAAAAACAAAACGATAAGATATTTTATTTCATTTGGATCTTGACTGGAGTCTAAAACAGATAAGAATACCTGTCAAAAGGCTCCATCCAGTCAAAAGCTCCAGCATGACCACTCCAAAACTGTACACATCACTCTTCAGAGTATACTGGCCTGACATGGCAACCTCAGGGGCACTGTATCCAGAACCCATGTCAGATCTAATGCCTGCAGAATTTAACTAAAAAATTTAGGAAAAACCTTCATAAAAACTCAATCCAGTATTACCAAAATTAGGCTATGGTAAATCAGGCCCATAAGGCTGTCACAGCAAGATAGGTCATTAATTATCTCAATACCTAAACAAAAAACAGGTGTCTCTGGTGTCTGAAGAACCCAACATGGGAAAATTAAAACTTGAACCAAGGGACACATCTGTGCTTTATATATGAAAGTATAAATATTTATTAATGTAAAATCCAATAAATAATCACTTGGACTGAACAACTATTTATTTTATAGAATGGTTTTAGCTTCGTTTGAAGTTATCCAAGGCTTCACAACTTTTTATATGGAAGTGCCAAGAGTTGGCACACAATTGGTGACAACATAAATTTGCTTTCAATTGTGATCTCCAAGAGACCAACACATCAAACAAACCCAAATTTGTGCATATGAGGCAGCTTTGTAAGTTTTCTACAAACTATTAGTCATATAATGGATAATCTAATGCAAGGCTCGCCGAACTAGTTACCATGGGTCATATCTGCCAGCTACCGGTTCGTTACGATATCTACACAATACCGTACTATAACAACCCAAGACCTCACCCAAAATGGCTAGCCGAAGGGTATTATTTGGATTCCTTGATCCTATATAAGTACACAAGATCTACCCAGCGAATAACCGATGTGGATTAAAACATACGCCCGCACGGATCCTCACATACTCTCCCTGTTCAAGCCCTGACGTTCTTATCAGGCTAAGGGTTCAAATTCATTCAATCTATTCACAAACAATACGATCAGCCTGTGGTCAACCCCAATGGATCTGCGCTGCAGTTGTCCCCTAGTCCACATAGGTTATGGGCCAGGTCCGCTCTGATATATTGTAACAACTCAGGACCTCACCCAAAATAGCTAGCCAGAAGGTATTATT